>NC_139559.1:48721551-49042249 GCF_965112155.1 Podarcis liolepis
ATATTCCCAGCATGTTCACACTCCTGTCTCAGTGACGTCTATGCTGGCTGGGTCATGTCCACAGAATGGAAGACGGCAGGATCCCCAAGGACTTGTTCTACGGGGAGGTGCCTTCATGCACCAGGCGTGTTGTCAGACCAACTGTGTGTTCCAAAGATGTCTGCAAACATGACATGAAACCTGGCAACATTAACCACACCATGTGCAAATCCCTTTGCTGAAAATGCCCTTTCCTTTGTAACACCCCCCCCCAAACCTCTCTCAGAAGGGGTACTTCAGGCATTGGCCTAAGGGGATGGGAGGGAATGGGCTGTTTTATAGAGGGAATATTGAAGTTCCATGTCATGTAAAACTTTATAGGTTAGAACCAGCAGTTTTGACGGATTCTAGACATCTATAGGCAGCCATTGCAGTAAGACCACAGTGGGCATTATAAGATCAACTTTTTGCACTAGCAACAGTTCCCAAACTATCTTAAGGGACAGACTCATATAAAGCACATTGTAGTAATCCAACCTGGAGATTACCGGACCCTCTGAAGCTATGTTGTCCCTGTCCAGATAGGGGTATAGCTGGGCCACCACCCAAAGCTGCTAGAAGGCACCCATACCTTAGGTGACAATAATGGACATGGGGAGGATCCGCAAGCCACAGACGTGCTTTGTAGGTTGCAGGGCGATGCAACCACATCCAGAACAGACGGAGCAAAACTCACGTGGTCAGAAGGACCACACGCTAACAGCACCTCTGTCTTATCTGGACTGAACTTGAGTTTGCTGTTCCTCATCCAGTCCATTATTGCAGCTGGGCACATCCACGGCCTCACTTCCTGAAGATGAGCGGCATAAGTAAAGCTGTGTGCAATCAGCCCAGTCACAACGACACACTCCAAATTACCTCTTTCTTATGTTACGTACAGATGTTACGTCATGGAGGATATTACCAACACTTGCAAAACACCATGTTGCAGAATTCGTGGGACCAAACGATACACTCCAAGAACCGGCTTCTGGAGCCAGCTATACAAGTATGAGCAGATTCACTGGAAAGCAGTGCCCTTCACTTTCAACTCCAGAAGGATACAGTGGTTGATAGTATCACAACAATTAAATCAAGAACGCCAAACATAAGGAGAGTGAGATATTAAAGATAAGGAAAGAGAGTATCATTGCAATGTTAAAAAGAGTCACTGTCATCATGGGTCATTTCCTAACACGTTGCACTTCAATGGAATTCCATGATCTGATGTCAGAGGTGAACTTTGACACCTACAGATTCCTAAAAAAAATGAAGAGAAATGGCACAGTTGCCTGTGGTGGACATGTAAAGCCTTTCTGGGAAATGATACATAATGAATTAAAGAAAATGTTTAAAAATACATTTGTTAAAAAACCAGAAACCTTTCTACTAGGTATAAAAGGTGAAGAGTTACCAAGAGAGGATAAAATACTTTTTATGTATGCTACGACAGCAGCGAGAATGCTACTAGCCCAGAGATGGGAGGAAGGAGAAGTACCAACAAAAGAAGAATGGCAGACGAAACTGATGGAGTATGCAGAGATGACAAAACTGATGGGGAAGATCTGAAACCAGGAAGTTCAAGTATTTTCTAAAGATTGGAGTAAAACTGTAATTTATTTAAAAGATCACTGTAAACAATTAAAATCACTGGCATGGATGTAATGACACTTGTAATGTGGAATTTTTAATGATAATTATGGATATTTAACAGCTGGATAATGGTAAAATATGCAACAAATTTAATCTTAAACATGGAACCCGTGGAGGGAGGGAAGGAGGTCCGAAGGTTCAAAAGAACCTTGTATTTTAATGTTTGAAATGGTTAGGTTAAAATGTATAAAATTGTGAAAAAACCAATAATTATTTTGTTTTTAAGAGACATGGCACAGTCACCAACACCAGAAGCCTTCAGCTTTAATAACACTGCACCATGTCCTGAATTGAAAGAAAAACTTGCCATTGCCTGGTCACAAAACAGCAAAAGGAGGAAGTAATAGTGCAAATAAGTTTGCTTTTTTCGCTAGGGAGAAAGAAGCCAGACATGTTTATAAATCATTTACTTTACAACTACGAGACACTTCTGGCCAAGTCTGACACCTGTTTAATCTGCAAGAGGAATGTGGTTTATTAGAAGAGTGCCACCTTCTGTCAGCGCTGGTCATTAGTTAGGGCCTTATCATGACAGGAGTCTGTGAGTCTGCTGATAAAAATAGGAGGAGCAATTTAGAGACAGATATTGGCTTGGCATTCTAGACATGGAGCAAATGGAGAACCGAACCTTCCACAAAGCCATAGAGATGGGAAGGCAACCCAGACAAAGGTAGAAAGGAATTTGGGAGTGTCTTGGAGGAATTAACCTCTCCTCCCAGAATAAGCCTTTTTTGTTCCAATGACAAATTTATTCGTTATGCATCAGCAAAGGCAATGCCAATACAAAAAAAAGAAAGTCGAGACAAAGCAATCCAGCCATTTTTAAAGCACTCTACAGCAAAAAGGCCTACCATTTCAGAGGATATGCACAAGATGTAGCAAAGTTCTGAACAGTGCAAGGGCACAGGGCAGGAAATGTTGAAAAGCAGGACGTTTGAGTGTCATGTGTCATACCCAGACTGTGAAAGAATTGACCACAGCGATGGATGGCCAGTTTTTTTCACATGATTATTTCACACACACACACATTTTGTACAAACAAAGACCCTCCCTGGAAAATAAACTTAATTATTTATGGGCAAATGTCCTTTTCAAAGGAGATTTAGGAGCTGATATCACAGGTGATTTTGAAGGACGGCCTGTGCAGGATTCCAGACCTGTCCTGGGTGCTTTACAACACAAACAGGCTATGAAAAAGAGCAGTTTTTGTTCTCTCTTTGTGTGGTATGAGGTCATTGCCCAGACAATTTGCTCAGTCATGGAGCACTGCCAGAACAGGACTACTGGGAGATGTAGACACTGGTCTATTAAAAGGTGATACTGTGGACATAGTTTTAACTGAGGGTGTGTGTGCCAAACAGACTTGTTTGGAGCAGAATGTTGTTTCCACTAGAAAATAAGTGTGTAGTATTATTATTTTTTAAATGATAAGATAAAATGAAATGTTGAATAATGCAGAGGTGACATTTGCATGGCAGGTCAATTTTAGCACAAAGTGATTTAAACGTAATACCTGAGGGTGTCCAAAGACTTGAGCGTGCAAAGTGACAATTCTGACAATAGAAATCAATTTATTACTACTTCAAGAATGGAAGTTCTTCCTCCAGAAGTTGTTGAACTCCAATTCCCATCATCCCTCACTATTGACCATACTGGTTGGGGATGATGGGAGTTGTAGGCTAGCAACATCTGGAAGGCCACAGGTTCCCTACGCTTGTAGTACTTGATCTTGCCTTGCAATCCAAAACTGTATAAAACAGCGCCATTAATATTCAAAGTCATTATACTGTTTTCCTTGTCTTACTCAAAGTTCCCATGATAATTTACTTAAGACAGCTGTGTCCCATAACTTTACATACTACTCTTCTCTCTTAATTTCGGTATTTATAAAATCTGCCATATATCAATCTTGCTGTCACAATCATATAAATAACATCCTTTTTCCCTTTTAGGTACTATCACTTTCAATATTGTTCGTAATAATGTCTTAGGCTCTGAACTTACGGTCTTTTTTCTCAAAGTGTTATTAATAGCTTTCTATAGTTGATTCCTGAAACTTCTTGCACAAATCCTTTCTTGCCTTCTCACACATCTAGTACAACTCAGATTAATTTTTTCAACCATTTTACCATTTAAAATCATACTTATATTATTCGTGGGGTTTGATACCATTGTGAATCCATTTTCCTGCAATCCATAAGTCTTAATGTATCTGTTAAGTTTTTCTAATAGGAAAAATTGTACTCTTCCCTAGAAATTTCATTTTGTAAAACTATTGCAAAGTTGTTGTTGTTGTTGTTTTTAAACACATGTTGGACATGGTTTTTAAGATCTGTAACCAAACCATAGTGGTCACCAACCTTGGGGGCCCATGTGGAATTCTGAGAAAGTGCAATGGGCACCATCACCAAATGGCTGCCAAGTGGGTGTGGCATATCTCAAAATGGCTGCCACATGTGAAACATAAACCGAAGTCCTGGTATACTTTCCAACAGGAAAGTAAAAACCAACACCTTCTTGGAGGGGTCAATATGTACGTGTTTATATGGCTGCCTTTCTGTGTGCTCCCTCTGTGTGTATGAGCGAGTGGGGAAATGCCACAGAGTGTGGAGTAGTCAGGCTGAAAATCCCTATATACATGTATGTAGCCATCATGATGCACAATGGTTGCCTGGAGAGAGAGAGAGAGAGAGAGAGAGAGAGAGAGAGAGGGAGAGAGAGTTAAGAAGACGACCAAAGCTATAGTGTCAGTTAGATTTCCCCACCACCACCACCATATCTATGGGGTAAGACTGTGTATATAGCAGCTTTCTGAATAGTTACGGTTATGTTGTATCCACAAAGGAAATTTTGAGAAACAATGCCACATGATAGTTGAGACACCTCATGCAGTAAGTTTCATGAGAAGGTGGAGGGGAAAAACAGAGGCATGATGTTATTTATAGCTCAGTCATTGGGCTATCTGTGCCCATAAATAGAAAATGCAGCAAGTTCTTGTTTATGGAAGGGTTTCCTACACAGCTGTGACCTATAGGCATAAGAGTGAGATTAGAGTCACTGCGGTCATGAAGGAGAATTTGACATGACTTTGTCATGTGTCTGGAAGACACCACAGAGAAGCTAATTTAGGGTGGTTTTCATGACCACATGGGTGTTAATCTTTGCATGTTTTTAGATCACTATAGCACCCATTTCCTTAGGACTGTTGAACAAGATCATCAGGTGACATGTGCTGAATTTTCACAAAGTATGGTTACCGCATGATGTGATAGGAAGAATAAAAGCCACAATGGAGATTCCTCTGCTATTAGGAATGTGACTTAGATAGGTTTCCTTTTAATGGAAACCTATCTAATTCACAGTTCCAGAAATAACATACAAACCAAAAACTCAGCTAACCTTCCAGATTCACACTTTTCTGAATTTTGCGATGCAATTCTCGAACCAAAAATGTTTACAAAATTATGTATGCTATGGGAAAGTGTACATAAGAAATGCATCTATCAGCAAAAACAGTACATACAAATGCATTATTTTAGGGACAATTGCTTGCTAGAATGTGTGCATTTAGAGACACGCACACTAAAATGCAGACCACCGCATATGCTACCAACCCTGAATGTTCTCCATTTAGATAGAATGCAGGCAACTCCTTGAGTTACGAAAAGTCCTGGTTTTTGGCAGAGGGAAGCAGCGAGTATAATATACTAGGTCTTTGCTCAGTAGCATCTAATGGAAGCATTGGGTAAATTTGACACTGTGACCCCCAAGTGATGGAGAGAGAACAAAGACAAGACAAAAGTATGAAAGGGTTGTGATCCCAAACTCATAGCCTGGCTCTGCTTTTTACAGCAGGTATGCCAACAAAACAAGTCCCATCTTGTATCTGCCATAGAATCAGAAGGAATCCCTATTCCCAATGTAATCATTATTCTCCTCCTTCCAAGGTAGTCAGATGCTTTGGAATGGGATATGTGCACTGCTTTAGCAACATTTCCCTAGGCTCCGTGCCCAACTACTAGCTGTCGGATCTTATTCCCTCACTGTTCATGATATGTAGGTGGATCGTGGGAGGTGGAATTCCCCGTTTAATATCTTCATAACAAATATCTTCCTATATGCCAGAGGAACTCTGCTTCCTGCAGCACCTACTCACTGTTGTGCTGTAAGTTCCCTGTGATGAGCAAGTCAATTGCCTAGGCTCAAGTCTAGGAGCACTTTGTGCCAAGAATAATAGTTTGAAACCACGATGGTTTTGCAAGGAGAAAAAAAAAACCATCAGTTTCCGAACTCAGCATTTCTGCACTTTGGTGTGCCTTTAATTCATTTGTATAATTGCTTCTTCTTTCACAGTACAGTGGTACCTCAGGTTACATACACTTCAGGTTACATACGTTTCAGGTTACATACGCTTCAGGTTACAGACTCAGCTAACCCAGGAATAGTACCTCGGGTTAAGAACTTTGCTTCAGGATGAGAACAGAAATTGTGCACCAGCGGCGTGGCGGCAGCAGGAGGCCCCATTAGCTAAAGTGGTACCTCAAGTTAGGAGCAGTTTCAAGTTAAGAACAGACCTCCAGAATGAATTAAGTACTTAACCCGAGGTACCATTGTATTCAGAGTTTTCACAGACCATGGAATGATCTTGCAGGAACTACACTGGTGAGGGGACTCAGAGGGATGGAGACAGACTTGGAAACAAACTTGACCTCGCTAGATCCTGCACATGCCCCTAACCTGCAAAAAGTTAAGTCATTGGATGCATCTAAAACTTGATTTTAGCACTCTGCTAAAGAAGTAGGTTTTATACATATCTGCTCAGATGGAGTTTGTTGGAATGTATGGAAATGCATCCCATTGGGTAAAGATTCCTTTTTCCTGGACTTCAATAAATGTTAGCACAGCAGCACAGTTATATACAAATGCCCCACTCCCCCAGGAAAGATGTTCAAATGATACCACATCTATACTATATGTTTAAATCAGTATCATCACACAAATGGCCACAGCTTCCCGCAAAGCAGTCTGGGATCTGTAGTTTCTTAAGGAGACCCCTATTTCCCTCACAAAGCTGCTGTTCCCAAAGTTCCCTGGGAAGAGGGATTGATTGTTAAGCCACCCGGGAACTGTAGCTATGTGAGGGGCATAGGGGCATCCTAACAATTCTTAGCACATTAACAAACCACAGTTTCCAGGATTATTTGGGGGGAAGCCATGACTGTTTATAAAGTGCTCTGGTAGGGCTTTAAATGTATACCGAGTCAGATAACTGCAGCACAAACTGAGCCTCCACTTTATACATTTCTTTCTCTGAGGCTGGTGACTTCATCACAGCTGTTAGATACGGGTGAGGAGGAGCTGCAGGGTGGAGTTTCTCTAGCAAGTCTGGCTTAACTCCTCAGGGTGGGAATTGGCTTCAGAACAGATTGTTGTTCAGTTATAATAGACCAAGATTTAAAGTGCTCAAGGAACATACGGGGATGGAAATATCCTTGGCACCTCTTATGATAACAGGAAGAGAAATCCTTAATGGAATGACGGTGTTTAATATCACCCTCTTTTCCAGACTATAAACACTGACATAACTCAACCTAAGCTCTTGGGGAAGCTTGGACTATCAGTATAGACACTTTAAACAAGTCTGCTAGGCTCATGTGATCTAGCTGGCAATTTCCCAGCTCTGGATTTGGAATTTGCATATTGTTGCTTCACAGCCTGTCTCAGGTTGTCAAATTCTGATATAAGAACACAATAATTCCTCAGCAGCACAGAGAGGGCTTTTCCAGACTGCACACAGAAGTCAAAAACTGCTTTGTACGTCTTGGTTTTGATGTGAACTCTGTGCAGCTGCTGATTTTTAAGAATGCATTGATGCTTTTACTTCATGGTGATCTTGCAAGTTACCTTAAGGACTCTAGTCCAAAGGCAGGAGAGATATCTTCTGATGGTATTATTAACCACCTATTTAATCTCGTGTGCCTAGCCAAGGTCCTCTGGTTACAGCCAGAGATGTACTGAATGGGGCAGAGATGGGGAAGGCAACTAAATCACACAGATGCCGCTGTGTTTGGCTTGTCCGGCCACAGCACTGGGAGCAGGAGGCCAGACGCTGGGCAGGGTGCAGATGGCTGATATGAACAGCATTGTTTGCAAATAAACAAGCAGCCCTGGAAAACAGCTCGTCTTTGTTTGGATGCTATCTGAGCCAGCAAAGTGCCCTGGAGAGCTTATTCCTCCAAGTTGTGCTCTAGGCTCCATTTCAAGAGAGGGTGGGATATAAGAATAAATTACCACTATCATCACCTCGATCCTAGTCCACTCCCTGCTTACAGCTCAACAGCCTCATGTATGAGGCTGTCCAAATATATTTCACTGCCCAAGGCAAAGAACAAGATGTCACCCCCAATTCCATGTAGAGAAGCTGATTGGACTGGTGGTTGGATGAGTCATGAGGCACCTTGCTGAACTTCTGAAAGCAGGAATCAGTATGGCATGAGAGGATCCTGCGCTGGGACATCACTCAGCCCCATCCTGACCTGAATAGTGCAATCACACCAATTCCATCCTCGGTGTTCCACAAGCTCCAGGCATAAGCCACCTGGATGCAAAGCATGAAAGCATAATGTGTTTTCTGCAGCAGCATCGAAGCATGAAGGGAATACAAAAAGCTGGTGGAACATCATGAGGCAGGCAATTAGTTTTTATAGTGAAAGGCCTGAAGATATTTCATCTTTGCCTTTGGATCAGGTGTGCCCCTCTCTGCTCTCCACACCTTTTCAATGGTTGCATGACAGACAGAAAGCAACAGGGCAACTCCATCAGCAAAAATAAAAATGCAGATCTGCATTTATTTATTAGACTGCTGCCTGCCATACTATCTGGGGGGACGGGACTATAGCACCTTTAGCAGAAAAGAAAGAAAGGTGACAACTCTTTCTTGAACTGCTCTATTTCCTCATTTGACATAGTTCACTGTGAAACTCTGTCAATCTTTCCTTTGCCCTTTAATCGTAGTAACATATAGGAAAGTTGGTAGAGAAAGCAACACAACATAGTAACCGGTCTTGGCTTCCCCATTTTTGCAGAATACCATCAAGGGCTCCCTTGCAGCTTCTGCTTTTAATGGGATGTGGAGGTCATCAGAAATGACCTCACTGAACAGCTACTGAGGAATCCTTTAGAAGGCAAGCAGAACATGGTTTCCTGGACAGCAGACATATGCACAAGCTGATAGACTTCCCCTGATTCATAGTCACGCTTCTCTTTTCATATATTTTCCCCCGTTCCACATGGTTGTCTCAAGAGGTCAACCTTAGTAACAGGAGCTGCAATGTTTAACCAAAGAAATGAATGGATTATTACTTCTTTTTTATTTATTAAATTTCTACACTGCTCTTCATCCGAAGATCGCAGGGCAGTTTACAATATAAAAACACAAAATAAATCCCATATTAACAAACAAAAACAACACACACACCCAACATTAACATTTAAAAGAGAGAGAAAAATCAAGTACTTACAAAAATTGTATGTGGTAGGCACTACCTTAGAAGAAGACATTCCCATTTCTCTCCTACATACTAGGTCATATTTCTTCAAAGATGGGACCTGATGTGACATGACCATCCTAAAAAAAGCAGAATTCCCACCCACCTTGTGAACTATTGCCCATTGTATGTATTAACTGGTTGATTAAAGAGTCATTTAATCAATCAACCAAGGTTTCTTAAACCACCTGACAGCCATAGCTCATAGCCATATACAAGGATAACTCTCCCCACTGCACACACACTGCAGGCCAGAGTACTGAGATGTCTTAGGATGTGGTGCTTATTGGGGATGTGAACATAAAACATAAGAGAAGGCCTTCTAGGTGAAATGCTAGATCCGGGTAATCCAACCTTCCCCAACCTGGTGGCCTCCAGAGATGTTTTGAACAAGCTGCCATCAGCCCAACCATGGCCATGCTAGCTGGGACTGATGGGAATCATATTCCAAAAGAACCTAGAAGGCAGCAGAGTGGGGGAGGTGAATTTAGTCCAGCATCCTATTACCAACCGTAGCCAGCCAGATGTTTCCAGAAAGCCTACAAGTAGGACAAAGGCAACTGTTCTCCCTCATTGTTTGTCACTCAGCAACTGGGGGTTTTCATTTAGCTTTCATTTAAAGTAGAGGTTCCCAAACTATGATCTGTGAATCACCAGAGGTCTGCAGACTTCATTTAGATGGTCCACAGTGTGTCTGTGGATTTGTGTTTGAAGATGGGAGACAGCACATCCACCACATTGAATATTCGTATTTTTAATTGTATTCTTATTGCTTCTTTTATTTAAGTTGTATTTTATTGTATATATCCTCTGGAAGTACAATATCTACAGCAGGCAGAAAAATCACTACATGGTCTGCCAAGGCAGCAGATGGCTGCAGAGTCTCATAACTCCACCTGTATGGGCAACAGAAAGGCTTTACAGGTAAATTTTTTTCTGAGGAAGAAGGGGATCCCGCATAACCTTTGTCATTGTAGATAAATATAAATTTTAAAGTTAGCATTCTAAAACTTTCTGGAGGGACCTGCCATCAGATTTTCTTCTTCAGCTTGCCAATATCATAGTTTGATTTGCTTAACATTGAAGTCTGTGCAGCTATTTTCATGCCCTGATGCATGACATTTACTATTCTTTTCCTCAAAACATCTGACATTTTAGGAAACAAAACATTTCCTGTCGTATCTCTGCCTATCAATGTTACCTTTATTCAGTATTCAATGTCTCGGCTCAATGGAAGTTGCTGGCCTTGATAACATCTTGTGGCAGTGGGTTCCACAAGCAAGTATCAGAACAAATAGGTTCATTCTTTCACGTACCCTTTCATTGAAAAGCCTCCTTGTATTCCTGCACTGCATGCCTTAAAAGCAGAAGTCCGTAGGAAGACTCATTTCATTAATGAGTTCCCTTCCCTTCTCCCCTCCCCTCTTTTTGCTGGGTTAATGTGGGAGCTCAGCATGACTTAGCACTGAGCTATTTCTGGAATGGTTCATGCAGCCTCCGAAAGCAGCAGAGGCTTCTCTGTTCAGAAATAACTCGCACTAAAGAGCTAGCAGGTCTCAGTGCTGTCATTGTTTTGCACTAGTGAGCACAGATTTGCCAGGATGGCTGAGTCAGTTTTGCAGAGGAAGGATGTATACCAGTAATCTTACTACCCATGCTGCTAAGTGCATGAAGAGGCAACTGATAGGCAATCCTATGGAAGGCTGCAATGCAAACAGGCCTATGCGAAAGATAAAAAATCCATTATAAGGATTTCTAATATTGATTTCTCTCCCCAGTTTGTCTCAAAAAGACAAAAAACAAGCAAGCAAATATAATATAATATAATATAATATAATATAATATAATATAATATAATATAATATAATATAATATAATATAATATAATATAATATAATATAATATAATATAATATAATATAATATAATATAATAATTCACTGCTATGATTTACAATCCCAGGGCATGGAAGCTGAGCAGACCTTCGGAATGTGGGAGCTGAGGGGACCAGCAAGCTGAGATCAGTGGCCATGTTGTTGTTTTTAATGTGCTGCCTGCGGTGAGCAAGGGTGTCAAAAAGCAAGGGACTGTAACCTTTTTCTCAAGGTTCAATGGGTTTTTTGTGGGTGCCAACTACAAAAATGACCTTCTTCCAGTTAGCTTTGAAGTATGTTTCTTTTTCAGTTTCCACGTCGATGTCATTTGTGCTAGATAAATATCAGTGGAACACAGCGTTTACTTTGAGGCGACATTACCAAGCACTTAGCATCTTGCAAACTGTAGACACTAGAAGCACTATTTAGAATCACAGAATTGTAGAGTTCAACTCCCTGCAGTGCAGGAGCCACAGCTAAAGAATCTCTGACAGGTCGCCATCTAACCTCTTCTGGAGGCAAGTTGCCAATGCAGAGTAATTTTCTGTGGCAATTGCCACAGGAAAAAGTGGAGGAAGGGTATGAGGCCAGGCCTTAAGGACAGACTCCTTCCTGTGTGAGTAGTGGAAAAGGCTCACAACCAGAAGACCTGTGAGAAACGAATAGAATGAAGCTCTGCCAGACTGGGGTTGGGATTTGGAGGAGGTACTCAGGCGAAGTACAACCTTGCCCCTATTCCCTGTAAGGAAGCATCATTCTGCTTCATCCTAGGGCAAGGAGGAGCTGCACACAATCATTTATCATTTATAGGAGCCAGTGTGGTGTAGTGGTTAAGAGCAGTAGTCTCGTAATCTGGTGAACCAGGTTCGGGTCTCCGCTCTTCCACATGCAGCTGCTGGGTGACCTTGGGCTAGTCACACTTCTTTCAAGTCTCTCAGCCCCACTCACCTCACAGAGTGTTTGTTGTGGGGGAGGAAGGGAAAGGAGATTGTTAGCCACTTTGAGATTCCTGAAGGGGAGTGATAAAGCGGGATATCAAATCCAAACTCTTCTTCTTATAGCCTGTGCAGGTAATAATTCTCGCATATGGTCCCCAGCTTTTTACACATTCATGGACCCTTGCAGGGGGTAGCAGCAGCAGGGCCTCCAACATCATACCTCCAACGGGTCCCATAAACCTTCTGGGTGGCCCTGCAAAGCTGACCACAAGGGGGGCAGGCACCAAAAGCTGTCCTGGCCCAGGGCACTATTGATTATACGGTCAGCCCTGTAAGTAAAGTCTGAAGGAACGTGATACAGCAGACTTGCTGGAGCTAAGCAGTTCCTGAGTTTTTTCAGTGCCCAGGTGGGCAACTGCTTGACAGTCATATCTATCCCACCTTGAGTTCCATGATGGAAGAAAGGTAAAGATGAAATGCTTGTATAACATACAAATTTCATTCCATGAGATATGGTGATTAGGTTTTGGCAGGTATATCTAGGTATTCCTGTGACATCAAGACAGATCTTCCATGTTCAGAAGTAGTCTACCTACCAGATGTTCAGGACACATCAGCAGAGAGCTGTTAGCTTCCCAGAGACATCTTGCTGGGTGACCACTGGTGAAAGCAGGATACTCAGATTTCATCACGGAGGGTATTTTATGCCTTCATATTTAAAGAGTAGAATATACTCAAGACATATTCAGCACTAATTCGTGTCAGCTCTTGCAATTTTGAAGGATGCTGTTGATTCAGAGGACTAACTTTTTATTAAAAAAAAATGCAGCATGTCAGAAGGTCATCCTGTGCCTGCATTGCAAAGAGTTATTTGTGTTATTCACACTGTCCTTTGGGATGTGTGGTTGTGCCTAAGAGGAATGTATGGTCAGTAAAACAGAAAGTATATTCAATGGGGGAAATACTTATGTTAGAACAAGGTTATATTATAAAGTTAATATAATTCACATAGCCCGCAGCAAGGAAATGCAAAATTCATACAAAACTGAGCAGTTGCTGAATGATTTCATTCTGCTCTGAAAAACCCTCCATATGTCACATTTATGACTGATAAATCATGACGTAATATTATTGTTTCATCGGGGTGGAAACAGTATTCACGCCTCTCTTCAAGAGCATTGGCTATTCTTCTACAGTTCTCCATAACATATTGTTGTGAAGAGGGATTTTCAACTCTGACAAATATGAAAGATCAGAAAAGAGAAAGGGTTCTTTGTGTTGATGAGGAGATGAGAGTTTGTTTGTCTCAAATTAGACGCAATGTAAATGAGATTGCCCAGAAAAAGCAAGCTCACACCTCTCTCTGAGTTTGGATACATACTTAGGGTACATATGTAAGAGGCTTGTTTATAATTATATTTTGAGAATGATTCATATTCTTCTGTAGCTGCATTGTTTTATACTTTTTGGATGTCCCGTGATCATATTATAAAGTAGTTGTGTTCTATGATATAAATCAAGCACTGCTAGGAGTATACAGTACCTCACTTTCAATGGCAAAGATTCCTAGCTCAGTTACACATGCTTGTACAGTCTTCTACAGAAAGATCCTCTCCATTTCATGGTCTTTTTGCTATCTTGCATCACTAAACAGAACCAGAATTTCTCAGACATGCATAGGTGGTACACAGAAAGGTCTGCAGGCATATGCATTGGCAAACTATAGGACCTTGTTGTCCAACGCATCTTTCAAGATACAAGGGATAAAGCAGAGTAATAAAGCTCATTTCTTGAAAATGAGAGAGCAGGTTCTTGCGATCATGCTTTCAAATAAGTAAACATAAAAGAGAAATCATTATTTTGCTTGACATTTACACGGCGTGTGACCTCAGCAACTTTGCGGCGTTTGCTGGGAGGGTGAACAGAACCTACTGCACCAGCCCAGCCCTTGCCACTGATGCTACTGGGCACATGTGTGCAGGACGCAGAGGGTTCATGCAGTCCCTGCTCCAGGCCAGACCTCACCACTGGAACCAAGTGGGGCTGCACTGTCTGCCCTCGCAGGGAGAGGCATGGCCAGCCACTGCAGCCCTTGGCAGGTGAATTCCCTCAACACCGACCAGGAGGGCATTCAGTGAGGGGCTTGGGGACATGGCGGTGAGGCAGGGCATGACTGGGATCCCTGTGTGGGGGCAACTGGTTCGTGCCCCCTAAAAATCTTTTTTAAAAAATATTTTTCCCCATTTTTCCATTTTAGAACATTCAACAACGAATATAAATCTACACAAATCAAATAATATTTTCTGCAACTTCCCTCCCCTTGTGTGGTTTACTTTTGTCATATTTTTACTGCATATCCAAATTTATCATTTTTACAAATTTATCCTTTATAATTCCTTTAAATGTCTTACTGCTGGTGTTTAGGTCAATCCTGCTAATGTTTTTAATGGTTTACAATTTGTTTTCATATATTCAATAAATTTCCCCCATTCAGTGACAAAAGGTTTATCATCCTGATCTCCGGTGCCCCCTAAATATAATGTGCCTGGAGGAATTTCCCCTCACCGTGCCCCCCCCATTACGACCCAACGTGACCTGGAATTAATATAGGTTCCGAGTAAGGCCCAGTGAGCCTTGCCTCAGATTATGCTCTGGTTTTACACATTTAAAAAGAAAAAAATGACATGTTAGGTAGGGAGACCTTAACAGCATGAGTGCAATAAGACTGGGGAAATATGGACTAAGGACTCTAGGAGGGCAATACTGGCCGCATTCTCCTCCTTGATGGCTCCACCAGGTCATATGCTAGGACAAGGAGCTGAAGTACTGGCTTTCCCAGGAAGGTGCCTCTTGTGCCCCTGGCTCAGCAAATGCCTTTCTCTAAACAATAAGCGGAAAGGGAACTGGTGGAAACCAGGAATGTCAAAATAAACATGGCCAGTCCAAGAGAACAGCAGGCTTGGGATGGTGAGGCAATACCCTGGTGAGAAAGTGGCTTCTTTGGATTTGCATTCACGCTGCAAACAAATATATATTAGGGATAGCACGCAGCTCACTGAGGCAAATCCCTGAGAGACAGGGCATTTACATGGTGTAACTTCAATCCATTCTTGAGACGCACATTGTGGGTTGGGAGATCTGGGCGAAAGGTACACTCGCAAACCCCATCATTACGGCTCTACGCTTCTCATTCCCGTCTAGGAGAACTGCCAAGAAACCGCTGGTGGAACAGGGCCCCTTTGCACAGTATGTGCCCTGCGGTTGGAAGGCTATCTCGCTCTTTTGAGCAACAAGTCATAAGGACAAGATGACAGAGCCAGGGGCTAATTTCTTTCTTGTTTTTCTTAAAGGTGTTGAGACTCAAGCTGCACCCACATTTAAGACAGTATCATCTGCTGAGAGGTGCCAATGGGCTGCCTAGTGGTCCAGGAACTGATGTTGCAGTCTTGCACCTGCCCCCCCAGCACATGGTGTGCATGGTAAGTGGGACAGATGTGAATGGCCTTTCTAGCTGCCTGTTGTCTAAGCCTCTGCCTGTGCCACCACCATAGCTCAGGACTGCTATGACAAAAAAAATGGGACACTCCTAAATTCAGATAAAGGGTTAGTATGACGAGCAGAATGCCGTAAGGAAAGTAGTAGGAAATGACAACAGAATAAAAGTCCATAGGTAAAGGTAAAGGTACCCCCTGACTGTTAGGTCCAGTCACGGACGACTCTGGGATTGTGCACTCATCTCACTCTATAGGCTGAGGGAGTCGGTGTTTGTCTGCAGACAGCTTTCAGGTCATGTGGCCAGCATGACTAAGCCGCTTCTGGCGAACCAGAACAGTGCACGGAAACGCCATTTACCTTCCCACTGCAGCGATACCTATTTATCTACTTGCACTTTGACGTGCTTTCAAACTGCTAGGTGGGCAGGAGCTGAGACCAAACAATGGGTGCTCAACCCGTTGTGGGGATTCAAACCGCCGACCTTCTGATCGGCAAGCCCTAGGCTCTGTGGTTTAGAGGCTCATATATGGGGCAATTCAGTGCCGTATTTACGTATAAGCTAAGCAAGCTATAGCTTAGGGCCCCACTCTCTTGGGCCCCCCCCCAAAAAAAATGAAGAAAAAAACCCAGGATGTACATTTCCAAAATATAAGATAAAAAAACAAATAAAATAAAACCTACATACAGCAACAGTGTTTTGTGTTGTGTAGGCTCCTATGATGTAAGTAATGGGCTCCGCCTGCTAGCCTGCTCCCTAAAATATCACTGGTTTGCTCATTTCTTTCTTTTTTTAAAAAGATTTTTATTGAAGTTTCACAAATTATATAATAACAAACAAGACAATAATACAAACAAACAAAGAAACAAAAACAAGTATAATTTCAATCCCTTATTTTCTTGTAACTTACTTCCGCGACTTCCTCATACCTCCCCTTTCTGTATTCCAATTTCCAATTATTAATTCAGCAAATCCTCTCCCTTGTTATCCATTTAAATTTTTAGACTTTCTTTTCTTTTTACTTAATCATTACAGCTAGAAACCACATAATTTCTAAACCCACGTCATTCTAACATTCAATAATTTTACAATGTTTCCTAAGATAGTCCTTAAATTTCTTCCAGTCTTCTTCCGCTGTCTCTCTTCCCTGGTCTCGGATTCTGCCGGTCATCTCTGCCAGTCCCATATAGTCTATCACCTTCATCTGCCATTCTTCCAAGGTGGGTAGTTGTTGTAACTTCCAATAATTTGCGATGAGTATTCTTGCTGCTGTTGTAGCATACATAAAGAATGTTCTGTCCTTCTTTGGCACCAATTGGCCGGCCATACCCAAGAGAAAAGCCTCTGGTTTCTTCAGGAAGGTATATTTAAATACCTTTTTCAATTCATTATATATCATTTCCCAGAAAGCCTTAATCTTTGGGCATGTCCACCAAAGGTGAAAGAATGTACCTTCAGTCTCTTTACATTTCCAGCATTTATTATCAGACAAGTGGTAAATTTTTGCAAGCTTGACTGGGGTCATGTACCACCTATAAATCATTTTCATAATATTTTCCTTTAAGGCATTACATGCCGTAAATTTCATACCGGTGGTCCACAATTGTTCCCAGTCAGCAAACATAATGTTATGACCAATATCTTGTGCCCACTTAATCATGGCTGATTTCACCGTTTCATCCTGTGTATTCCATTTCAACAGCAAGTTATACATTTTTGACAAGTTCTTAGTATTGGGTTCTAACAATTCTGTTTCTAATTTTGATTTTTCCACCTGGAAGCCAATTTTCCTGTCCAACTTATAAACCTCCATTATTTGATAATAATGAAGCCAATCTCGCACTTTATCCTTTAATTTCTCAAAACTCTGCAATTTCAACTTGTCCCCTTCTTGTTTCAAAATTTCCCAATATTTCGGCCATTTGGCCTCCATATTGAGCTTTTTCAGAGCCTTTGCCTCCAGGTTTGCTCATTTCTTAATTGTATTTCACTATTAATATACTTCTTCTTAATTGTATTTCAGTTCAACAATTACTTTGATAAAATACATATTTTGTTATGTGCAAATGGCTTTAGATACCTATTAGGGTCCATAAATTACCATATAGCATATATTCAACACAAAAACAGCGACAATTTGTTGTTGACAAAGGACACCTGGACATTTAAAGGGCCCCATTACCTTCAGTAGCTTAGGGCCTTGTCAAACCTAAATCCGGCCTGGGGCAATTGCAGATTGCGGGAATGTCTTTGACCTGCTGGACAGAGGCAATGGGCTCGTGGGTCAGAGCAGTTGCTGCCCTGAGTCCTTTCCAATGCTCTGACTAGCCACATGACTCATTAGTTAGTGGTAATGCGAGTCTTGTGTTCTAACTACTGATTACCGTTTTCCAACAGCTGTGGGTCATAGTACTGTTTTATGCACCGCAGATGTCTGTAAAAGGCAGCATCCTGACCGTACCACGGGATGGAATTGGTTTCTCTGGGGGCTTACTAAGAATGTAATTTCTATAAAAACAAAACCACGTGATTTATGGCTATTAGTCTCATTTCCTCTCTTTGACTTAACTTTGCCAGCTCTTTGGAGGGCTGCTATCCTGACCCAGGGGATTTCTCTGCCTGCTCATCAAGAGCCGCGACACGCCCTTCAGCCTGCTCCTGCAAAGAATGAAAACTACCGCTGCTGCTCTGTGGGTATCGAATGCTCTCTAGGGATAGGCACAATGGGCATGAATGTACCCTGAAGGCTTGCTTGGTAACATTACAAGCCTCTAGCACGGTAATTGTGTGCTTTCTCTTGCTTACAGAGAGATTTTGCTTATAAATCTTGCCTGGTCTTGCCCAGGAATCGTGACCTAAACCCACTTACTTAGCTAAAAGAACCTATTCCCAAAGATGCTTGTTTACAAATGTGCCTCTAGGAGGTGAATTAAAAACAAACAAACCCAAATGTACCACAAACATTGATTGTAGGTCTTTTCTTTCTTTCTAATGCGAAAATACAGGAATGTATTTGATGTAAACTTTAAATTGATTGACAGCCCAGTCTGTGGAGTCACTTCAACAGCTGTGGTGCAACATGGGGTTGAAATGGCATCCTGTTCAATGCAAAGGAGAAAGGGTCCAAAGCTTTGTTTCACTTGCCTCACATTCCTTAAAATTCCCCTTTTCCTGTTAGAACTATAAACTGCACTGACCCCAGAGTTCACTGGGGTACTCCAACAGCCCTTCAGCCCCACATAAGGATGAAACATCAGCTGCATACGCGCATGTAGGAATGGGAGAGAAATTCTATCCAACCCAAATTTAAACTCAAATCTACCTCACTTTCTGAAACAGTACATGAACAGAAATACAGACATCCTTCAAAATTCACGCATCTCTGAATTTTGAATGCAGTTCTTCAGCCAAATCCTGTATACAAAATTGCATATACAAAGGGAAAGCAGGCACAAAAATCACAATTTTTTAAAAAGAGCAATAAAAATGCATTATGTTACAAAACATGTGTGTTACAAAAATGTGCTTATCAGGTGGAATGGCATACAATAATGTGCATGTGTGGAGAAATTCGCACTAAGTTGCTAATGAAATTTCATGAGCACTTTAAACAAAAAAAAAACCACCCCATAAACTAATGTAGAAATGTGGACAACTGAATTCCAGACCAACAAAACCAAAAATGACAAGTTACCCATGTTACTTAAAACTGTTTCTTAGAAAGAAAATAGAATACAAAACATACAAGTTGATACATGCTTGGCTGTGTACAAAGGTTTCCCTATGAACAGCTGTTTTTTAAAACATTTTAAGGCAAAACTATCGTTTAAACTTGGGGTTTCTAACATTCAGACAACCCCCCATGGTACCTGCCAAGGCCCTATGCCCTTTCCTTTTTTTTTACCACGAATTTGAAGGGGGTGGCTATTTAATTGCAGCTGTATGCCTGTTCTATTTTTGTTTGTGTTTTATTTGTCTTGGAGGGGGTGTCAGTTTTTGCCTGTTGTTTGGTGGGGGGCAGGAGAGACTTCTGAGCATTGTCTGTTTTCCTTCTGTGAAATGGCGGCCATTATAGCTTCTAAGATTTCAAAATGTGCCCCTGCCCCACCAAAAAAAAGGGGGGGTTGGGGGTCCCCTGCTTTTAAAACAATTTCCATTCAGGTAGTATTGGCCATCAACAAAACAAACAGACAATATTTACCATTTTTGCAGAGCTGTTCTCAGTTCTTTTAGGCACACAGTTGACATACAGATAGCCATCCTCCCTATTCTTCCTCACTGCTAGCAAACTCAGGTTGGCATTTCCTTCCCCTTTGCCAGATCCCACCAAGAATCTCGTTGCTTAGTCAATTCGGAGCTTCCCTTCGCTCACATTGGTAAGGTTAAGAGGATCGAATCTGACTTCCAGAAAGAACAAACTTCAGTACTTGAAGTATTGTCATTAACATTTGCTCCCTATACCACCTGAAACTCAAGAGCAACTGAATATTCACGTTTCACAGGGCTGTTTATCCCCTGAAAAGGTATGGAGATGTTTGGTGACTTTGGCAAATTTTGAAAATTTTGTCTTATCTTTGAATTTTATTTAAAAGTTCTGTTTGGTTAAATTTGCACCCTGCACCCTCCTCCAAAGGAGCCCAGGGTGGCACTACAATGTGGATATGTTGGGTTTCTCTTCTTTTCCCTCCCTCCCTCTTCAAAAGCCTTGCCACTGTTTTAAGTGGCATCTTGGCTGTTCTCATCACCCCAGGCACATTTCCAGCACCCCTCTCCCCTGGTATCTCATCATCCCACTTTTTTTTTTTTTTAAATAAAAAGTGGGCATCTCAATTCCTGCTCTCCTCAAACAAGTCAGAATGGACCCTGCACACACCTTAAAAATCCACCCAAGAAGTCTTTTCTTCTTGACATCCTGCATCTCCAGGCATCTGGGAAAGTAAAACCGGGGCTTTCCAGAGCACACAGACTGATTTCTTTTCCTCCCCCACTCTACCAAGTAATATATGCCCTCTCCCTTCTGTTTTGGAGGATATATGTGTTTTAATGTCTACTTTTGCCATCTGATCCCCCTGGCCTACATCATTAGTTATCCAGCAACCAGCATGAGTCCGGTTTCTACATTTCCTTTCCGCCTCCTTTTAGCTTTAAAAAATCGAGTACACCATGTGCTGCATTACCCCTGTATATCCCAGGTTAAGTGAGGGGTTTTGGATCATGATTTGAGTGAGCAAGTGTCTGCCGGATCTGACTCCAGGGTGGGAGAGCACCATTTGCAATCCTGAAGTGGGGGCTCTCTTGAGATTGGGAGGAACGATAAACTCTCCACCCACAGCTTCTGCAACTCAAATTCCCTCCTCCCAATGGATTAGAAACATCTCCAGAAAGTCCCTTTGCAGGCAATGCAAAGGCACTCCTCCCTCTGCTTGTAACTTCAAAAGCAGTCGTGAATTTTCTCGTAGCCAAAGCAAGCTAGAATGAAAGAGCTGCAAAAAAAAAAAAAAACCAAACTACCAGGAACAGCCACCTACTGGGCTGGGCTGGGCTGAGCTTCAAATGAACAGGAAGCGAACTGGGAGGATATAATGAATTAAATCTCTACCTGTGACATGGGTGGGGGAACTTTTACAACCCGACGGCTGCATTCTGTTCTGGGCAGCCATCTAATGGCCACATGCCAGCGGTGGACAGAACAACAAAGGTAAAATTTTACCTTTGTATGGTAGGCTGCTTTCTACACACACCTCTCTCTACCCTCTATCTAGGGTACTGTTAAGGGGTCCAGCCTGGGGAAAGCATTCAGGAAGGGTACCAGGCAGAGAGGCTTAGAGGACCACATTTGGTGCCCAACCTCTGCTATAGCAGAACACTCCAATGGCACCCTTCCTACAAGCCATTCTGAGGGAGGGTGGGGAGATGGCTGCCTGCACTGGCCGTAATGGGACATTGTTTCCATGGAATTTTCTTTCCCAGACACAGGTCTGGGCTGCAGACCACGGACTGAAACAATGGCACAGGTGGCTTGTTTTTGTTGTGGAAAATAAAAACACCCAGAAAGAATCCCTTGGGCACCATATTTAAACACACACCCCATCCCAAACATGAAGATTAATCCAATATCTGGAAGTTTTTTCCCCTCCATACTTCCTGAAATTTACAAATTTCAGGGGTCTGAACACTCATCCCCCCCCCCACTTTCTGGACACGGCCCAGGAGGAAGGAGTAGAACCACTGGATAACAGTGCTCCCAGCTCCTCTAGACGGTCCAGAAGTAGTCGATGGTATCAAAGGCCGCTGAGAAATCCAGCAGAACTGGGAAATGCAAAAGGCATTCTAGAGAAAGGAATCAGAAGTGTGTGAAGCAATAGCAGCTTGAGGCCTGTGCTTTGCTTTCCAGTGCACCAAAGGTAATTTTATAAAATTTAAATATACAGAGGAGGCCATGCAGGAAGAGTAGGAGATGTCCAGGAACATCATTGGAAACCACAGCCATAAATCAACTGCCTTGGAGCTCTTCCGAGATTGATTGATTAGAAAAGGATGTCTCAAAGGACGCACATTGAAAATTGAGCAATGGACTATTTGCAGAGAAAAGGGGTCTCTTTGTATTGCACTTCCTCAGTTGCAGAATTACATTAATGCATTTGCCAGGAGACAGGTTTCTTCTTCCTTCTGTGTAATAATGACACTGGCATTAAATTGATGGATTATTGTTACACAGGTACTCCATGTTCTGGGATAATTAGATTCACTCAACAAGGTGGCTTTCTGTTTCCAAACATACGTCACCTGCTCTCAAAGCCCAGGCATACTGTTTGGGAATCACTAAGACTGAGCTCCATCTGGTATGTAGGCTGAGACCCTACCTGCCCGCGGACTGTCTCGCAAGAGTGGTGAATGCTCTAGTTATCTCTCGCTTGGACTACTGCAATGCGCTCTACATGGGGCTACATTTGAAGGTGACCCGGAAACTACAACTAATCCAGAATGCGGCAGCTAGACTGGTGACTGGGGGCGGCCGCCGAGACCACATAACACCGGTCTTGAAAGACCTACATTGGCTCCCAGTATGTTTCCGAGCACAATTCAAAGTGTTGGTGCTGACCTTTAAAGCCCTAAACGGCCTTGTTCCAGTATATCTGAAGGAGTGTCTCCACCCCCACCGTTCTGCCCGGACACTGAGGTCCAGCGCCGAGGGCCTTCTGGCAGTTCCCTCGCTGCGAGAAGCCAAGTTACAGGGAACCAGGCAGAGGGCCTTCTCGGTAGTGGCACCCCCTCTGTGGCACCCGCCCTCCCACCAGATGTCAAAGAGAAAAACAACTACCGTACTTTTAGAAGACACCTGAAGGCAGCCCTGTTTAGGGAAGCTTTTGATTTTTAACAGAGTATTGTATTTTAATATTTTGTTGGAAGCCACCCAGAGTGGCTGGGGAAACCCAGCCAGATGGGCGGGGTATAAATAAATTGTTGTTGTTGTTGTTGTTGTTGTTGTTAATGTGGCAAGCTACAATCCTTGTGCAAATGCAATGTTCATAATAGCGTGGCACTGAATTCCACCCAGTGTCCCTTTTCCACCCCAGAACTTTATGGTGCAACATTCTCTCCCTAGCTATAGCCACATCTATTTTGTTAACAAATGATTGACATGGAGCCACAGGCATCCATTTAGAGGGAACAAGTGGCAGAGGAAGCAACCACAAGGCACAGTTCTGATAACAAGTTTGGCACCTTATTAGTCAGGGCTTATTATACATGTAAACATTGTCTAGATTTGTAGAGTAGATAGACTAATGAGCTTTTGTGACTTCACAGCTTAAGACAGACAGTTCTTACATTCCATTAATGTGTATTCATTGGTCCATGCCATATTAGGATATGGTCCAGATTTCAGTGTCCTCCAGCCATGTGTGTTCTACAGGTCCCATCAGAAGTCACTTGCAGTGAGAGCTGCTTAGTCAGAGTTCCCAAGACAGACAAGTTCATCATTTCAGTATTTTTCTCCATTTGTGAATCTGTACACATCTCTCTCCCCCCCCCACCCCCGTTCCCTTTTCCTGCCATCACATCATCAACTCAGCTGATAATGAGTGGGAAAGGATGATAGCAACTGAACCTGCATTCTCCCTGGTAACCATCACCAGAATACCCACAAAGCCCTCTCTCACTGGAAAAGAAGACCACAACAAACAACCCTTTTTCCTCTGAGCATGGTTGTAACAGACACGTTGCCACTTTAAATGAGAACACACCTAACAACCAATCACAGGGGTGTAGACAGTGGGTGCCTGGTCACTGGCAGTGGTTTTGACAACCGGATGAATGTTGTGCAGTGTGTGTGTGACTGGAAGGAGTGGGCTGCAGGGCGTGGGAGACTCAGAAATCGCACAACCGTTGCCAAGGCAGAGCTGAGAATCTTTCTGACCTTTACAGTACATGCCCTCTTGACCTCAATACTACGATTGTGTTGATCACTGGTGCTGAGCTCTGTGTGCCACTACTTCTTTATTAAGATTTATACCCTACCCTTCAAGAACATAGCATCATAGAGTTGTAGAGCTGGAAGGGACCACCAGGGTCATCTTGTCCAACCCCCTGCAATGCAGGATTTTTTGGCCCAGTGTGGGTTTCGAACCCATGACCCTGAAATTAAGAATTTCATGCTCTACTGGCTGAGATAATCAGGGCAGCTTAATGTTTTTGTTTTTTTAAAAAAAACTATAAAATAATACATAAAAGAAGCTAAAATCGTAAGATCTATAAAATTATCATAAAATTAATATCATAGTACAGTGGTACCTTGGGTTAAGAACTTAATTCGTTCTGGAGGTCCGTTCTTAATCTGAAACTGTTCTTAACCTGAGGTACCACTTTAGCTAATGGGGCCTCCTGCTGCCGCCACGCGATTTCTGTTCTCATCCTGAAGCAAAGTTCTTAACCTGAGGTACAGTTTCTGGGTTAGCGAAGTCTGTAACCTGAAGCGTCTGTAACCCGAGGTACCACTGTACAAGACATTGTCAAAGTTTGAATGCTGATGGGGGGAAGTTTCTGCTCTTTCAGATTGTGTGCCAAATTATTTTCTTATCATCATCATCTCCTCACCCTTCCTCCCAAAGGAGACCAGGGGTGGCATACACAGCACTGATAAAGCATTTCAAACCCCACTGTCCTGCCTTTTTACCCCCTTTCATGTTTCACTTCACTTTCTTTTTCCAACTGTGAGCCTAGGGGCAGGCAATTGTCCTTTAAAATGCATTGTGGAAAGCCTGGTAATTTTCCAAAGCCTTACAAATTAAAGGGAATGGCAATTATGAGAATACAGTGGTACCTCTAGTTACGAACTTATTTTATTCTGGAGGTCCGTTCTTAACCTGAAACTGTTCTTAACTAGAGGCGTGCTTTCGCTAATGGGGCCTCTTGCTGCCACTGCGCCGCCGGCACACGATTTCCGTTCTCATCCCAGGGCAAAGTTCTCAACTCAAGGTAACTCTTCCAGGTTAGTGGAGTTTGTAACCTGAAGTGTTTGTAACCTGAGGTGTTTGTAACCCGAGGTACCACTGTAACCAAGAAGATGAAAACCCCTATGAACAGCAACCAGTTTATGGATCTAGGAACATAGGAAGCTGCCTTATACCGAGGGCAGACCGTTGTTCAATAGAGCTCAGTACTGTTGGCACTGACTGGCAGCAGATTTCACACAGGGTTCTCTCCTGGCACTACCTAGAGATGCCAGGGATCTTCTGCATCTGAGATCTTCTGCATGGAAAGCAGGTGCTCTACCACTAAGGCGTGGCCCTTTCTGAGAATCTTGGAATATTACTTAAAGCTTCTGAGTTCAGCAGTACTGGCCCTTTAAGAGTACAGAAAGGAGAGGGCTGCAATGAGCTTTTGTAGATCAATTTGGAATGTTCAGGCAGCTGAGTAATTTGAATGATTGAATCCAGGCACTCAAAGTGGGAGGGTGGGAAGAAGCATAAGAATTCTATGTAAATTCCAACACCTGCCCCATATGCTATCTTTCAGGGCCCACACCTTTCAGTGCCTCTTCAATTGTTGTGGTTATGATTTGCGGGCGGGGCGGGGGGAGTCCAAATCTTTAAAAGTGCTGGATGGTTAAAAAAATATTAAACTTAAATTACTGTTTAAAAATGAAAGTAAATAAAAAGCATGCAAAGCTTTCTGATTCAAAGGAGAGTTATTTAGATTGACAACATGATAACACTTGCAACATACAAACAGATTGCCTGTAGATGCAGACTCATTCATCTCTGGAATGAGTTTCTACATAATGTAGTAGGTTATTAGCAACCATATCTATATGAGGATAATAGTATCACATATCTATACAATAATCCAAAGAAAGGAAATTGATTTTATTTACTGTATTACACTGTACTTTTCACGTGGTTTTACTTTTTTTCTTCTCTTCTCTTTTTCACATTTCCTTTTTCTTGAATTTTTTCTTTTATCACATTATTCCTTCATAAAAGAAAAGTTTTCAATAAAATAACAATAAAAAATAAAAGACCTGTAAAGATTTTTTTGATTGAAATGAGAGTTATTTAGATCACCATTTTTACGACATGATATGAAAAATCTGCTTTGATTTTAAAAGCTGCAGATATCCCTGCTGTGACTCCACACACACACACACACCATCTTTCCTTGTTCTATGTTCAGGCTGCGGAGCTACAATTTCATAGGGGTTGATACAGAAGGCATTAACAATGCAATCTTAACCAATTTCCCTCAGAAGTAAGTTCCATTGAAATTGATGGGGCCAGGAGAGATGCGTGGCTCAGGCGTGCTGCAGGGCCTGTGGTGAGTGCAATCCGGCATTTTGTCAACTCCCTCAGTGGTGACACACGGGGTGGCCTACATCCACCACACACCCCTTCCTCTGCCCCTGGATGGTTCTTACTCCCAGGTAAGTAGAGGAGGACTGCAGTCTAAGGGTGTACCATTTAAGTCACACCATTTTTCTCTTCCCTGACTTTATACTGTAGGTGACAATGGTGTACTAGAAACCAACAACTTAAATGCTGTTTCAGTGGTTATTTTGCCTCTCTACCCATGTTCAGGTGGACTGGCAACTTTTTTTTAAGTGCTATATTCATTTATCTATTTTTGCAAAACTTTGTTTTTAAAAGCATGATCATTTGTTAAAAATTATTGTGAAAGCACTTCAAAGATTACTGGGAGGTGGGTTCATCACAGCCACAAACCAGTCAGACAACTAGCTTCTGCAGCAAATTGGTTCAAAGGGATCTTTCCCCCTGAGTTCAGCTCCATTTTATTAAAGCAGAATTCAATCAGTCAAATAACATTACCTACAGGACTGCAATCCTATACCTCAGAATAAGCCCCATTGAATTCAGTTGGGTTACTTACTTCTTTCTTTCCTTTTGTAAATATGTATTTTATTTTATTTTTGTCTTTCCAAAATATAGTGGGACTTACTTCTGAGTAAACATGCATTGGATTGCACTGTTAAGTTCCTTTTTGTTGTCACAGCAAATAGATTTTGAGCCAAATTGGAATTTCATGTTTATTTATTATTAATTAAATATTACACTGCTTGATTGTATTTAGCCTCAAAGTGGGTTGCAAAAGATAAAACAGTAAAATCAAGAAAAAAGATTACAACTCTACCTTAAACCCTTATATCCACGCTTCCACATTCTGGGAAAATCCAAAAGCATATTATGATGAAGTTTTAAACATCACATTCATTTAACATGCAAACATGTTAGTGTCATAACAGCAGTAATAATTACCAATGTAATTTCCCCTTCATTCTGCATGCATTTTATTTTCTCTAGCAGCCTAAGCTCAAATTTTGTTGGGCCTTGAAACAGTGGTTCTTCCATGAGATTCCTCATTGTCTCCCTACATTCTGTAAAATTTTCACGTATGGACACACGAAATGCAGAACAACCCCCACCCACGCACCATCGTGCATGCATTCCATTCACTCTTGTAAGCAGCACATTCATTGCAAAAGCACACTCACGCACCACACCAGAATCTCCAAGACTAAAACCGGATTTTATGTAGGAGTTTTGCCAATGTCAAAAATGAAAAGAAAAATTGTGACAACCCTATTATAGTGCATAAGTGTTGTGGTGTCGTCAGCATTAAAACGGAGAAGCCAGATTTCATCTCATCTTGCCATCACTGCTCTTCATTAGCGGGCCTTATTTGCTTCTGCTTTATAGAAAAGGATGCTGTAAGGAACTGACAATTGTCTATTTGGCTACAAGGAAAGTACGTGTAGGGTAAATGTAAAGGACCCCAGGACAGTTAAGTCCAGTCAAAGGCGACTATAGGGTTGCGGCGCTCATCTCGCTTTCAGGCCGAGGGAGCCGGCGTTTGTCCACAGACAGCTTTCCAGGTCATGTGGCCAGCATGACTAAACTGCTTCTGGTGCAATGGAACACTGTGACGGAAACCAGAGAGCATGGAAACACCGTTTACCTTCCCACCACAGTGGTACCTACTGATCTACATGCATTGGTGTGCTTTTGAGCTGCTAGGTTGGCAGGAACTGGGACAGAGGAACAGGAGCTCACCCCATTGCGTGGATTCGAACCACTGACCTTCTGATCAGCAAACCCAAGAGGCTCAGTGGTTTAGACCACAGTGCCACCCACATCCTGAAAGTACGTAGAAGTACAAGGTAAATATAGAGGCATAAGATGATCTCAGCTGGTGAGAAGTGGAACACTAGAAGCTTACTTATCTTTTTGCTTTTAGCAAATGTAGTTGAAATTGACATTGCTACAAAAGATTCATAATACACCTCTATCTCATTCTTCCAATACAGTATTTACTATACAGGAAATGATTGGATTGACAGGTGCAACAGGTGGAGGAGGTTAGTGATATATCGACCTGCACATCAAATTAGCTGATGTTTAGTTACTCTTTGTAAATGTATTAATATGACTGCTGTTTTCTAAATCTGTACAATTGCTCAAGACAACTTTTGTTCCATTTTGTTTTAAACAGATATGAAATCTCTTATTTATGCATAATAAATACAGACCCTAAATAACCACCCTATACCCTGTGGGAATCTTCTGCACAGTGAATCTCTTGAACACATAGAGAGTTTCACTATAAATGGATGCAACATATCTGCTGGAAATTCCCAGTATTGTTTCCTTCCTGCAGCTGGAATTTTAATATGGGGACCAGCCACCACATGTCATTGTTTCCACAACACTAATCAAATGGCAGGTGCCCATCTTGACCCATTTCCTGACTTTTGGTTTTGAAGTGCTTGCATTTCATAGCATGTGACATATGGCTGCCCTGCAGTTTCTCAGCTGGAAATAGAACCCCGTTTTTATGTTTAACAGCACAAGCTGCTCTCTTTGTCTCCATTCTGCCTTCAAGGGCTACAGAAGTGCCTGTAGTGTTTCTGGTTTAGAAGATGGGCAAGGGCAGCTTGAATGGCACAGCAGCTGGTAGTTGGTGGCAGAGGGGCTCAGGAACGTGGGGTGGGTCCCAAATGACACTCCCCAAATGAACACCTGCGCTTCTTAAAAATGACAAAAGTGATGTGTGTGAGAAAGAGATGATTGTGTTATGCCGGAGATAAAATAACAACACTGGCATGCAAAAAAACCCCAAAAATATCAGAAAAGACAAAACCATTACTCAAAGACATGTGCATTTAATCCAGCATGGCCCAAGGTGTTACTTTGCCAGGACTTGCTATTAACCCTTCTCTGTGCGCTAGGCCACTATTATCCTCATTTTACAGGTGAGGTTGCAGGAGCGAGACCTTAACTAAACGTATCTGAAGAAGTGTGCATGCACACGAAAGCTCATACCAAGAACTAACTTAGTTGGTCTTTAAGGTGCTATTGGAAGGAATTTTTTTATCTTAACTAAACGGTTACCGGACTGCAGCCTCCGGCTCAACCTGAGAGCAAGCCCCATTGAACTCAATGGGATTTACTTCGGAGCGGACATGCCTTGGATTGCGTGGGGAAAGTCTCTGCTGCAGCAATTCGGGATATGCGGATGGGGCTTGGCAACTTGTTGTTCCCACGAGAGAGATGTTGTCTTTGCCAGACTCGGGACGTCTGGGTTAGGGATAGGAAGGAAATTCCCAGGTGAAAACACACCCACCCGGGCATCGCGATGCGGAGGAGGCCCGTCGTCTGAAGAGGCGAGAAGGGGTCGAGCAGAGGCTTCTTTAAGCGCTTCCTAGCTCTGCAGCTTCTCAGTGACAAATCTGGGGAGGGGACTACAGCGCAAGGGGGAAAAAGAGGCTTTTTTTTTAACAAAGTGGGGGAGGGCCCGTCGAGAGGAGGGAGCGTGGCGCCGATCCAAGGTGATTTCCCGTAAACCACATGTTCCGGAGGGAGCCCTTTATAAGGCCGACGAGTCAGGCAGGCGGCACTGAGCGGACGGAGGCAGCATTTCCTGGGCTTCGCGCGAACTGAAAGCACACAGTCCCAGCCCCCTTCGCCGGCCGCTGTTGCTGCAAACGGGATTAGCCTGCAAGAGGGAAAGAAGGCGCGCCCGCCGACGCTGCTTTCTCGCCAACCCGGATCTTAAGGCGACGGATTGGGGCGTTTTCGGAGCGGGCTGCGTGCAGGGCCAAGGTAAGGAGGGGGCCAGGCACCCCGTTCGTGGAAAAGCGGAGCCCGTCCGAAGGGGACTGCCCGGGTCTCTTCTCTCTCCCCTCCCACAAAAATATATTCGAGTTGATAAGACTAGCAAGATAGGCAGCAACGCGAGCCCCCCGCCAAAGTAAGAGGGTCTAGAGTTGCTAAGGGCGCAGATCCCCCCCCCATTGGGTTTGGGAGACGGGGGTGGCGGGCGTGCTTCCTCGCGAGTAAGTCCGTGGCTGCCCTTTCAGCCGCGCAGCCTGCTCCTCCGAGATGTGTGGCGTGTTTACGCGGCGCTTTACTCCGTAGCAAACACGAGGAGGGCCGCAGGGCTTGGCACAAACTTTGCAGCCAGGTTTTCTGCTTTGGCTACTAACGCGCAAAGCGCTACTGCTGATCCGTGTGTGTGAGAAACTTTTCCCATCCAAGTGTCCCGGTTTGTGCATAGGGCATAGGAGCCAATTTCTCGGGGTCGAGGGGTCCCCCTGCCCCCACCACAAGTTGATGGGCATTGCCATTCAAATTGTATGGGTGAGCCCCGTCATGTGATTGATCATGCAGGATGGAGCTTACCTGCCCCCCCCCCCCCATTCAAGTTGGCACCCTTGGCATTGCTTTGCGCCCACCCGCTGCCTGGATCCAAGTATTGAGGCTTCCCTTTCCCTGCGTTATGCACCGCTTGCTCTCCGCCTCCCCACCTCCCTTTCACGCCCTCCTGTCATTCTGCGCGGCCGACGCTGCAAGCTGGTTATAAATCTCTGGCTTCGGAGGCGGGCGGGGTGGAGGTCTGACCCTGCCGCGCAACTCGGGCGCGTGTTCTCTCGGAAGTAAGGCCCGCGGCGTTTTGGATGCTTTAGTTGAGATTCCTGCGTTGCGGGGGATTGGCCTAGATGACCCCGGGGTCCCTTCCAGCTCCACGATGCTATGGTTCTACTCCCCGAGCAAGCACAGGGCTAAATAGCCTTGAGTAGTTACAGTGCAATCCTACCCATGCCTACTCGGAAGTAAGCCGCAGTGGATTCAATGGAGCTTACTATCCGGTAAGTGCGGTTGGGATTGCAGCCTCAGTTGCCTCTGGCATGATATTTCAGCTTGCCGCACTGTCAATACCTCAGGTTGTTGTATCAGTGCCATCTGCCACGAGACATTAACAGTGCAAATATTGGCTGGAGTGGAGCTGCCCACATGATCCTTGTGGATTACTGTCCTCCGGTAACAAGTGTGCTAGCTTTGCAGCTCTGCCTTTCTATGCTCTAGCTGCAGAAGAAGCTTTATGATGCTCATATGAGGGTGCTCACTCAGAGGAGGTCTGGGTGTGAAGCTGGGCTCGGCCTCCTGCAACACAGAAACACCAGGGGTGCCCTCTAAGCATATGCAGATTGTTATCCCTTGCTGCAGATTAATAGCTGTGCATCTCCACTTCTTTGGAGTGAGAGGATGGGGCATCCGGTTCAGAGGGTGGGACTCCTAGGAAGACTTGGCTTCCAGTATCTCCCAATGCAATTAAATGCTCCCTCTTGGTTTTTAGGCTGAACAAGCAGGGACAGCCCTAGCGCTGGGCAGAGTGAGGCGATTGGCAGCAGATGCTGAGTCGCACTGAAGTGTTTGAGGGCAGAGCTATGTGTGTCATACACGCAGCCTCCTCTGTGCCCTTGGATGCAATTGAGGTTAAGATCCTGTTCCTAGTGATGAAGAAGGTTCAGCTGTCATTCTGGTCAGCATCTGTATGCAGAGTGCATGTGTGAGTTTGGGGAGCAGAATATTGTCCTCCTTCCCTGATAGCAACATGTCTTGATTCTGAGCTAGATGAGGATTGCAGTCTTTCGTTTTACACTGAAATACTGGGGAAAGTCCTAATGTGCTCTGCATGCACTCACCTGCTGAAGGGATAGAAACTTTAATCTCCAGAGCTTTCTGTGACTGGGCAAGGTTAAATAAACAAAGCATGACTCCGAAGCCTCTTCCAAACCTTATGTGTGATGTTTTTATTATTCCCTCCTCCCCTCCTTTTATGTTTCCTGTTTTCTGTGCCCAGTGACTGGACCGGCAGCTAGGTGCATTTGAGGGACTTTCCCAGGACTCAGTGTAATGCTTTCTTGCTAATGGATGTCATGGCATAGAATGAGGCTCATGTGAGCTTGGGAGCAAAGTGTCTTTTTTAAACTGTGGAATGGAAGATGCCAAGGAAAACGGTGGGTGGACATGCAAGGACATGTCAGGGAGAGACTCTGCGCTTGAGTAGGAAGGAAGGAGGAATGAAATGCCTGGGCCAGCATTTCCTACCCCTGTGCCCTCCAGTTGGCTGGGGCTGATGGGAGCTGCATTCCAAAACATCTGGAGTTGTAGTCCAAAACATCTGGAGGACATTGAGTTGGGGAAGGCTGGCCTGGACTAGGTGGAAGAAGAGCATGAAAGCAGACTAGGCAGAAGGTGAGTTTAGTGTCTCACTAGGGTGGCACCAGAGGCTTCACAGCTGTTGCTGGAACACAAAATACAATTGCTTGAGAAGAGACAGGGAGGCAGATGTAGGGGGGGACCCCATCTGCTAGTCTCTTATATCACACACACCCTGACTGACTGTGTGTGTTGCACCCAAATTGGGCTGGACAACTGGTTTTGTTCTGTCTGGATACAATCCACAGTATTAAAAGTTCTACTTGGAGTACACCTGTTTAATGGACCTTGGTTAGTCATATCCATTAATTTTTGTGGGTTTGTAGTTCTGCGTAGAACAAAGAATGGTTGCAACCCTTTTTGGTTATGGAGATCTTGTTTTCCCCCTGGAAGTTATTTGCGAGTAACTCTCCTTGCAACAGCACCACAAGGAAGCTGGAGAAGGTTACAAACTAGCCCCTCCTGCCTGCCATAGGATACCCACCACATTGTCCTAGGCAAAGCCTTCCTGAGGAGGGAATTCCAGAGACTGGTTGTCTCCGCCTTGCCGCAGACAATGAGGACCTCGGAGGAGGCCAGTATCAACATCACGTGGGCGAAGGCAGTTAGCACTCTGGTTAGCAGACTGCTGAGTATCATCCAAGTGCCCAGCTGTCCAAGGGAGCTCCTGGAGATGAGCTGCCAGAACGCTTTGGCGGGGAGAGAAGTAGCGAAACAGACACAAAGTTCCATCTATGGCAGTGGCCAGTGTTGGCTGCTTTGCGGGGAAGAAAGCATGTGACGCTTACATAAAATGACCTCAAGGAAGTTAGTGGATGCTTGAACCCAAGTTAGACTACAGCCCTTCACCCTAGTTTTGCTATTTAGTTTTGTCCTCTGTCTGAAACAGTTGCACAGCCTGTTAACGTGAGCAGAAGTGTCTTCTGGCACTGAGCTCCAGAACTGAAATGCATTATGGAAGGAAGTAGAGATAAATGCTCCTTTAAAAAGAAAAGGAAAATGCCTTCCTGATCTGATGGAATGGCCAAAGATGCGAAGGGGAAATTCCGGGTGGGAAAGCTTAAGGGTGACAAATGATGCTTGCTCGCTTCCAGTGGCACCTGGGCAAGTTTTGGCTGTATGACCCTTGCTATGGAAAATAGAAATTGGTGCTGTGGAAGAAAAGAGGATTGGGACAGAGACAGCAATGAAGGGAGGATAAAATAATTTGGAAGAGGAAAGGAAGGCTGATTAATCGTGAGAGAATTTGAGCAATAAAATCTCAACATATTGCGGAGAAGCTGTTTTTGTTTCCTTCCTGGGGGGAAAAGCCAGTGCTGTCACAGACTGGCAAAGGCATATTTATCTGAATGTGCAGAATCCAGCTGAGGCCTAAGAACTGGGAAATTCCCAGCTTGGCTACAGCTGACCTCTCCTTCTCCTAATAAGAAAGAGGAAAAGGCGGTGGGGTGTGGGGAGGAATGGGAAAGGAATGCTTGCAGTCCAGATTTAACTCTTCCAAAGCTGCTGGGAAGGGTCCTCTTTCTGTTTTAATTCTTACACATAACGGGAGCATCCGTGGAGAAATAGGACACCTCTGTGGTGCAGACTCCATACATAAATAGATGCCCAAGTGTAGTGCTTTCTGCAGGTCACCATGGGTGGCAGAAGGAAACTGTTATCTTTGGAGGCCTGCCCAAAGTGTGGAATTGTAATGTATTTATTTTTTTTATATAATGGCAGAGTCCCAGCACCAAAAAGCCTAGTGGGAAAGCGCGAAGCATATGGGTCTCGGAATGAAGTAACGAGATGATAGTTAAAACCTCATCTCTCTTCATTTAAAAAATGTGAAGTGCAGTCATAGCTATAAAGTCTCCATCCAGAAGATGTTAATAATTCCTATACATAGCAATTAACTCAAATCCCCTATAGTAAGATATCCTGGCTAGGTATTGGCAGTGGGGGGGGGGCAGGAGTGAGAGGACAGAGTTGGGGGAAGCAACTGATTTTCCAGCACTTGTGGCTTGGAAGGATAATGTGTGGCAGACCAGCAGACCACACTGCAGGGGAGAAAGCACTGGATGCTCTTGTAAAAAGAGTTAAGTAAATTCTACAACACTGTATTATATCTAAAAATAGCAAAATAGGCAGTTCCCTGGGCTAGCCAGACATACATGCTTTGGGATGCGTTTTTGCAGTGTAGTGTGGATTTATGTTGAGCAGAAACAGAATTTGAATGAGAGAGGAGAAAGCAGATAGTGTTTTCTTTCCCTTCTCATAATGCTAGAACAAAGGCCACCCAACAAATCTGAATGTCGGTAGAATCATAGAATTGTAGAGTTGGAAGGGACCCTAAGGATCGTCTAGTCCAACCCCCAGCAATGCAGGAATATGCAGCTGCCCCATATGGGGATCAAATTTCCAACCTTGGCATTATCAGCACCATGCTGAGCTATCTAGGTTGACAGGAACCCTATGGCACTTAGTGTTCCCAGGTGGTCTCCCATCCAAGTACTAACCAGGCCTGACCCTGCTTAGCTTCCAAGATCAGATGAGATCAGGCAAGTAGATTCACGACAGAGAAAACTGCTTCGTCCCTTAGTGCATATGTTAAATCATGGGATTTGCTCCTGCAAGATGTAGTGGTGGCTGTCAATCTGGATGGTTTAAAAAGGGTTCGGACAAATTCATGGGATATGAGGTTGGCTCCTAAGCATGGTTGCTCTGTTCTGCCTCCAGTATTGGAATTGGTATGCCTCTGAATACAGTTTGCTGGGGAGCAACCATGGGGAGAAAGGGGTTGCACTCGGGTCCTGGTTCTGGGCTTCCTATGGGCATCTGGTTGGTCAGTGTGTGTGGTGGGAGGATGTTGGACTAGATGAGGCTTGGGTCTCATCCAGCAGGGCTCTTCATATTTTCTTAGGTTTGTGTTTATGTCCACAAGGCTAGAGGGTGCATGAAGGTGCAGGCTTCCCCCATGTTTAATCCTGACTCTGTCTCATTTGTTGCACAGAAAAAGATGATCTCCCACATTGCAGCGGCCTTTCTTCTCCTTGTGGCCTTCGCTATCCATGGAACAGAGCAGAAGAACAGAGGTTGCAGCCGCTTAATCCATGATGTTCACCTGAATCGCCTGCTGGACCTGGTGAGTTTCTTTGCAATTAGTACAGCAAAGGTGGCAGGAAAGAATGGATCAGAAGATGAATCACCTGGATCTTACGCTGGGCAGAGGCACCTCTCCAGACAAGCCACAAACCATAGCCAAGGTTTGTTCTTGGCCTACCACTTGTGGTTTGTCTGGGGGGGGGGGGGAGACAAACTACAAGCCTGGGTTCAGGCCCAAAACATGGTGATGGCATAAAGTTACCAGTTCCTTTGGTCAACAGAAGGCAGTGCCCCTGCTGTTTGTTAGTTCAGTTTGAGTCGGGATGCTGGATGATCTTGTTCAGTTTGCCTTTTTAAGCAAATGCACGAAAACTACTAAAAATCAACAGGAAATATATTAATCCATCCGTGCCTGGAACTGTTTGTTTCTCTGTTCACAAGCTGTTCTTGCCCTGAGGGCAGAAGTTGAGAAGGGGGAAGGTAGAAAATGAAAGTAGAGAAGACATAGTGGAAGGAAGTTGAAGGACTGCTTTTAATTGAGATAAATAGTGCCATTTTAATTGGGGATAAATGGAGCCAATATTGTGAGGAGGGAGTGTTAACACTGAGCATGCTACTAAGGAGGAGGTTCAGCTGGATGCAGCCTGGACTGTGCTTGATTCTGCAGGCTAAAGAGCTTTTAGTGCAGCTGTGTGCATGCGTGTGCACTCTCTCACACCCATTTCAGTGCTTCCCCGATGAAGACTTTTAGTAGCTAAAAAGGGAGGTGCGGCATGGGGACCACTCCACAGATGCTTAGGAGGGTAATAAAGCATAGCTCCAGCAGGAAGTGCTAATGCAATTATAGAATGCTAGAGTTGGAATGCACCATTCTAGTCATGGGGAGAGCAGGTTGGGGTGATTCAGAACCACAACATTCTGGGAACAAGTGCCTGGAATTTTCCTGACTCTTGATCCTGCCTGGATCACTGGGGAACTGCTGGGAGGTCTCTGCCAGTGGTTAACTGTCAAAGGTCCTGGCTTTGATCTTGCCTACAAGGAATTCTGTGGGCTTCAATCAAGATTCTTTTCCACTGTCAGTCACAAGTGATTGTGGCAGCAAAGCATGATAGTTAGTTAGGAGAACTAGAAGCAACCAGGAAAAGAAAGTTTCACAGGACCAACTCAAGGGCTTAATCATTGGGAGAATGTGGCTCTCTGTGGCATCCTGGTTAGGGATTGATAACTTGAGAAAAGTGTGTGGAGGTTCTGGCAATTATGGGAATGGGACCTGCTGGCAGTTTACTTCCTGCAGAAGGTTAGGAAGACCTCAGATCCTCCATCCCCTTATCAAAATAACCTCATAAGCCTTGCTGCCCACCAAGGTGCTGTGTGGTATCTGATAATTGGTGTAACTATATTGAGAGAAGGCTGGAGTGGCTTGGGATCAAAGTTTACAGTTCTTGTACCTGCAGCATTATGCAGAACCCTTAGTTGGACCCTCTTCCATTTTCTAGGTTTGCATAACAGCTTGCTCATTCTGTAGCCCAGACATGCATCAGGCACTAAGATAATAGTCTTGGTTCCAAATATGCTGATCAAGAGCATCTCCCTCTTCCCACAAGACTGCATAGGTTGGCACAAAAGCCTCCAAAAAGATCCTCTCTTTGAAGTCTTTCACTTGCCACAAATTCTTGATTTGTGCTCAAAAATAGGTTTGCCACCTTGACATCCATGTGGCTAACGAAGTGCAACCCTTGAAATGCTTCATGTTTAGTAAGACATTAGTCAGCTACCTTAAAAGCCTTTTCTTGTGTTTATGGAGAAATTCATACATTAAATGGTGAGATAAAATTAAATGCTTATATGCTGTCCCCATCCTTTTGCCTTTGGGAGATGCCCAGTGGCAGAGGAAGAGGAGTTCGGGGGGAGCGCACCGCCTCTGACAGTGCGATCCCGGCAGGGTGCCATCGCGGCTGTCCCCCCCCCCGCATGCACTGGGTGCCATGTCCTGCAGGCGGCGTGCCCCGCCCCCAGGACGTGCACCACGCCCCTGCAGGTGGTGCGCCACGACCTCGGGGTGTGCACCAGCCCCGCCAGAGCCTGCTCTCTGCCCCCCGGTGCCGTAGCATGAAGCTCCGCCACTGGAGATGCCTTCTGCAAAGCTTGTTGTTATGAGTTGCTAGTACATGCAGGTCCCACTACTACACAAACACTTGTTACAGAAAATTCACTTATTCAACCATGAGGAATTAGTATCCAAACCTTGCTATACATAACGCAGATTCAGATACCCCAACAGCTGGACCTGTGTGAAGTACTGTAAACAAATACGCAGCAGCAGTAATAATAATAATAATAATAATAATAATAATAATAATAATAATAATCCCATCTGACTTCATTGCCCCAGCCACTCTGGGCTGCTTCTAACAAATTAAAACACTAAACACAGTAAGACATCAAACATTAAAAACTTCCTTGTACAAGGCTGCCTTCAGATATTCAGATAGTTGTTTATTTTCCTGACATCTGACAGGAGAGCGTTCCACAGGACAAGCATGACTACCAAGAAGTCCCTCTGCCTGGTTCCCTGTAACCTCACTTCTTGTGATGAGGGAACAGTCAGAAGGTTCTCAGAGGTGGACCTCAGTATCTGGGCTGGGTGGTGGGGCTGGAGACACTCCTTCTGGTATATAAGGCTGGAGCCATTTAAACAAGCCTTTAACTTTTTGTGTTTTGCTGGTCATTGACAGCTGTTTTGCCAGAAACCATGATGGGAGGGAGGGGGAGAGATCAGACAATTAAGAAGGCATTTGGTTTCCTTCCTTGTTTGCCTTTTGCAAGGTTTCCCTGGGTTTTTTCATTTGGGTGTTGAAATTCTGTGGTTGGGAACACCTTAGAAATTCCTCCACTGGAGTCAGTGGAAATCTTCTGCTTGTTATGTAAATGCTCGCTTCACAAACAAATTCCTGAGAATGCATTATGCTTGAATAGCAAGACCTGTACGTTCGTCACTTTCCAGGATTCAGCTCTCTCCCCTGGAAAGCTAATTTCTGGCTGTTTAGATGGGCACATTCTGTCTCTAGTACACAAGTTGAGGAATGCTAAAGCACCATGCAGCGCACAGCTTGCTGCTTAGCACACTTCAGCTGCTGAGGTATATTAAAGAGTAACTATGCATTTCAAGTACATTCTTTAGGCTATAGCAAACCACTCTCTTGACATTTCCAAGCAGTGGAGGTGGTCAGCGCCATTGCAGAGTAATTAAGGGGTTTTTACTGCCATCTACAATGTGTAATAGTCAGGGTGTGAGGTTGAAACTGAGTTTTGGTGTGAGATTAGGGGTCTTAGAATCATACCACTAATTTCCCCTCCGAAGATGCCGGAGGAGAAAGCTCTAAAGCCCTAACATTACCTAAATTACTATGTAGAATCAAGGACACAACTGGTACTAATTATCGCTTGTTTGAGAGTGATAACACAGTGTCTGACTTGTACAAATAAACTTCTCTTCACAAAGTCTCTTCTGGGCTAAAAGTAATTCGATATAGTTGGTCAAAGCTAACATTTCATCACTGCTCCACGATTGAGATTCTTACTTAGCTGTAATTTGGGCTTGCAATCCAGTGGCGTAGCGTGGGGGGTGCAGGGGGGGGGCCGGCCGCAAAGGGCGCAACATCTGGGGGTTCGGGTTAGGGGGCGCAAATCCACGGGTTAGGGGGCGCAAATTACTTGCCTTGCCCCGGGTGCTGACTACCCACGCTACGCCACTGTTGCAACCACCAACCATTAAATGATTTCCTCTTTTAAAAAAGCTGAAAAAAGTAACTCGGGTTTTTGCAAAGCTGTTTTTACTTCTGGTGGACTTTGCTTATCTTAAAGGAGCAATAAACCTTAATTAGGAGACTAATGAATGAAGACCTAGATATCTTGTAGCACATCAGGTGAAATGAAAATAGTCTGTTCAGATTTAAGAAAATGCTCTGGAGAGAGCTCTGCTGTAAAATGTGTGGTCTGGCTTGCAAAGTGCTGGAATATTTTTTTTTTACAGGTTCTGCTGCTGCCCCTTTAAGTTTCTGTGCAAGAAGCCAGGATGCAAATCAAAATGTTGTACTGCCTGCCAAGGATTAGGTTGTTTAGCTAGCTGTTGCTGTGCTGACCCCAGAGCTGTTCTTCTCGGTTCTATAGAATCCAAAATCCTGTGATCTCTTGGCCAAATGGAAACGGGATCGCGTTTGTAAAACCAAAACTGAAAGTGAGATGCTCGTACTGCTGCATATGCTTCCCTCGTCTTTTAGGGCAGTGAACCTAAACTTTGCCCCTTCCCCCGCCCTCGTTGTGCTTGCTTCTGCCTGGGCTTCTCTGCGATGAATAAATGTTGCTGGCGGCTGCTCTCTCCAGATAATGAAGCAATTGTTTCCAGTTCGACATGCCCTCCTGGCAGTCCCATCTCGTGTTGGCCTGCCGCAGAAGCTCCAAATCATTCCCTGGCGTTTTTCCCTGCCGGCACTAGGCTGAGATCGCTGGAGAAGGTGTTCTAAAGTGCTGAGTCAGCACTTGACTTGGAAGGCACAGGGTGGTAGACGCTTGACTTCTGCCTTTGGGCAAAGAGAGCCAGCTGTTTGCTTTGGTAAGGATTAGCAAAGCTCAGAGCTGGCTCAATGGCCACAACATGGTTCTTGCTGGTTCGTAGCATGGCCTGCTTGCAAGAGCTTGGTGCCCCTGGTGCACTGACACCGGTCAGGGCAGAATATGCTTGTGCGCATGCTTCCACTGCTGCGCTAATGTGCAGTGTATGTTTTCTAACAAATTGCAGTTCAGAAAATAGCAGGGTGCACATTGCAGGTGTCCTCTGTGATCTAAATTATATGTGCTCTGCTGAGTGGATGTGATGGGGGAGCCCCCACTGCCTCAGCTGCTTAGTCAGCCAAGATGCTGCACATAGCTGTCCTACACATAGCTGTCAACCGTCCCTTATTTGGCGGGAAACTCCCTTATCTCAGCGCCGTTTCCCACTGCTGGACTTATTGCTCACCCAATAAGGAGTCTAAGAATGACTGGGGGGGTGGAGCTTGCATGCCTTGTACTGATCAAATCAGCCGCATTGCCTGGGGACTCACCTTTGCTCAGCGCTTCCCAGCGGAGAGGTGACGGTGGTTTTCCTTGCTGCATCCCCTTTGCCGGGTTGTTGTTCTGTGGGAACCACTGCTTGATGCTTCGTTTGGCTGCTGGTTGACTAAAATCCCTTATTTTGGCTGCTGATCCCTTATTTTCAAATCTGTAAGTTGTCAGCTATGGTCCTGCAAAACTGTAAAAAGAAGAGAGTTCTTAGATACTCAAGCACTCATTTCTAAATCTTGTCATTCTGTCACTACTTGGCTGCCCCTAATCTCCGTAAACTGCTTCAGCACAGAAGGCAGTAGACTGTAGTCTAGCCCTTTGTGGTAAGCAGAGGGATGTCATCCTATACCTCCAGAATTGTCTCCCCCCTTCCTCTCCCAGCCCCCCAGCCCAATAAAATATTCCTAGCAGTGTAGCCTGGTGGGGATATTCTTTCCTGTATTCTGGATTCCTAGATGAAGGAAACTGCAAGTCCACTAAAGTTGCTTTGACTTGACTGTGCCTTTTTGTTACAGGTTGATAGTCAGATGATGAAGCCCTCATGTGAGCTGTCCTTTGAGTATGTGGATGAGAGAGAGCTGGTGAGTTGGAATTGTGAGACACACATCTGCTGTGCTGCTGACACATCTGTGGGACTTGGTGTGTGTTTTCCAAGGAATGCCTTGTGTTTAGACAAGGGGCGGGGGGGGGGCATTTTTCATCCCTGTTGGGCAATGTTCTGAGGACCACATACCACTGCTAGGGGTTGCAGAAGTGGGAATGGCCAGACATACATCACTCTCCATCTTCCATCAAGGTGGTTGCATTTTAAGGGCACATTCCAGCCAAGTAACAGCCCTGGAGGAGGAGAACAGAGCAGGACATTGAGGGATTGTGGCCTTGGCTGGCTCCCCACCCCCAGTTGAGAACAGTGACTTTGAACATCATACCTTCAGGGGACACCATGCGCTATTGTGCTGTTTGTGTTTTTAATACTATACTATGATTTGAGCATTATGAGCCTGTGCAAGCCTTAGGCTTAGGTTCATGTGCCCCCCCCACCTACACACACACACCTCCCCCCTCCTTGCACAGTCACAAGTACCTTGGATGTTTTCATCTCTGGTTGCAAACCAACCACTTTTATGTTGAAACCCAGGGGAATTATGGTGTGGTGAAGATCCTGACCTATGATCATGATCTTAAGAATCAAATGATGGCTTATGATCCTAGTTGGTTGTCTATTCATTGCTTAAACTAAGCAGACTTCCCCTGAGTTTGGATATAAATGAGGAACTTTGGTTTGGAATCAGGTGCTTCCAGTCTCTTCCTTGTGGCCATTCTAGGTGAGAAGGAACTGTGCAAACACAAGCACAAGCACATCACACATAAAACTCTAAACCAGGAGTCGGCAAACTTTTTCAGCAGGGGGCTGGTCCACTGTCCCTCAGACCTTGTGGGGGGCCAGGCTATATTTTTTGGGAGGGGAAATGAACGAATTCCTATGCCCCACAAATAACCCAGAGATGCATTTTACATAAAAGGGCACATTCTACTCATGTAAAAACACACTGATTCCCGGACCATCCGTGGGCCGGATATAGAAGGCAACTGGGCCAGATCTGGCCCCCGGGCCTTAGTTTGCCTACCCATGCTCTAAACCATACTTCAACTGTTGAACTGAGCCACTAGCTTAGCTGAGGAACCCCTGTGTATCTGCCAAATAATTCCATTGTGTTATAGATTATTCTGGGGCAGGCATAGGCAAACTCGGCCCTCCAGATGTGTTGAGACTGCAATTCACTGGTCCTGTTAGCTAGGGATCATGGATAGTACCAAAACATCTGGAGGCCTGAGTTTGCCTATGCCTGTTCTGGGGCATATCCTGGAACAGACACTCTTCTCCTGTGGGATTCTGGCTGGGCCTGTTGAGATTTAAACACATGCCTGTGCTGTACTGGCATAGCTTGTTTGAGAGGAAGTTTGGTAATGGCAGAAGATGTGCTGCCTTTCCAGCAACTTGTCTCTCACTCCTGATCTTCTTACTGAAGCACCTTTCATGAAGCTTCTGGGGAACCCTGAGTTCACTTATTTAGAGAATGTGTGAGCTAAAATCCTGCATAGATGACCTTGTGGTTAAGTCACCAGTCATGGATTTGGTAGACAAGTCCTGTGGTCTCTCAGTTTGCTTCATGGGGTATTTCATCCTGAAGGAGAAATTTCTCTGCTGGCTTCAGACTTTGGGGGAATTATTTTAAAGCAGCCCTTGCTTGGGGGTTCCTCAAAGCTGTTATTGCCCATTCTCTTGGCCTGTTCTTCTGGACCCAATCCAATTACTCAGAGGGAGAAGCCAGATCAAGAGAAGCTGCTCCTCTTTTTCACTCTAACCACCATTCACTTGTTTGGAGAGGGAAGGTGGAATCTGCAGCACCAACAAGGAGAAGTAGCAACTGGGGGCTGATGATGGTAGATGCCGTGCATTGCTGGTCTTTGACACCAGCCATGAATCTTTCTATGATGGACACCTGTCCCTGTTGCCTTCTAGGACGACCCCGAATGCTTTCTCAGAGCAGCATACTCGCCTCTAAGAAACATCCTTGAAAGTATTGAATTCAAGCACAATACTCCAAACTCTAACATAATGAAGGAGGTAAAGGACTGGCACATAGAAGTTGGAGACTGCATGGAAATTAATAGCAGTGATGAAGAAGAGAGCAAGGTAACCTCTTATCAGATTTGCAGTTCTCAGGGATGCTAACAGATCTGTGGTGAGACTTAGGAGACTAAATGGCAGCTGAAACGTGCGCTCTATGGAAGTGGGAAAGAAGCTGGGGACTGACAATACTTGTGTGACGTATGCACTTGCTCTACTGGCTAGGGTGGAGAACCCTCTGGCCCTTCTGATGTTGCTGGACTACAGCTCCCATCATTCCTGGCAGGAACTGATGGTAGTTGGGAGTTCCACAACATCTGGAGGGCCACGGCTTCCTCATCCCTGAGCTAGAGCATTCTCTTTGAAAACAGCAGTCTGTTAGGCTGCTCTACACATGATGCTACTCACTTCTTTAGCTCTGGGGTGCAGGACTCCATGAGTCAGATCATGACCCTGATGTAGGGGACGGAGTTTTAATCCATGATGCCTCCATCCAAATTACTGAGCCAGTATGGTGCAGTGGATGAAGTGTTGAAGTAGGACCTGGGAGACCAGAGTTCAAGTCTCCATTTGGGCATAAAGTTCACTGGGTGACTTTGGGCCAGTCACTGTCTCATAGCCTAACCTACCTTACAGTGCTATTGTGGGGATTAAAGGAGGGGAGAGAACCATGTACACAATCTTGAGATCCTTGGAGAAAAGGGCGGACATATAACAGCAGTAACAAAAATTAGGCAGCACCTATGCTGGTTATCTGCAGCTGGAGGAAAACTGTTGACGGTTCTAGCAGCATCACAAGTGATGCAAGTTCTTCTCTGCGCTACTGGGACCTCTTACACTGCTGAGTGCTCTCCAAATGAGGTTCAGAATCCATCGCTGAGAATTCAGAGGTGCTGGAAGCCTGCTTTGTGTAGCCAGATAGCCTTTGCTGGGTCACAGTGACTGCCTCTTGCTGCATATGCTGCCTTGGTTATTTTTTATGGTGGCTGTTTGGTTCTGGTAGATTCAGATAGTGGCTCATTGATTCCCACCCCCCTACTTTCACTTTTTGTCTCTTATAGCACTGCACCAGGCCATTCTCCCGGACTGCAAGGCAGATGCTGAAGCTGGTGCATGAGTACTTCAGCAAAGCTAAGGAAATCTTGTCCAAAGGAAATTTCAGCCATGATTGCAGCAGTGTCTTTGAGAAATGTTCCGACTCAAAAAGGAAGAGTACAACATCTCCAGGTAACAGAAAATTCTGGGGGTTTTTGCATCTCCTGGCAGCTGCTGGGGCAGCATTTGAGGAGCAGGAAACTTCCAAGTTAACTTGGCTTTTCCCAAACTAGCGCTGTCCAGATGTTTGGGGCTACAGCTGCCATTAGTTAGCCCTAGCCATCGGGGGGGGGGGTGTGTCAGTGCACTGGTGAAGGCCGAGGCAAATGGAACATTCCGGGTTGGGAGGGTATTCCAGAGCTGCTATTTGTGCGCATTTGTTTGTGTGCTTCTGTGTATTTACACTTGTTTGTGCGGTTACTAACTGCTAAAGCCTTAAGTCAACAGAAGTTTCATGTTTTTGAAATGAGCATTATCTCTTTGATCTGTGGCAAGGGCAAAACCGACTATGTTAAGAGTCCAGCAATCAATTCAAGGCCCTCTGCATGCTCATCAGGACACAGTGGGACTTTTAGCTTTTACCTCCCCCTCTCCCAGTAAAATATGTATTTCCCCCACATGGCTTAAGAGAAGATTCAAAATGTGTTGACAAAGGCTGTTCAAAGATCCCTTCTGAAGGGTTTCTTCTAACCTTGGAAGTTCTTTGCTCATGCAAAGTACCCTCTTGATGTACCCTGACCTTTACAAATAACAGTCTTGTCTGCTTGTGGTCAGACCATGAGGAAATCCCAGAAGTGGCTTGGCATACCATGTCTATATGTGACCTGCAGAAATGGGATCTTCTGCCAGGGCAGAGGTTTGGAGAAGTCATGATTGTGGTGGCCCTCAAAACAGATTGGCCAGGCAGGGAGGCGCTGGGCTACGCAGACCAAAGTTGAGAAGACACTGCATTGCTGTTGATGTTCTTATACACATACATGCAACTCTCAGAAACAGCCTTAAGAAAAAGCCATCCTATTGTCCGCCTTTTAGAAGATGCTCACGTGGTCAGGCTTATTGCTTTGGCCTCAAGTGAACCACTTCCTAGCTTGGTTTGCCTGCTCATCTGGTCCAATAGGCACAGTGACGCTGCCCATTCTCTGAGTGGTGCTTGGTTTTGCCGAGGTGGAGAATGCAGTCGCTGTCTTCCTCTTGAGTCCATATTCTATGTTCTGTCCCTGTGTGCACATCACCTGCAATGCTGGGAAGGACAGCGAAGTAGGAGCACCATGCTTCCTCCCTTGATTCTTGCTTGATCAGCTGCTTCTTGCTTGACCAGCTTGCTCCCTCTGCTGTTCTGCTCATGGAGGCATGTGCAGAAGCTGTGGTTGCCCTTGCTTTGGCTTGCTAAACTAGCTGAATCTTGGTCCAATGCCGTTCCTCCAGAGTTGGTTGTCTGGCCTCTTTGGTATCCTGTGTGCTCTCAGTAATCTTGGGCTGCATGTGATGCTCTTGGGAGTTGCTGTTCCCAGCTGACCTTGCAGTGTCTTGTTCCATTCATTGGTCCCCTGGAAGCCTTGCAGTTGCCTTGCTGCCTCTGCTTCATTTACTTGTTTTGTTGCTTTTTTGGCACTGGTCTGCCCCGCCTTAGCATGGTGATTTTTGAGGGAAGGGGCTGATCTTGGCTTGAAGCATCCATTCTGTTCTTCTTGCTGGTTACTCTATGGCCATTCTCTTCTCTTTATCTGGATCTTTCAGGTGTGGTGACTGACCAGGACTGCCCGTGTCCAGCCACAAGCCCCATGAGTGGCAGAGGCTCAGCTTCTCTCCTTCCAACCTTTGAGCCCTCCTCTTCCATTGCAGACCAGCTGGACAGCAAAGAGGCAGCTGCCAGCACTCTCCAGCTCTTTATGCAGCCTGGCACCATGCAGACTCAAGGAGGGTCACAGGGTAGCACCAGGCCCAGGATGCCTAGGAGCACCCAAAGGGGCCAAGGAGCTCCAGCACCCACGGATTTCGTAGCTAGCACTGAGGCTGTCATGTCCTCACTGCCAGAAGAACTAGCGTTGGCAGCTGTGTCCCAGGGACTTGACCCTCTGTCCATAAATACTGCATCCTTCCTGGACTCAGCCGTAACCCTTGATTCCTGGTCTCCCAGGCTCAAAAACATTTCTCCCCCTCCTTCAAGCCAAAAAAGCATTGAACCTATGGGCACAGGGTCTCCTCTCCCTGGTTCTGGGGCTGGCAGCAGCCAGACATGGCCCCATGAATTCCCTTCCCATTCTTCCCCTTTTTCTGGCTCAACCAAACCCTACCTCAGAAAGCAGTGGCTTCAATCAACTGAAATGGATGTATCTGATTGGGCTGTGACTGACACAAGCAGCACATCTGGCCTAACTTTGGCGTCTCTTGCCAGTTTGGACTCTGCAGAGAGTGCAGGGGTGCCCTCCAGTGGCAGTGGGGCAACCCTCTCGCCCAGTGACCCCACACTCTTCCCTGTCTCTGAGGATCCTGTCTCTGCTGCACAACAGCTTTCTAGATTGGTGGTGACCACAAACAGTCCATCATCTCACAGGCAGGTACCCCCAGAAAGCTACTCCTGGGGGGCGGAGGGAAGCCGAGGTAGAGCGCCAGGAGTACTGCACAGCACCCAGCTCCGAGAGAGACGAGCGGAACAAGAAGAGGGCCCAGCCAAGGGCAGGGAGCCGGAGGATAGCATGCCAGGTCCCAGCTCTGATCTGAGCTTCATTCCTCCGAACACAGACAAGCACAGCGTGAAGCCAGAAGCCAGAAATACCCAAGGGATGGCTGTGACTTATGTGGTGGTACCCAGTGTCCTGGGAATCCTGTTGGCTGTGGGTGGCCTGCTCTTCTACTTCCATAAATCCAGGGTAAGGTCCAGACCTGACTTAAACTGTTCTCCTTTATTCTCTTTGGGTTGCAAATGTGGGGCATACATCATACCTTGTGAATACATCAATGGAGAAGGCAGAAGTGGCTGAACTCAAAGTACGCTCCCTCCTCTCAGGGTAGAACGTTATTGGATGTGAGCAAACATCCATTTGCATTTCTTTTATTGGGATGAGGGGAAGGATTAGCCAGCTAGGTGTTAAGGGGTATGCGTCTCCCGGTGCATACTTCCCACTGTCACTGTGTCTTGCAACTGAATGTAATCTCAGACAATCCAAGCAGTTCTACAGCCACAAGTTAGATATGTTTTTTAGAGGGAAAACTTCTGTGGCTCTGCACCACAAAGTCTGGAAGAGTTCTTGGCAGTAAGAGCCTAGTGCTGAGGGTGAATGCTGCTGTCCTTGATGGGTGATGTTGAGCGGATGAGTTCTCCTTCCTGTGACATAGTTCTCTCATCTGTCTTAAGTAACAACGGTCACATTTTCCAGCCTAAATGGACTGAAAGTCTTCTGGGAGTTGAAAGTGATGCCTTTTCCAGTAGGAACCAAATGGATATGTAGCAGTGGACCAGCAAGGTCCATTGTACTTCATCTTGCCAGTGGTGACTGACCACCTCTTCCGGTTCTGGATAGGGCTTAACCATTCCCACGCACACGCTTGATTCATGCCCACTGCTTAAGAAGTCCTTTAGGAAACTGAGAGCATCTCTTGATTTGTGGAGCTGCCTTGCAGTCAGTGTATATGTTCAGAAGGTCGACTTATCGCTACTGTTAGGAGAGGGGGTGTAGTTGTTTCTTGCATGCTAAAATATTTGTTATGCTTGTAGTCCTAATAGCAGCGTTCTTTTAATGCTGTCTTTATTGTTCACCATCTGCAGTGAGATCCCTGTCTCATGTAACGACAGGGGGAACATGAGAGACTTTTTTTTTAGGTGTAGGAAGAGTGTGGTTGAGATGGTGTTCATGGAGAAAAGTAGATTTAAAAAGCAAAGTGTTAAATATGGTATGGGAAGACAGGGCAGGAACCTGGTGGCATATCTTCACTTGTGCCTGTGACACCAGTTCTATGGATGCTAATGGCATTGGCATAAATAATAAAAATAATTTTATTATTTGTACTCTGCCCATCTGACTAGGTTGCCCCAAGGAAATTCCAGTTATGCTTGGGTTTGGGGCTTGGGATGGGCCTTTACCAGCAACTGGTAAAGTTGTTGGTTAGTGGGTGAACTGATGGCCTCCTAGCCCTCAAAACTACAATGAGAGCTTGCTAGGGCAACATGCCTGCTTGTCCTCCTAGGACAGGCATAGGCAGAATCCGGCCCTCCAGGTGTTTGGGACTACAATTCCCATCACCCCTAGCTAACAGGTCCAGTGGTCAGGGATGAAGGGAATTGTAGTACCAAACATCTGGAGAGTCGGAGTTTGCCTATGCCTGTCCTAGGACAACCATAGCACCTCAAACGGCACAGCCAGTTTGACAATACTAGCCATGCAACCTCACTCTTGCTTCATATCAACATTCCTTATAGTAGTAAATATTTCCTTTCTTCCACACAGATGCTAGCCAGGAGGCGACTGCAGAGAAATGAGAGAAACCTGGAAAGACAAGAAGGAAGGTAAGAAGGCGGAAGGTTTGCATAACTCAGATGTATAGGGTGAATTAGGCCCCTTGCTTTCAGATAGCTAATTCCTTGAGATTCCATCAGCCTTGGGAGGTTGCAGTGAGTTGTAGAGCCCATGTATGAAAACTTAGCCTGTTCCCCACAGAATGCAGTTATTGGGTACACCTACTATTGTTGAGAGGAAAAGATACCAGATGAATTTCTACCATAGTGAGGGAGATGTAGTCTCGTGCTGTATCAGTTCTTGCTTTTAGTCTTCAGTGTTGGATTCTAATCCTTTTTTTTCTCCTTTCCCCCCTAGGCCACTGAATAGAAGGGAGGGAGATCTGGAATTGCAGATACAGGAGGAGGAACTATGAGGTAAGAACAGGTTTTGATCTGATTCAGTAGGGCTACCCACTCCCTCATTCTGTATCTGCAGCGGCCAGCCAGACTTCTAGCCATCATGACTAGTAGCCACTGATAGCTTTATCCTCTGTGAATTTGTCTTAATCCCCTTCTAAGTTGGTGGCCATTGCTACATCTTCTGGAAGCGAATTCTGTAGCTGTAACTGCACTGTGTGAAGAATTCCTTTCATTTTGCCTACCTTGAATCTCCCACCACGCAGCTTCACTGGATGATCTCAGATTCTAGTACTGTAAGAGAATCTCCCTGTCCACTCTGGCCCTCTTTTCCAAGAGAAAGTCTATTTGCAGGGGTTGTGTATTCGTGGATGGAGCTGAGGCAGATCCTTGTGCCACAAACAAATCTGGATGGGCGTGGGGAAAATGGGACCTTTAGACTCAGAGGCAGCGTCCCTCTGATTCCCAGCTACTGGGGACAGACCAAGAGCAAGGTTATTTATTACCTTCTTGCCTGGCATGTGGTGCCTTGGCAGATGTGTCTGGCTGGCAACTGCTGGAAACGGGATGTTCTGATCTGGTTCCCCATGGCTCCTGTGCTTTTTGTGTGTGTGCTCAAAAATTGGTTTATTGACCAGCCGAGTGCCGTTGGGCACATGCAACCTACCACCTCCTTTCTGCGTAGGGACATGTTTCCCGCAAATGTGTCTTAAGTGCAGTGGAATGTGACTTTGTCCTTGGGGGCAGCCGCAGATAAGGATCTATGCAATTTGTGGTGCATTCTTGGTTTGGGGGTGGGGACTGAGGAATGGCTTAGAGAACTACCACTTGCTTGCAGGATTTCCTTTCATTGTTGTTGTAGCGTTTGGAGTCGCCCTTGTGTAAAATGTGGGAGCAGAAAGTGGCCCTCGTAGGATGTGCCGGAGTCAAAGCTGCTGGTCGTTAAAACCTGCCCTGCTTCAAAGACTAAATGAGTCTCATTTGAAGGTCTACTGCCTCCTCCTCCCCACATTCCAGTTTAAGGCTCTTGGCCAGATGCAGACTTTTGTTGTTGCATCTGAGATCTGTGGATGAAGGACGGTATACAAATTAGATAGATAGGTGATAGATAGATAGATAGATAGATACAGTAGATGATAGATAGATAGATAGATAGATAGATAGATGGCCAAATCCTCTCCCCTTTCCCAAAGAAAGTTCTGGGGGGAAACTATACCTTTATTACGTCAACATACTTTGGTTGACCTAATAAAGGTATAGCTCTAATACAGTGGTACCTCGGGTTACATGCACTTCAGGTTACAGACTCCGCTAACCCAGAAATAGTACCTCAGGTTAAGAACTTTGCTTCAGGATGAGAACAGAAACCACGCGGTGGCGGCACGGCAACAGCGGGAGGCCCCATTAGCTAAAGGGGTGCTTCAGATTAAGAACAGTTTCAGGTTAAGAACGGACCTCCAGAATGAATTAAGTATGTAACCAGAGGGACCAGTGTATGGATTTTGGAATACATTTCCCTGAAGTTTTGTGATTTGCTTCCCATGGCTTCATTTAGATCAGCCCCACATGACACTAGGCTCAGCTCAGGGGTTTTTTTGAGGGGGGAGGTATAACTGCTCAACTTTCTCCTCTTCTGTTTAAAAGTGCACTCCTAAAACTGCCTTCCCACTGGGGGGAAGGTAAGAAAATTTCATACCTGTCAAGAGGCAAAATAAGAAAAATCCTATGAGTTAGTCCTCCATTTCATAGAAACACTGAGTCAGCTCTCTAAGCAAGCAAAATTTGGCTAGTAAACTAGCTTAGTTTTGAAATGTGTATTTGGCAATAATGCTTTCAAAAATCGGACTCTATTTAAAAGAAACACAAAACTTTTGGTAGTCTGTCTTAGTGCTTTGATCCTTCCTATGGTGCTACTGTTTTGATTGTCAGCTGAGAATGGATTTTTAATATCATTGTTGCATTTTTTTGTTGTTATATTGTAAATATGAACTGTGTTCTGTTCATAAATTGCTTTAATTTTTCCTGAAGAGAAAATTATTAAAATGGAAATCTGCCTTGGCCAAGTCCTGCAAAGTGGCTTGGCCTATGCTTGAGCCACACATGCCCCCTTTGTGGTTAGACATTGTGTCATTCTAATGTTTGTCTTCTTCTTTCCAGCTGGACCCCTTTCCCTCTGGGATGACAAGCCACGTGGGGACTGGGCAGTAAGCCCCTCTTTTTTTTAAAGGACAGCCCTCTCGTTACTACTGGGAGAAATTAACACAAACTGTACTCTGGGAACTGAAGCAATTGCAGTCCCTTCTCACGAAGAGTGTTTTCTCTTCCCAGACATGTTTTAATTTTTTTGCGACTGAAAGGGATTCATCGGGAAATGGACACTATATTTATTCCTGGCATTCAAGGTTGGCTTTCACACTTAACTGCAAGCTGCCCTCTTTCTGCCAGTCAGACAACAAGCTGGAACTTGGTGGGAAGGGTGGAAACTGTTTGGAAGCTGACTTTGGACTTCAAAAGGCCTCTTCTGATGGTGAGAGAGGGAGTTTCTAAGAACCACTGTGCCCTACTGCCTTCCAGAGTGGAAAGGGTGACATCCTCTCCAGAGATGGATGCTGAGTCTGTCGTTTGAACAGCTATGTATCTGGGAAAGAAGACTCTCTTCCAAGGCTTCCAGCTCCTTTGGAGAAGACATAGGATCTTGGGCCTTATATCTATATATTTTCCTAGACATAACTCCCCATAGATATGAATAATGGCACGTTGTGGTTCTGTAGAGAGAATGGGCACTCTCTCCCCACCTGCCTTTAAGCCATGTGTATAATGTAGCCCAAGGAAGGACACCCATTTTCCCTCCTCCCCTGCAAAACATCCTCCATTTTTAACTCCCCAAATAGCCTAATGCATTAATCCGAGAGTTTGCTATCCCAGTGGCCTTCTATGTCTTCACTCCAGGGACCCCCTTTTATTAATCCCAACCTACAAAATGGGACCCGCTTTTAACTTTTTAACTTTTTACCAGGACTAGCAGGGGTCACTTAATAAAATTTGATTTGAGTTGCACTTTAGGGCAGACTAGTTAAGGAATACAGCACAGTCTTATGATGACGACTCCTAGCTTAAGATGGCTTTTAAAAAAATGGGGTTAGATAAGTGTAGCACCAAGCAACTGCTCCATCGGTGGAAAGATTTCTGCTTGTGCAATGGCAAGCCCCCCAAAAAATCTGTTTTGGGGATCTCCCAACTCTCCAGTGCAGAATAAGGGAGAGAAGGGTGGGTAGTTAGTTGCACAAATAGAAATCCTTGTTCTGTTGGGATTCTGCCCCATCTCTGTTCTAGCAGGGCTTTATGAATGGATCTCTCTGTCTTTATCAGATAAGCAGAGCCCTGCTGGATCAGACCCGAGTAGCCCACGGGAAGCTGGCAAGTGGGCTGTGAGCAGAGTAGTCCTTTCCTGCTGCTCCCCAGCATCTGGCATAGTGAATAGTGTAGAATATAGCGCCACTCCCAGTTCCCCATACCCCACCATTGTGTCTTGACCCAGAGAGGAAGTGATGCCTTATAAGCCAGGACATGAGCAGATCCGGCACTGAAGTGGCTGCCGCTGTAACTATATCCATAGGAGAGATGCAGCCTCTTCCAGCTGTGTTTAGATTATCCACTTCCCAGAGCCTGCTGAACAATGCAGGGCACTGCAGGGAAGTTCAGCAGTACAGAAGTTAAATATATTGGCCCTGTTCAGTTACCCGCCTCCCCACTAAGGTGAGCTTGGCCCTTGGAACTGCCAAAGCTGTGCCATTTTACAGAGATTGACCCCCCCCCCCCGCACCCTTGATCTCTTGTACCAATGGAAGGAAAGTGTTAAGACCCACCCCTCTCATCTTCCACAAAGTAATTTAAGGAAACTTGGGGATTTTGGTAATCTGTGTTCCCATGCCTACATTTTCCAAGTTTAAGCAGAATGGTGGGGGAAACTTGCAGGGAAACATTGAAAAGTTGGGGTGTACATAACAAAAACATAAACTTTCTGTTTCTCCTCCAGATGCCCCTGCGAGCTCTATTCCTCCCAGCTGGGTTTACTTAGAATTTGAGAAGATGGGTGGCAGCCAAGGGTTAAGTTGTTGTTGTTGTTTTTATTGTGTGAAGGCATTTTCAGGGGAGAATCTAATGGGGGCTACCTGCCACCGTACCCACGGCCTATCCCCTGCAGTGCTACACCCTCCATTTAGAGTGCCAAACGTATCATGGGTTTGAGGACCACCCTGTGTTTATTGTGTATTTCTGCTCTGAAGCTTAATAATTGCCGACCCGGGAGCTGCTACTGGAGGCTTTCTCCAGAGGGACCCACACTTTCCTTGCTCCCCTGTGCATCTCTTTCCATGTTGTAGTGGAGAGCTGATGCGGAGAGGGCCAACGGGAGTTGCCGCAGCCCAGCTCTGAAGTGAAGCAAAGCTCTTGCACTTTGTATACTTAACATGTTTTGCCTCCCACGTGCTGAGAACATTCCCACCCTGGATTGAATGTGTGAGTGTCAATGAGTGAGTGCATCTGGTCCAGCCTCTTGCCATTCCATGCCTCTTCTCCATCCGTCCTTGCCACAACCAGCAGCCCTTATCTGCCTCACCTCTTGCCCTCTCTGCTTTCTCCATCTCTGCTTGTAGCTGTGACGCTGAGCTGGCCTCAGGGTAACGACGCTGCCTTTCCCCATTTGTGCTTTAATGTAATGGATGAAATGTTGATAAACTGTTTGTATTGGAGGAAGGTGTGGGTGCAACTAGCCAGGCTCTGTAAGGGGCTGATCATGCCATGTATGTTGCTCCATTGATGTGAGCAGGCCTCCATGTTTGCACCAAATGCTGGTGACTCTCTTATTCAATATGCCAGTGCATCATACTATGCCTTATAGTGTGTTTGTGTGCAGCGTTCTGAGACCCTGAGGGCATACGGCCTGGTTGGTGTTCAGGGCTTGCACACACTAATTTTGATCTCACCAATTCAATGATCGTTGCAAAAGTGGTAGAAGTTGCCTTATTTTATTTCTGCTTGCACTTGCATTGCAGCAAAGGGGCCTTCAGTGAAACATCATTTGCCTCCCCTTCTTTGCTCCTAGTTTAGCTGCAGTGCTCATGGGCAGCTTGCTCACAACTCAGAGGCAGACAAGTTCCTTCTCTGTTTTTGGCAGAGACCAAGCATTAGCTACTTGTATAGGTCAATGAGCCATGGCATAGGACTACCTTTTGACATGCATCAGCTGAAGAACTGTCCCTGTTTGTTTTAGCACCCTGTGGCCAGGTTTGCAGTGGCGTTTGGATGCAGCAGTCAGTACGTTCCATCTTGCACACTTATTCACCAGCATCGCAAAACTTAGGATCTGGCCTTAATGCCTTAACAGCCACCCTTCCCTTGCCTCTTTTTATTAATATAGGGAAAAACCAATGAAGAGGAGTTCCTTTTTTAAAAAAATGGAGTTGCAATTCTGGTTCAGACTGTGTTCTTTATATATATATATATTTTTACAAACAATGAAATATTTTATATTAAAGACTTTTTTAAAAAAGCTGTTTAAATGTTTATTTAAAAATAGGAAAGTTTGTATTTAATAATAAAAACACGAATGTGTGTAACACTTTTTAAAGTTCTGTGTGACGTTGTCGTTTTTACAATTGGAGAGGAGGGGTCTACAAGGAATTTATTGGGGTAAATTATTAAGTCATGCTTCCTAAGCAGCTTGGAGGCGGTCAGTCATCCAGACATTGTACAGGGCCAGAGCTGCATAGCTTAAGCATCCAAGCATCTTGTACTGTCACATTTTCTGCGCTACCTAGCAGACACTACATGAATCCTAAGATGGAACAAGAAGTTCTAGGGATATAGCACCACACAGAGATGGACGAGGCATGCAGAGGGTGAGTTCAGGTATGCACTAATAGAAAATCACGGTTAGTAGGGGAAAAGGCAACTTTCCGGGAACAAGAAGTGGAGATAAGGAAGAGCCCTGATGGATTGTGCAGCATCCTATCCCCACAGCAGCCAGATGCCTCTGGGATGAGTAAGTCAGCACCTGGGCATTTTAATATGGCATATGTTAACAACATTCGGCGTTGTAGTAGCAAACATTGCTGTTAAAAGAAAAGGCATGTTAGTGACTTGAAGACTTGCGAAACATATCTTCCTCGCTCCTTGAACATATGTTCTCACTTTATGAACAAATTAAGTTCTTGCTTAGGAATGGGAAGCACAGATAAGGAGCTTTGGGGGGGGTGGTTCCTCCCCCCCATAACAATTTTTATTTGGCCTTTTGAAACAGAGTAAGAAAAACGCCATCTGCCTTGTATCAGGTGTGAGGCATTTTAAACATTTGTGCTTTTTTTTGGGGGGGGGGGCAAAATACACAAGACTGGGCTGCAATTTTGTCATATTTGCCAGAAAACATTCTGATTTTAAAAGTGAACACGCCTAAAGCATACCTCATCAGTTGAGAAATTTATTACAATTCCCTGCGGGGGTGTATGGGCTCTTCTTTCCTTCTCTCCCTCCCACTTCCATGTTGTCCTCAAAACAACCCTGTGAGGCAGGTTAGCCTGAGAAGTTGTCTGGCCCAAACTCAGTCGAAAAACCTCACGGCTGAGTGAGGAGATAGGGGTGAATCTTGCCCAGCGTTTAGCCGCTGCTATGCTGCAGTGCAGAATGTTCAAAGTAGTTTCCATCCTCCTTTAACCTCTTGAAACAAATACTTCAAATGAACTTGTAAAATCATTAGGTTTATAGTCCACCTTTCTTCTGGGGAGCTCAAGGTGGTGTGTATGGTTTTCCGCTCCCTTTCATCTTTACAGAGCAGCCGTGTAAGGTAGGATTGAGAGATAGGAACTAGCCCAAAGTCATCCATTGGCCCTTGTCCCTGAGTGGGGATTTGAACCCTGGTCGCCAGCACCAACCGCAACAGCAAGTACTTTGCTTGCTGAGAGAAAACTGCCTTTACCAGATCAGGTGCTCAGAGAAAGGCCACAACAACATGAAGACATAAAAGTGTGTATCCCAGTCCTATGTGTGTTACTTGACGAGAATGGCACTGTGTGTAACTTGGCCACTTCATGGTAAGCAGGCTGACAACTGCAATCCTAGCTTATATTGAGACCAGCGATGTGGGCAGCCTTGCTTCCAGACAGAGCTTATTGCTCTGTGTGTCAACGCAGGGTGGGGCATAGAATGTGAACATTGCAACACACTTTTCCAGAATGCAACAGAAAGAAACTGACAATTCATTTATAACAAGCTGGAGTTGCAAAACGTTGCAAAATGAGAACTGGAGGCAGTGCCGAATTTACATATACGCTAAACAAGCTATAGCTTAAGGCCCCACTCTCTTGGGGAGTCCCCCAAAAAATTAGAGGGGCAAAAAAAACCTGGATGTACATTTCAAAATATAAGATAAACAACAAATAAAATAAAACCTGCATACAGTCAAGAGCTTAATAATTATTTCACTATTAATATACTACTTCTTAATTGTATTTCAGTTCAACAATTACTTTGATAAAATACGTATTTTGTTATGTGCAAATGGCTTTAGATACCTATTAGGTCCATAAATTACCATATAGCATATATTCAACATACAAAACAGTGACAATTTGTTGTTGGCAAAGGACAGCTGGACATATAAAGGGCCCCATTACCTTCAGTAGCTTAAGGCCTCATCAAACCTAAATCCAGCCGTGACTGGAGGCAGAGTCAACTTGGAACCAGCCTGAAATGCAGCCTAACTTGAAGAAAGTAGTTTGATCCTATGTAAATGAAGGCTGCACTTTTTTTTTAATGCCAGAATGATTTTGGGGATCTGAGGCAGGGATCTGTTTGCAGTTTTGTTTTGGGAAGACTGGAGAAATATGTAGAGATTCCAGCAAAATGCCCCTCCCCACTTGCAATGGGTGTGGTAGATGGGAAACTTAATGTGTATTCCCACAACCTGACATGGTGACTGAGCAACATGCACTATACAAGGATTGTTTGGGCAGATTCTTATGATACCCATGCTGAACATTGTTGGCAGTGTTAGCACTTGTTAGGACAAGGGTTGCCAATGGGTGCACATGTACCCACAGAGGTCTTTCCTGGTGTTCTCGGAGGCCTTCCCTGGCATCCACAGGGTCCCCTCCCCCGTTGAAATTACACTTAAAAGAAGCATATTGTAGCCAACAGAATAAGGTTGTGTTGTGTGCTTGTGTATGTACAGTGCCGAACACAGTTTATGCAGCTTGCAATTGTGCCCACAGGACCTGAAAGGAGGAGGGAGGTGCTTCACAGAGCAGTTTGCTACATGGCTGGGTGAAGTGTCTCTCCTTCTGTTAAGCCTTACTCAGGTGTGTTTAATGAAGACAGTTCACAGCAACTCCCCACCCTGGACTCCATGAAACAGCTCACCTGGACTGTCTGTCACCCAGGCTGCATGCTCTCTTGCTCACCTGCCTGCCTGCCTGCCTGCCATCCCTCACACTACAGGTGGCATGGCCACCTATTGGTGCTTGTGCTACCTGCAGCATGCTGACACCTTACACTTTTATGTATATAGGAAGAAATGCCATGCAGCACATTTATTATTCATGACAGAACAGTTATCTTAAGTGTATTAACATAAACTAAAATAGTAAGTTTAAATAATGCTCCTCTTTCTAAGTCCCTAGAGATTTCCATTACCATCTTGTTTTAATCTGATTTAAATTTTAATCTGATTTAAACCCAAATTCCTAAACAGGAGCACCAATGAAAACACCAACCAGTATACAAAGCAGAAAATTTACACTTGCCCACTGACTATAGTTCAGATTTTGGCCAATTTATTGTATGCTCTGAAATTCCACTTTCACATGCACAAAGCCATGCATCTCTCTGTTCTGGCTAATTGCACATGCCGGTGGTTCCAAACATAAATCAAACATCAATGGAGAAAGAGGGTGTTCCTGTCTTGTGCCTTTCTCTAAATATAATGGACCCAAAAGGATTCTACTTGTCCTTACTGGAGTTTTAGCTTTATAAATTCTTCAGGGGAATCCAAATCTCTCCAAAGTAATAAACATAAATTGACAATAAATCTTGTCAAATGCCTTTTTGGCACCAAGACAAATAATTGTACCTGGATCCATTCTTTGATTATTCAAAGCAAGCAAATTAGCTTACCAAGCGGAGAGAAAAGAGACTCATAGCTGAGGTTTATTAAGTAGGAAGGCCCTTTGCTGCCTGTGGGCATGGCTAAGCTAGAGAGGGAAAGTGGTTGTAGAGCTTTTCTGAAACAAATGGATCAGATTTCTCCAGATGAATTCCTGGAACCCAGAGAAGCTGATAATCTATGGGAAATGAGCATAGCTGCACACCCTCATTCCCTGAAGCACAGTACCTTGTGCATCTGGCAGCAACACTGAGATATTATCTTCAAGACCCAGTTCAAGCTTGTGAGTTCTCTGGTTTGTCCTTGTAAGCTCTAAGGAGTGTCTGTAGAGCAAATTCTGCCCAACAGGAAAGTAAAGGAAATTAAGTGTTCATTGGGATTCGTCAGAGCTTCAGTCCTTCACAAACTACAACAATTAAAGAAGTAAATTATATTTCCAAGTAGCATTTGCAAAGGTATAGCAGGCATTCTCTTTCTCTGAGGCTTATACCACTTCCTTACAGTTTTTTTTCTGTAATCAGTGTGGCAGTGATGGTTTGAAAATTTTAAGAGCAGTTTAAGAGTAGTGCTGAGTCAGGTGCAGATAAGTTGCTGTAGCATCGGATAAGGGTCAGGAAACCCGAATGAGTCACAGGAAACAATTCTGATAGAAAACAATGACAAGGTATTCAATACAGTCCCCATAATTCAATCTCTGCCACGTGACCTCAGTGCCCAGGAGTGCCCTTTTACCAGCTTTCATAGAATTGTAGAGTTGGAAGCTTGAACACTGTTGTCCAGATTGGATTATTGCAATACGTTCTCTGTGGGGCTATCTGAAGTTGTCCCAGAAGCTGCAGTGAGTGCAGAATGCAGCACCTCAGCTGTTCACTGGGGCTAATAATAACTATAATTATGATCTATTTTATTCATTATTACCCACCCTTCATCTGCAATTCATTGGGTGGGTTACAACAGTTTTAAATTCAGAACTAAAAACAATTAAGAAGAAGAAGAAGAGTTTGGATTTGATATCCCGCCTTTCACTCCCTTTAAGGAGTCTCAAAGCGGCTAACATTCTCCTTTCCCTTCCTCCCCCACAACAAACACTCTGTGAGGTGAGTGGGGCTGAGAGACTTCAAAGAAGTGTGACTGGCCCAAGGTCACCCAGCAGCTGCATGTGGAGGAGCGGAGACGCGAACCCGGTTTCCCAGATTACGAGACTACCGCTCTTAACCACTACACCACACTGGTGTCCCCAAAACAGGCTGAAAATACATCTCGCAGTGGCAAAGGCCAGGATAGAAAGGTGTGTCTCCACCATCATGTTACACTGTTGTTAAAATAATTGCACTAGCTTCCAGGCTAAATTTGAGGTCCTGGTCCTGGTGTGCAAAACCCTATAAATCTTGGAATCAGGTTCCTAATGATCATCTCACTCCTTATACACCCAACCAATCACTGCACTTTGCAGGAGAGGGCATCTGATCAGTAGATCCAATCTGTACAACGCCAGAATTGGCCCACTATCAAGGTGCCACCTACGCTATGGAACTTCCTCCCATTGCATATCAGACAAATACTGTCTCTATTGTCTCTTAGGCATCTGCTGAAGACTCCCCTCTTTCAACAAATTTCTGAATGGAAATTCTTATGCCAGTGGGTATCTGCGTTGGATTTGAGGTGGTCTGCACTTGTTTCAGCTTATTTATGCAGTCCTTCTACATGTACTTTCATTGTGTTGTGAAATCGCTTTGAGATGTTTCATAGGAAGCAATTCGTAAACAAAACAAATAAATAAAAGCCACAACTATTAAGATTAAAGACTGACGATTCAGTTAAAGATGCCATAATTTTCATGTTCTATGTCTGTTTCACAACTGCATGTCCTTTCAACATAGAGAATGGCCTTCTCTCACGCTGTCTTTATTTAAACTCCCTCCTAGTGTGTTATGGAGTGAATCTGGGCAGCCACCTGGGCCTGCCTGGAGCCTGAAGTGGGATGATTTCCTTTCTCTCATTTTTTACATGGCCCGTGTTGGGAGGGCTGCCATAGGCTAAGCTTCTGCCGCAAGTGACTTGGGAAGACAGATATGGCTCCCTGCCTTCAAGATGGATATCAAGTGTTTTCTTTCCTTTGTGGGCTTCTGCCTCTCACATATTTCAATCCAAAAACCTGGATTCCAAGCTTTCAGTTGCCAGCAATATACATGCAAATCAGGAGTAGCTGCATATTTAAAATTTCTCCTGCTGCTTGAGCCTGGATTCTCTCTCCATTTGCAAATTTGTTTGACTGACATATTAGTCCGCAAATAGACTGCAGATTCCATAGTCTGTCTTCCCCTTCCTTTCCAGAGAGTATGTGGGAGGGTCAGTCTGCCTTTTTATTTTTAACTAAAGTACCATGTTTACACTTACTCAATCAAATGTGTATTGATTCCTCACCCCTTTCTAAAAAAATGCAATCTTTAAAAATAATAAGCATGGAAAAGGCACTTCAGGAAAGAGGTGGTTCTCCAGCCAATGAGTGCTGTGTGCTTGTGGCATCTGCTGAAAAACTCCCTTGCGTTCAGCCTGGGAGAGAAGATTTTATGCCTATACAAAACGCAGGGACTGCCACCACCACCTCTAATTTTATTATCACAGCCCAGTTTTCCCCTAAAGGGTCATCCAGTGATGTTGATGTTTTAAACTGGTCTACTGATGTGTGATGCAGCTTGCCCAGGTCATTTTTTGCATAGGCTGACCCAGGAATTCCTCTGCAGCTTGTATTTTCCTTTCGGATCTGAAATAATAAAATCATTTATTATTTTCTACTATTCACTAATAGACTCTGTTACCTCATATCTGTAACAATATACTGTATATATAACATGTTTAGGGCAGCCCTGTTTAGGGAAGCTTTTAATATTTGATGAATTATTGTGTTTTGCTGGAAGCTGCTCAGAGTGGCTGGAGAAACCCAGCCAGATGGGTGGGGTATAAAAGATCATTATTTTTATTATTATTATATTATAACAATATATATGGGCAGTGCAGAAAGGTAATAAATAAATAGCTTGGCCCTGGTGAGTGGGTCTAGGATTGCACACCCGTCAACAGTCCTAATTTGAATGGGACACCCTGGCATGACAGAAGCCATCCTGGCTTCTGATTGCATGTCCCGCTTTCAGTGCCGAGCTCTTGCACAAGTCAACTGGTTCCTGCAGGAGCTCAGCACCAAAAGCCACACGTCTTTCATATGAGCCCTTGAGTTGGAGGTGGAGGAGTGGCAACTGGTGGTGGTGCAGGCCAGGAAAACTACAGTTGGGGGGGGTTGTGGTGGAAGTGATGACTACTAAAATGGCACCAACAGTGCTGTAAATGCATAGTGTGGATGTGGCACAATCACACTGAATTTTAATTGCATCTCTCATTTCCTCACACAACAATGGATCACTTCCTACACTGAGGAAGTGATACCATGTTTAGCACCAGACTTTGGGGCACATTAAGTAAACCTGACCTACTTCTCCATTATGGCCCCAGTTATCCAAAGGGCATCCTCCTCTTTCCACTTCCTCATTCCCTGTTTCCATCCTTCTTTCATTCCCTGTGCTTGGCATTCTCCTTTTTGTAACCATTTCACATTTCTTGGCCCTGTACCGTTCCTTTCTGCTATCCCACTCTGCTAAGCCACTAACTGCTTGTTCTTGCCACAGTCCCTGACTTCTCAGCAATCAGACCGCATTGTGCTTCCTTTTCTCCTGCTTACAAGATCTTGAATCAAGATCTACACCAGAGCCATAAATCTTTAAAACTCCATATAGTTAGCCTACTTAGCAATAATGAAGTTCTTGGTTTATCTGGACCCTAGCTGGTGCTATATTTCAAGTGCTTTCTAGTTTGCAGGGGAATAGGTTTGCCAGACCTTCAGGTCTGGCCCTATCCCTTTAGAATGAAAGTTATGAAGCAAAATATGTAAGCAGCATTCAAAGCAACTGCTTTGTGGGATATGAGCCCACTTGCACCTTTCAGTCTTTTCAGCCAATGAATGAAGTCATTGTTATTCTGGCACCTGAGACAGAATTCCACAAGAGCCTCTCCCTTTCCTGGCAGCAAGCATATAATGATAAATTAAATTACTAACAATTCCTCATGACACCCAAATTAAACTGCCTGAGCAGGCTGCCTCTTTCTGCCTAATGGTAAGGTCTGCTAACATACATAGCGCCGACCTTTCAACCTCCTTGTTGCAAAGCCCTTTTTATTTATTTATCCTCAGGCAATTCTGGATCTTTTGGAGCTGATCAGGTGTGGATGGATGTTTTATAAAATGGGCTGCTGGCTTTTAGGGATTACCAGCTTTGGGCTGCTGCTGTGATTCATATTGTTACAAGCCACTGCAATCTCCACTGAATGGCTGCACGAGATTCCGGGGGTTCCAGGAACTCATCCAGGGTTGAGATTCCATTGGGAAATCAAGACGCAGGGGAGACGAGTGTCCTTAAGAAATATGGTTTATTGTACACATATTCACACCTGCGTCTACTTTGGAGAGAGTTGAGAGCATCACACAGAGCCGTCTTTCCCAGGGCTTAGTGGTGCATTCCGCCACAGCACTGGCCTCTCAGGGGCGCCCCAGCGAGTAGGGGAGCTGCGCCGCTTTTTCCAGCGGCTTCGTGTTTTCCTAGAATCCACTCACCCCGTGCATGCACAGTGCTCCTGCATCCTGGGTGACGCAATAGTTGCTCGCTGGCGGTGTTGTGAGTGTGTGTGTGTGTGCGCGCGCGCGCGCGCGCTTCTCTAAACTGGGCGGCTGTGCAAGCGCAGCTCATGGCTCCTCTTTGGGAGCCGAGGCCTTCTTGGGGATGGGAATGACACGAAAGGAGGCACACGTGAGGCTCCTCCTCCTCCTCCTCCTTTCCCCTGTGCTGCACTCGCTCTCTCAGTCATCTGGTCGGCTTGCTTTTGCCCTCCTGCTCCTCCCTCTTTCCTAGCTGCACTCTCCTTCGCTCAGTCGTGTGGCCCGGGCGTGCAGCTTGCCTCCCAAGCCTCCTGTGCATGGCAGGAGTGCGGGAGGGGAGCCCCGAAGAGGCGGGTGGGAACGATTTTGGCGGGGATGCTGACAGCTTCCTGACCACCATCCTCCTCTCCTCTACGTTGGTGGGTTAAATGTCCTCTCCTTCCTGCTTTCCTCTGTCCCACTTTCTATCCAGTAAAGGAAGGGATAGGTTTCCCCCACCCCCAGCTCTCGCCTCTCCTTCCCTGTAGTGAAATCATGTGGAATTCCCAAGTTCAGGTCAACAACTCTGGGGGACCTTTCCTTAAAAAGGTCAACAACTTTAGGGTCCGCCCCCCCTTAAAAAGGTCAACAACTTTGGAAAGGGGGGGGCGGAAGGATCTTTGCACCATGGCACCGGATATGCTTAAGATGGCCCTTGCATCACATCTCAAGAAGGGCTTGTTCCCCTCAGCAGTGCAGCATTGGAGACCAAGGCATCCTGCATGCCATCTCTGTGCCAACTTGCCAATATGTTTCTGGCCTTCGTAGCAGCAGCTCATGCAGTTCTGCCTCCACCCTTCTCCTTTCCAAAGACCCTTGCCAGAAAAACCATGAGGCACCTTTTCCCTGTGGGCACAGCCTCCCTCTCCCCTGTAGTCATGGAAGCTGAAATCCTAGACCTTTCTCTGTCCCCGGTAACCATGGGAACTGCCCTCTCTGCCCTGATGATGGTTTTCATGGATGGGTTATTGACTTGCTTCCAGGACCGTTTTTGTCATTTTTAATGACTTCTTCTATCCCAGGTGAGGCCCTGGCCTGGAAACGCAGCTCAGCCTGTATTTTTCAGTGGCCTGGAACCTTCCCTTCAATACTCTAAACAAATATTATCTAAATTCTACCATTTATTAATTTCTAACATTCACCCCTAAATGCTGTTACCCCAGATCTGTAACAACACTGACCTAATATAGTTTTTATTGTACTGACTTTTATTGCTTTTATTGTTCTCTGCCCTGGGATTCTAGCACCTAAACATTTACGAAATAAGTTAATATTGGCTGTTTCCATAAGGTGATCCCCTTGGACACCTTAAAAAGCCTTTCAGACAGCTGACAAGAAAGCTTGAAAGCTTGAAACAGCCAGGCTTGCATATCATGACACTGGTCCATGATAATGATCACAGCAGATTCTGAGTAGCTGCGACAAGCTGTTTCCAAGAATACAGCTCTGTGGTTTCCTCTGGAGACTCTGTGGCTTTACACTTAGTTATTTGCTTTTAAGGTGCTATCAGCTGAGGTCTCAGGGCTTGCTTTGGGGTTGGAGGGGGGCGGGAAATAACCCATAGCTGTGCAGTCCTTTTTTTCAGAAACGTTCATAAGCTTGTTTCCATACATGAATGGTTTTGACCTCACAGGCCATCTTGAATGTAATTCCCTTACATTTCAACCTCTGAATTCATGCTACGTTCTCCTCCCTTTCCCTTTCCCTTGCTGCTTAATTCTTTAACAGGTTCAGAGGGAGGTGGAGCAGAGCAGACCCGACCCCAATGGCCATGGAGAAAGTCACTGGTGGAGTGTGAAAGGTGACAAAAAGCAAACTTTAAGAGTTTTTGGTCCATGGTCTCTCCTGGCTTCAGAGGCGCCCATACAGCTCCTTGCCAAGGGTGCAAGGGAGCCTAGGTGTGCCTCTGAACAAGTTCATTGGAAGCGCAGATAAAGAAATAAATACTTTGCATTCCCTTAAAGGACCAGTGATTTAATTGATTGCAAGCGGTTGGATGAGATGACCCTCAGGCCAATTCTACAATTCTAGTGTGGGGGACATACTAAATGGGCTTTTGGGGCCCCCTTCTGTGCTTCTATTAGCTGTAAGATGGGATACAGCAGAAAAAGAGACTGCTAACACTGTCAAAATACAGTAAATTAACTGTTTGGTTTCATTATGTAAGCTGACAATATTTCTGGAAGATGAGCTGAAGTGGGCAAGTCCCCTTGCTGGAGTGTGTGTGTGTGTGTGTGTGTGTGTGTATCAAAAAGACAAAGAGCTGCCAGTCCTGGAGCTGGAAATACATAGAGGCCTGATTTGCTTTCTTTGAGATTGCAAAGCTGTGGCTTTGGTGCCACCTCCTAGAAAACTAATGGTGAAGCAGGTTAGAATCATAGAATCATAGAGTTGGAAGAGACCACAAGGACCATTGAGTCCAACCCCCTGCCAAGCAGGAAACACCATCAGAGCACTCCTGACATATGGTTGTCAAGCCTCTGGTTCAGTTAAAGCACTGGTGCTGTGAATCTTCGATATGTGTAAATAAACCTCATATCACAGAAAATGCTATCCACCTCCAGTGACACTAATTTCAAGAAATCAAATCCAAGGTTTTCTGTTGGGATGCTTGGAATCTCTTACCACTCAGAGATTTGGTTGCACATAACATACCTGCAAGTCAGGTTGATTCTGAAAAGATTTAAGTGATTGATCCACCCCAGAGAAATAACTCTGTGTAGGAAATCTGTACAACTTGAATGACTTTTATTGATGGACACAAATCCTTCTTAACTGAAACTAATGCTAACACAAATGTCTTCAGGATCAGGAGCATAAATGGTACCTGGGCCTTCATGAGACCAAATGCAAAGGCTTCTCGTTGCTCAATAAATCAAAACCTGGAAAGGGTGCCATCGTATCCACCTTTACTGGGAGAAAACTTGAAAAGTCATAAAGCGGTGAGTGAGGGCACTGAAGTGTAGAACCATGCTCAAGGAAGCTCATGTGTCCACTTCGTTTTCAAGACCTGGAATCTAGATGCCTTATTAGGGACCAAGAGGCCTCTGGGAGCATCTGTGGCTTCTAAAGGACCAACACTTGACAGAAACTGTATAGAGAAGTGCAACATTGCCATCTTAAGGTCAGCAATGCAATGTCCAAGGAGATGTTTATTTCAGTATATTGTGATCTGTTTGCTCTTGACTACATCATCTCCTTCTTCTCAAGACCAGATGCTTCTGCCCTCAGGGCTGACCCAAAATATTATGGTACCTCAGGTTACAACCCTTATAAGGGAGAAAGCCTCAGTGTAAATTGCTTCTGAATAAACATGCATAGGATCGAGGCTGATGACACACAGTGGATGTGCTGGACCAATGTTTTGCCTCAGTAATGGACTGGATGAGAGCCAATAAATTGAAGCTCAATCCAGATAAGACTGAGGTACTCATAGAATCATAGAGTTGGAATAGACCACAAGGGCCATCGAGTCCAACCCCCTGCCAAGCAGGAAACACCATCAGAGCACTCCTGACATATGGTTGTCAAGCCTCTGCTTAAAGACCTCCAAAGTAGGAGACTCCACCACACTCCTTGGCAGCAAATTCCACTGTCGAACAGCTCTTACTGTCAGGAAGTTCTTCCTAATGTTTAGGTGGAATCTTCTTTCTTGTAGTTTGGATCCATTGCTCCATTTTTATAATGAATGATTTTAGAATGTTGTTTATGTTGTACTTTTGTACTGTTTTATTGCTGTTAGCCGCCCTGAGCCCGGCTTCGGCTGGGGAGGGTGGGATATAAATAAAATTTATTATTATTATTATTATTCTCTGGAGCAGCAGAAAACAACCTTTCTCCCTCCTCTATATGACATCATTTTATATAGTTAAACATGGCTATCATATCACCCCTTAACCTCCTCTTCTCCAGGCTAAACATGCCCAGCTCCCTTAGCCGTTCCTCATAAGGCATCGTTTCCAGGCCTTTGACCATTTTGGTTGCCCTCCTCTGGACACGTTCCAGTTTGTCAGTGTCCTTCTTGAACTGTGGTGCCCAGAACTGGACACAGTACTCCAGGTGAGGTCTGACCAGAGCAGAATACAGTGGCACTATTACCGTATTTTTTGCTCAATAAGACTCACTTTTTCCCTCCTAAAAAGTAAGGGGAAATGTGTGTGCGTCTTATGGAGCGAATGCAGGCTGCGCAGCTATCCCAGAAGCCAGAACAGCAAGAGGGATTGCTGCTTTCACTGCGCAGCGATCCCTCTTGCTGTTCTGGCTTCTGAGATTCAGAATATTTTTTTTCTTGTTTTCCTCCTCCAAAAACTAGGTGCGTCTTGTGGTCTGGTGCGTCTTATAGAGCGAAAAATACGGTACTTCCCTTGATCTAGATGCTATACTCCTATTGATGCAGCCCAGGATTGCATTGGCTTTTTTAGCTGCCGCGTCACACTGTTGGCTCATGTCAAGTTTGTGGTCAACCAAGACTCCTAGATCCTTTTCACATGTACTGCTCTCAAGCCAGGTGTCCCCCATCTTGTATTTGTGCCTCTCATTTTTTTTGCTCAAGTGCAATACTTTACATTTCTCCCTGTTAAAATTCATCTTGTTTGTTTTTGCCCAGTTCTCTAATCTGTCAAGGTCGTTTTGAAGTGTGATCCTGTCCCTCTGGGGTGTTAGCCACCCCTCCCAGTTTGGTGTCATCTGCAAATTTGATCAGGATGCCCTTGAGTCCATCATCCAAGTCGTTGATAAAGATGTTGAATAAGACCGGGCCCAAGACAGAACCCCACTAGTCACTCTTCTCCAGGATGAAGAGGAACCATTGATGAGCACCCGTGGGTTCAGTCAACTGTTACTGGACAGTATACTGTTACTGGACAGTTCCCTAGAGTTGATGGGAGGTTGCTGCTCTTGATAGGGTTACACTCCCATACCCTCCAACATTTCTCCAGTGAAAATAGGGGCGTCCCGTTCCATAATGATACTTTTACTATTTAAACCCCACACATCTTATTGGGTTGCCCCAGCTACTCTGGGCAGCTTCCAACATTTATAAAAACATAATAAAATATTAAACATTAAAAAACCCTTCTTTATACATAATTGCCTTCAGGCGGCTTGGGAGTCGAATAACTCCATACCCTCCAACATTTCTCCAATGCAAATAGGGACATCCTACCATACCCCCAACATTTCTCCAATGAAAATAATAATAATAAAAATAATAACAATAATAATAATAATAAAATAATAATAATAATAATTTATTTATACCCCACCCTTCCCAGTTCAGAAAATCGGGCTCAGGGCAGCTAACAACAAATTTAAAACACTTAATTGATTTTACAAAAAAATAGCATAATATACGGTATAAAACGTGAATAACAATAAAATCAAAAATCAATTTAGGGGGGAAATCCATCCAATAACATTAGATGATCACCAGGGCTAGCTGCCGAAATTAGTCCTATTTGGGCCAGCAAGGAAACCAGGGGAGAATTAGCTGTGGGATCCCAGAGCGGGTAATCTTCATAAAAAGAGGAGGGGGAGGGAAGAAAGGGGAATAAAAGATCAGGCTAAGTTCAAATTGAAAGCCAGGTGGAATAGTTCTGTCTTACAGGCCCTGCGGAAGGAAGTTAAATCCTGCATGGCCCTGGTCTCATGGGACAGAGCATTCCATCAGGTCGGAGCCATCACTGAGAAGCCTGGCCCTAGTGAAGGATAATCTAACTTCCTTAGGACCCAGGACCTCTAAACCAGTGTTTTTCAACCTTTTTTGGGCAAAGGCACACTTGTTTCATGAAAAAAATCATGAGGCACACCACCACTGTGTGCGGAGAGGGAGATGTCAGAGCCCCGCTGCTCTCTATGGGGATCCCATAGAGATCTCATCCGATCCCATCCGATCTGATCCCCACCCAGGATGGATGGAAAATAGGGTGGACACAGTCCGGCGCCCGCCTAGTGGGCGAAAATTTGACTTTTAAAAATATATATATATATTTTGAATTTTTCAATTTTTCCCACGGCACACCAGGCAACATCTCGCGGCACACTAGTGTGCCGCGGAACAGTGGTTGAAAAACACTGCTCTAAACTATGATTATTCATGGACCTTAAGGTCCTCTGGAGAGGCGGTCCCGTAAATACGAGGGCCCTAAGCCACAAAATAGGGACATCTTAAGGAAAAGCGGGACATTCTGGGATCAAATCAGAAACCAGGACGACTTCTCTAAATCAGGGACATCCCTGGAAAATAGGGACCCTTGGAGGGTCTGCACTCCCTGTGAATGAGTGGGTGTATAGCTTGGGGGTTACTTCTAGGTCCTTTGCTGTCGCATGAGGCTCAGGTGGCCTTGGTAGCATCAGCTTTGGCTGGTGGCCCTGTTGCTACCTGGACAGGGATAGTCTAACTTCTGTTGCCTATGCTCTGGTAACCTCGAAGTTACTGCAACCCATTATACATGAGGCTGCCTCCAAAGATGATTGGGAAACTTCAGCTGTTGTAGAATTCAGCAGGCAGCTTGAACATACTGTATAATGTGATTCCTGGCCCGACAGCTCAGGATCACAATACCTCAGGGACCACCTCTCCCCATATGAACCAGCCTGGACCCTACATTCATCATCCAAGGCCCTTCTTTGTGTGACTCCTCCATGAGAGGTCCGGAGGGTGGCAACACAAGAATGGGCCTTTTCTGCAGTGGCTCCCTGTCTGTAGAATATTCTTCCCAGGGAGGTTTGCCTGCCAGCATCATTATATATCTTTAGGGGCCAAGCAAAAACTTCCCTCTATAAACAGGTCTTTGGCCTTTGACTGTCTGTGGCCTTTTAGAAGTGGGTGGGATGTTTTTAATGGGTTTCTCTTCCCTCTTGGTTGTAATGTATCCATGTGGGGTTTATGTGGGGTCTGTTTGGTTGGTTGTAAGTTACTTTGGGTTGCCCTGGGCAAGAGAAAGCAACTGACAAATTTAATAAACTATGAATGAATAAATTAATATGTATAAATAGTGTATGATCACTTTTTGTATGATCCTCATTATTTATTTCATAGCCTTTAGACCATGAACAAGCATGGGGAAATCAAAGAGAAATGATTAAATTGGAAGAGTCTAAAACATTACATCTGGTCTCATATATGTGTAAGGAGTTGGTGCTGGCGGGAGAGGGAACAGACCCAAAATCATGGGAAGGTGAGAGCAGAGTTCTACTTAGTGAGTCTTTCCAAACAGATCTCTAATGCCCCAGAGCACAGATGCCTTTGACAGATGAGTTCATAAAAAGTGTGGCAACACCTGCACTTTGGAACTTCCTGCCTAATGAGATCAAGTTCATGGCACTCTTTACAGTGCCTGCTAAAAACATTTATGTTTAGAGAAGCCTATACAGATGCTTAGAAAGTTGAGGTAATTCTAATCTGTATTTTAACTTTTGTATGTTTTAAAGTATGGTTGTGAATTTCCCCTGATTTTATTGTTTGATCTTTTTTGTCAACCGCTTTGAACTTTATTACAATCAAATGGTGTATACATTTTATGAAATAAATACAAATCGTAAATCAAAGAGATAAAATGGAACTATGTCCTTTCAAAGGCATTGGGGTTGTGCTTGACCAGGAGTCAGACTGATATGCCTCCGAAAGTGCAAAATTCCCAGTGTGACTGTACCAGCTCGTGGAAAAAATCTGACAGCTCTTCCAGCCACTTGAAACAGTCATCCAACAGCCACCAGGAGCAGTGCTATTTAATATTTTAAACGCTATTACATTTTATTATATTTTGTTAGTTAATATTTACATTTTTGTAAGTTGCTTTGAGAGTGCTTTTGTTGCTCCTTAAAGCAACAAATATGGGACGCGGGTGGCACTGTGGGTTAAACCACAGAGCCTAGGACTTGCCAATCAGAATGTCGGTGGTTCGATTCCCCTTGATGGGGTGAGCTCCCATTGCTCGGTCCCTGCTCCTGCCAACCTAGCAATTCGAAAGCACGAACTGCAAGTAGATAAATAGGTATCGCTCTGGCGGGAAGGTAAAGGGTGTTTCCGTGCGCTGCTCTGGTTCGCCAGAAGCGACTTAGTCATGCTGGCCACATGACCCGGAAGCTGTACGCCGGCTCCCTTGGCCAGTAAAGCGAGATGAGTGCCGCAACCCCAGAGTCGGTCACGACTGGACCTAATGGTCAGGGGTCCCTTACACTTTACCTTTAAAGCAACAAATAAATTAATAATACACTACAGTATTAGCAGGGCCAGCCCACCCATGAAACCACATGAGGCAATTGTCTTAAGCAGCAGGATCCATGAGACATCAGATCCTTATGTTGATGTTACTTCCCCCCTTGTTCCTGATGTAGATCTCCCCTCACCCCTTTTTGCTGCGGTGGCGAGGGGAATACCATTTTGGGGTCCAAGATGCCTTGGGCCGGCCCTGCTCTTAGGGAGGCACAATGCGCAACGACTGGCCGCAATCACCGAAGCTCAGGCTACGGCCATTTCGCGGCGCCTTCCGCCAGGTGGCGCTGCAGCCCCTGAAAGCGAGACTCCTCCGCCAGATCCTTGAGCGAAGGCGTCGCGTGCCCGACCTGTGCGTGTGCGAGCGGCTCGCGGGCGACTCCGAGCGTGCGTGGTGACGTGTTTGGCCCCTTGGCCCCGCCCCTTGCTGAAGCGCGGCGGCCGCAGTCTTGGCGGTTGCAGAGGGAGGTCGCGGCGGAGCCGGTGAGAAGCAGCAGCTGCCTTCGGCCTCGGCGCCCGGACGCTTCCGCGCTCGCCCTCACGATGTCTTCTGTGCCGGACGCCGCCGCCGGCGACGAGCTGAAGCAGACGAAGGAGATGGAGGACGCCGAGAAGTACTCCTTCATGTCCACGCTCACCAAGGCGCCCAAGAAGGTGCGGGCCGGTGGCCGGAGGAGCGGGGAGCTCGGGGGGCGCTCGCGGGGCGGGGCGGCAGCGACGGGGCTCGGCGCCTCAGGCCCTCCGGCGCCAGAGGGGCCGGGGCTTGAGCCCCCCACCCCTGAAAGTCACGCCCTCTGAGTGGGGGAAAGCCTTTCCTTCCCCTTGACCCCTGACGCGCTTGCAGGTTCAACGGGCGCTCTGCACATGCCCAGGGGAACTCTCTTCTGCGTCGGCGTTTCTCGTGTCCCGGCGCTGAGACCTGACCCTGAAAACTGGTTCCGGGGCTTAAGGCATGTAGACGTGATCCCCTCCGGCGGGGACTAGGGAAGAGGAGGAAATAGGGGGGAAACTCCAGGAGGAGGAGATGTGGAGGAGTCTGGAGCTCTGGTTCAGCTGTGGCAGCTCTGGGCAGGTGTAAGAACTGGGAAGGAAGGTCCTTTAGGACACGGATCCTCAGCTTGGCAGGCCTGGGCGGTGTTCGTGCGAACACTTTTCTTTGCAGCTGAAAGGCTGGACCGTCTGCCTCGAAGGTCTCTATCCCCATGTCTGCCAGTGGAAAGCATTTCCGTCTAGCAGTCCAGAGGAGATTGGACTCTGGTTTCCTCCATCCACCCGGCTAGCTAGGAACAGTGTGGAGCCCAGCATGCATATGTGATATCTGACTGCTGTCTGTCAAAACTGCCCCTGGGAACGAGGTGCTATGGATGCTGTGCAAGCTAAAAGTGGCCTGTAGCTTTTTCCATATCATTATGTCTGTCTCACACACAATTCCTCAGTATACTCTTCCAGTATATTATCTGTCCTAGCATAGCAGTACAGGCTTAATCCAGGCAGTCTTGTGGGAGCTCCCACAAGAGTTATTGCTTGACTTGTGCAAATGTACCTTCAGATAGAGGCATGGTGTTTTGTGCTACCTGGAATATGCTCTCAACTTTTTGTTTGTCATTGAGAATGTCAATCCAGAGTTGAGAAAATGCCTTCATGCTATTCCTAAGTGCTGTTTAGTGGAAAGGGCTATTTTTGCTTTGTATTCCTACCTGGTTTAGGATTTTCAAAAATCATCTACCTGCAGCCTCAGTGGTTGTAATTGTTAGTAATCATTGCTGTTAGTGGAGCTGTAACTGTGAACTCTTCAGTTATGCATGGGCAGATACAGCCAGAATTCTCGGCTTAGATTTCCTGTGGGAAGTCCTTCTGGGCTGAACATTGCGTTCTCCCTAGTTTTGTGTTGCATGGCTCTGAACTTAAACCTGAATGGAGTATGAGGCAAAAGCTCCAAAGACATCAGAGCTTTTCTTGGGAGAATGGGCATTTTCCTTTTGATGGCTGAACTGAAGCAGAATTAAACTTGTGAATAAAGTTTATTTCCTTAAACTCACATTTGAAACCTTTTGTGAAACCTTTTGTACAGCCCAGCCTTTCAATGACTAGCAGAAACATTTTGGTGCTAGTTGGAAGATCAAACTTCATGCTTAGCAGGTGCCCAAGGACCACGCCTATAACATTCCAGTTTGCTCCACCTGAATATAATGCAAAACCATTAGTTCCACCTTAGAAAGTAAAATTTGAGAAACTAGAGATGTTATTCCTTTTGGCTTTGGCAAATTCTAAGTTACAAAATAATCACAAGTGTGTTAATAAAAATATACATACATATTTTGCTGTGCCCATGAACTCCAGCAGGAAGCATTCCTGTCCTCCAAAATCAACTGTCAGAAAAGGGATATGGTTACCTATTCCAGACACACATCATCTCTGATAATGTTTCTGTAATTTGTGTGGAGTTGGTGGTTGGGGTACCTATCAGGACTGTTTCTGTGACCTTGTACTTTTGATGATCCAAACATGGATGGAGAACTGCATATATGAGGTTGGCAGAGGGAGGACGACCTCAGGTGGCAGATGCTGGGGGGATGGTGTCAGCAGCCCTCCAGTTGGACCCTTTTGTTGGAGGACAGAGCTGTAGGTGCCACATGAACTTAACTACACCTTCTAAACTAACCTGCTATCCTCAGCTGTGGTGGATGATGCTGTCCTGTCCCTATCCAATCTGTTCAGTTTCTGTACATAAAATGAGGCTGGGGCAGGGGCCTTGTCCTTAAGGTATCTTGGGCCAGCCCTAGACACACGCTCCCCCTGATCTGAGATCTCAGATTATGGAAAAGACATCCAAACCTACCTCATGAGTGTTCCCCCATTAAAAAGAGCTGTGAAGGGGTTGGCATCAATGCTGTACCAGGCATGGCCAAACTTGGCCCTCCAGATGTTTTTGGACTACAATTCCCACCATTCCTGACCACTGGTCCTGTTAGCTAGGGATGATGGGAGTTGCAGTCCGAAAACATCTGGCGGGCCAAGTTTGGCCATGCCTGCGTAAATGTTGTTTATCCAGATATAGTTATGCCATTGGTATACACTATTACAGCCAGTTTGCTTATGTGGCTGTATTTAGTACTGCATTGTATTGTATTTAGTTGTATATGTGTGGCCTCAATATCCCATTGAAGTATAATATGCTATGTTGTTGGTTCGAGTGGTTTAGAAGAACACTGCAGGGAAAGAAGTTCTCAAATTTCTGGTTGCAAATAGTTGCTCTTTAAAGTTGCTTTAACTTTAAGCCTGTATTTAACTCCAATGTTGTCATTTATGCTACTTATATGGGTCTCAAGTTTGATTGAAATATTGCTTAGATAAATATAGAATGTGCAGCTAATGTCTGAGACTCATAAATCAGAAAAGACCGTTAAATATTGGTTGATCTGGACATAAATTAATGTTTTCAGCTACTGTTTATTCAAATCTTGTCCAATATGTAATGTTAATAGTGGAGTTCCTGTGACACACTTTCCTTATCAATGTTTTTAAATGTAACAGAAAGGAGGTTTAATTGGATCGGTGAATTTCTTTGTCCTCATCTATTCCCAGAACCTTGTCTGTTTATTTAAGAAGGTGTACATAAGGTACCTTTTAAAGTTTAAACATAGTTTATTTATATGCCACTTTCCCGCTGTAAACATATGCCCAAAATGGTCTGCAATTTGAAAACAGTTTATTAGAAAACATATCAGGAAAACTAAAAGCAGTTAATTAACCTGATAAGTTAGTGTTGCAGTAGAATAGTCTAGACTTAATTTTGATATTGCCCTGTATATATGTATTTACAGGCTAGTAATAATAGGACTAACCAGTGCTAGTAGTTATAGTCTTGCTGCCCTCCCAAGGGGCCACAGCATCCTGGCTTAAATACGATTCGGAGTGGGTGGGGCTATGTTCCCCCCACCCCCACCAAATGGTTCAAAGTCAGCTTGGCCACCTCTCCTCCAGAGGAGGCTGGCATCAGTAAAAGGGACTTACTGGGAGAGTATCAGTGATGTAACCCCTCTTGCCAAGCCTTCCAGGTGTTCCAGCTGCTAGCATTGCTCCTACTGTGATCCTTGTGACTATTGTGTCACCTAATTTGTGTCGATTGGCATCAGGATGGATTATTGCCCATACATTGTTAGCCTGCCCAGAGGATCGGTGATGACTACAGCTAGGATGTCGGATTGGTGGTATGGGTGGCCCTTTCTTTATTTTCAAAAGGTTCATTTTGTCCATGTTCAGGGAATGGCCGTTTTGTGGGTGCAATGCTCTGTAGTAGGCAAGAGTTTTTGTTTCTGACTCCTTTGAACTCTGCTTTTATGAATTTAAATGAGTGAAAACTAGTGCTCAAATTATATTTTGCCTTTCATAAAATAAACAAGCCAAGACTTACGGGTGCAGGCCACTTAAACTGCCAAGGGTGTAATTGAGAAGATTTGTTTAGCCAATGGGCTAAGGCACACTTTTTATATTACAGCAGTTAGAATGCTAATAGTATAGTTCTGCAGCTTTACCATAGTACAGCTTGAGTTTCTACATACAGACTGAGGAGAGAGGGTACTATCTTAGTCACTATAAGTCTACAGCAGAGTACTACAATACCCCCCACCCCCATTAAAAGAGAGTTCCTGGGTTGCTATGGATGCCACAAAGCTCCCTCATGGCTGCTTGTGATAGATTCAATAAGAATATGTTCTTGCATTTCTTTCTATCTCCTCTCTCCATCTTCCTAACAGCTGGTCAAAGAAAGTAGAAGGTCAAGCATATTTTGCTCTTCCACCCATACCAAATATAGGATTGTTTCCTTCCATTGTACTGTCATATTCTAGCACTCCTATATAATCCGTTAAAATGCTTCAAGCTGTGGCCTATTCCCCCGCCTCAAAGCTTTTACCACCACAGTGCTAAAATCTCCCCTTGAGTCTTTGTACATTCATATCATGAATAACTCCTTATTCAGATATTTACAAGTGGCTCGTAGATCTTCTTAGTTGCATCAATATTAATCAATCCCTCTATGCAAATTTGTGTTTCATTGTTTGCTTTTTTAAAAAACCAACCTTACCATCGTCAGCCTGGATAGCTCAGTTGGTTAGAGCATGGTGCTGATAAAGCCAAGGTTGCAAGTTTGATCTCTGTATGGGACAGCTGCATATCCCTCCATTGCAGGGGGTTGGACTAGATGATCCTCAGGGTCTCTTCCATCTCTACAACTCTGTGATTAGGACACAGGGTTGTGTTTTACTGTCTTACTCAGAGCAGACCCATTGAAGTTAATAAACCTAAGTTAGTCATGGCCATTAATTTAAGTACATCTAGTGTTGAATACTAATCACAGCTTTAAAAAAAGTTAATAGCATGTAATAAAAGAAAACAAAGAGAGGTTAGGAGTTAGAAAAGAGAGATTAATGTTCAAAAACAGCTTTAAGTTTTAGTCACTCCTTGGATTTCCACCCCCCCAAAAAAAATCGTGCCACTCATGTAGGTAGCAGACTGAGGCAAGTGGAGTCATGTACTCCCACTCTACAGAATCCCTTCCAGTGACAACATATTAACAAGTATAAAAAAGTGTTACTCTTCCTCTCTGCCCACTTCTTTTTTGTGCTTCTCAGCAATCAGTATTTCTGCTTCTCAGCTTCATTGCTCATTGCAGCTCCCTCTAGTACGTTCCTTATGCTTACATATACACATTGGACTGACACTTTCTGCAGTGATGGGGTTTTTTCTGCTTTACAATTGTATACTGTCAATTTTGTAAATATACTTTTGGGTTTCAGAATCTTAGGTGAAGAATTTTAGCAGCAAGATTGCTATAGGCACAAAGATGGAAAGATACAGCCCTACCTACTATAAATGAATGGTTGATAAAATTATTGGACTTAATTGAGATGGCAAAATTAATGTGTTTAATTAGAGAAAAATCATTATTGACATTTATTAAGGATTGGAAACTTTTTATGGACTTTTTGCATGCAAGAGAAAATAAACTTATAATATCTGGATCTGAAGATTGAAAAAATTACCTAATAGAAAATAGACTAGGTAAAGGGACTTCTGACCATTAAGTCCAGTCATGGACGACTTTGGGGTTGTGGCATTGATCTTGCTTTACTGGCCGAGGGAGCCGGCATTTGTCCGCAGACAGCTTCCGGGTCATGTGGCCAGCATGACTAAGCCGCTTCTGGCGAACCAGAGCAGCACACAGAAACGCCATTTACCTTCCCGCCGGAGCAGTACCTATTTATCTACTTGCACTTCATAGAATCATAGAGTTGGAAGAGACCACAAGGGCCATCGAGTCCAACCCCCTGCCAAGCAGGAAACACCATCAGAGCACTCCTGACATATGGTTGTCAAGCCTCTGCTTAAAGACCTCCAAAGGAGGAGACTCCACCACACTCCTTGGCAGCAAATTCCACTGTCAAACAGGTCTTACTGTCAGGAAGTTCTTCCTAATGTTTAGGTGGAATCTTCTTTCTTGTAGTTTGGATCCATTGCTCCGTGTCCGCTTCTCTGGAGCAGCAGAAAACAACCTTTCTCCCTCCTCTATGTGACATCCTTTTATATATTTGAACATGGCTATCATATCACCCCTTTACCTCCTCTTCTCCAGGCTAAACATGCCCAGCTCCCTTAGCCGTTCCTCATAAGGCATCGTTTCCAGGCCTTTGACCGTTTTGGTTGCCCTCCTCTGGACACGTTCCAGTTTGTCAGTGTCCTTCTTGAACTGTGTTGCCCAGAACTGGACACAGTACTCCAGGTGAGGTCTGACCAGAGCAGAATACAGTGGCACTATTACTTCCCTTGATCTAGATGCTATACTCCTATTGATGCAGCCCAGAATTGCATTGGCTTTTTTAGCTGCCGCGTCACACTGTTGGCTCATGTCAAGTTTGTGGTCAACCAAGACTCCTAGATCCTTTTCACATGTACTGCTCGACATGCAGGAGCGGGGATTCAAACCACCAACCTTCTGATCAGCAAGCCCTGGGCTCTGTGGTTTAGACCACAGCGCCACCTGTGTCCCATAGAAAATAGACTACTTTAGTGTTATTGAGTGAATACTATATTTGTCTGCAGGACAGAGAAGTAGAAGTCTTTTTCATTTTATTTTCTTTCTCTCTTTTCTTTCTCTTTGCCCCTTTTCTTCTTTTTTCTTCTGTTCCTTTTAAGATTAGATTTTTAAAGCATTTCATTTATTATGGTGTATCATAAAAAGTTACTTTGTATTGGGTATGAACTTTTGTATATAATGGACAAGTATCAATAAAAAAGATATTAATAAAAAAAGAATTTTATATGCTGGTTAATTTACCCTAAATGGTATTCCTCTAGTGCTATATGTGCACTACAACTGCAACAGAAAACTCAAACTATTTTTCTTATTTTTCTTAAACGAACAATAAGAAATTAGAAAATGTACAGTTTGTTGTGCTGATTAATCAGGAATCAGAATGTGACAATGCATATTTGTGTATTTCCCTGTTCCTTCCTATTTTTCTAGCATATGTTCCATACACGATTTGTCAAAATCCCAATTCTGCAGAAATATTGCAGTTTGAATAAATTGCATGTATTTATTTTGCATAAATTTGCAGAATTCAAGCTCTGATGTCTTCTCCATGTTAATACATAACATGGATATATTTTGTATAACAGAGTCCACTTAACAGAAGAATCTCCTTCCTTTTTCCTTCCCTGCATGAATGGATATGAAAAATCATCTTTTTTTTTTCAAATCTACATATGCCATCTTGAAAAACATAGATTTCCTCTTAACATGCAATCAATCAACTTCTCCAGTTTTCATTGGTTTTTGACCAATAGCTTATTTATATCTTGACTAGAAGCAATATTCTCAGCCAAATTGCTTGGGAAAAGATTTGCCCCCTGCCTCAGTTTGGCCAAACCCTATACAGTGGTACCTCGGGTTAAGAACTTAATTCGTTCTTAACCTGAAACTGTTCTTAACCTGAGGTATCACTTTAGCTAATGGGGCCTCCTGCTGCCGTCGCGCAATTTCTGTTCTCATCCTGAAGCAAAGTTCTTAACCTGAGGTACTATTTCTGGGTTGGCAGAGTCTATAACCTGAAGCGTCTGTAACTGGAGGTACCACTGTATGCCCATTGTTTCCCAATCCTACATTGCCTTTCAATTATATATCTAAGAAGTAGCTGTGCTAGTGTTGCCCATGAGATTGTTGCTCACCCCTGCAGACCCACATTGATTTCTGACCATTCGTTTTCACTTTTGTTATGCATAGAAATTGTTGCTCAGAACGTCTTGCGGTGTGTATGGGTCTCTAGTTTTCCTGGTCTTCTCAGCACATTTTTGTGTGTGTGTGTTCAACATTGTTTGGTTCTAAGCAGTGCTTTCCCCCCCTTAAAAACTGTTTAGGGGTACTCTCATTTTGACTCAAGAAAAATCACCATTTTATAGTTCAAATTGGGAAAAATAAATACAGTGAATGGACAAAAGTACAGAGATTCACAAAATGTTTAGGGGTATGTGTCCCCCCAGAAAAAAAGCATTGGTTCTGTGTCTTTCAGAATTGGCCAAAAGCTGCTGCTGACAGGGTTGTTCATCCTAGAAGATAGCTAGGCAACCTTTAGAAGTAGCATTGTAGAATACAGTGGTACCTTGGGTTACAAACACTTCGGGTTACAAACTCCACTAACCCGGAAGTAGTACCTCAGGTTGAGAACTTTGCCCCAGGATGAGAACGGAAATTGTGCACTGGCGGCAGCGGTAGGCCCCATTAAGCACCTCTGGATAAGAATGGTTTCAGGTTAAGAACGGACCTCCAGGACGAATTAAGTTCGTAACCCGAGGTACCACTGCACATGGTACTTGCTTGCCGCTTAGTGCTAAAATGTTTGTAGTAATGCAAATATCTGTTAGAAAGGGAAAGACCTACTATGCTCCCCTTTCAACTTCCTGATAGCACAGCCTGACAATACGGTAGATAATCCAAGGAGTCCTACAGGTGGACAGATGTGCAGACTTAAAATGGACTTACTAGTGCTTGAGTTGATAATAGTCATTCAACATCCCTTAATAGAAGAAAGTTTTGTCATTCAGATTCTTTAGAGCAACTCTGATGGGTTTCCCAAGAGTCTCATTATAATAAGTGCTTCAGTTGTTGATGAAATGATCAGCTCTAGAAATGCTCAAGTTTGCATATCTCCTTCTCTTTGTTGTTGTGTGTCCTCATAGCAACAATGGAGATGTGGTTATTTAGCTGGTTGTGAAGTCTGTGAAAGACATACTGGGGGATGCTGAAGGGCTGTAGATTTTGAAACAGCCTTATTAACCCCCCCCCAATTTTGCATTATAGATTAGGTTCTAATGCTCCCTTTGGGCTTATGACAATCATTTTGGGGAGTTCCAGTTTGTGTAAACTTAGAGATCCTTTCCTGATTTATTCTAAATATTGCTATGGTAACTGCCTCACAGTGTGTGGTTGGAACATAGCAATCTTGTTTATGCATATAGAAACTCTAGTTGTAAATTATTTGTGATCTATTCAGTAACCAAACAGGAACATGGCAACAAAAAAATAAACTACTAGGTGTTCTTGGGATCCAGTAGCTCAAAATAGTTTTGTCTGATTTGAGAGACCCCCTTACACTGGCAGTATACTTCTCAGGTGGATAATATATTGTAAGCTTTAAGAATGTCACTTTTTTCCATTCCAGGTGAGAAATGTGTGGCATAAATGACTGATGCAGATGTGTGAGCAGAAGGGCTTGTAAAATACCGTAGTTGTAGTCATAGTGGTAGTAGTGTTGCTGTTGTAGGTTAGCAATTTTGCAGTTATTTTCAAGGCTGCTTTCATTGAATGAATTTTTAAGAAGTTATATTTCAGTTATTTGATTGAATTTTTGCTGGTGCCTCTTAAAGTGCAGAACTTCTTCTAAAGTCATTGCATATTATGTACCAAAAGTACTAGTTTGTGTTTGAATCCATTAATTCTTGGGGACATAGCCGCCTTCAGGGCTTACCAGCACTGAACTTGCTATCTTTGGCTGCCCTTTGTGCTGTTCCATTGTGAAGTTTCCTCAACCAGAGGCCAAGTAGTTTTAAATGTTTGTTTTAGTGAAACACTGAAAGGTTCGTCTGTAGTCTTGTAGCACAGCTTAAAAACCTTTTCCTTAGGATGTACGCAGTTCAGCATGCTACTCAAAACTGTCCCTGATGGTGACAACATGAAAGTGATTTTGAAGGAATGACAGCACAAGGTTGACTTGTGGTCATACAACTTGCTTAAAACGTTAGCCAATCCTTTTTAAAAAAAGAATCTAGTGAGCAGCTTTTTAGAAAGGATATTTCCTGTTGACATGGTTCAAGTCTTAGAGCTCAGGAATTGCCTTTTCCTTTTCATAGTGAGCTAGTTGAACTATATTATGTGTTGTGATCGATACTGTGCCCTTGGTAACAAGCTTATTGCTGCTGCAGAATCTGTTCACTTTAGGCTTGTAACGGGGTGGGGTGGGGGTGGGAATCAACTAGCTGGCCATGGATTGGGTATTCTAATCAAGTTGGAAGCATGGTGGTGTATGCTGAGAATCCAGGCGAGAGTGTGGGACAGGGTGCTCTATTTCTGCATACAGGTGGATGATCTTGAGCTAAATATCTGGTACCATTGCTCTCCTGGCACTAGAGGTGGGAGGGCTGTCATTCATAGATATCAGAACTAGAGCATGGGAGTTTGCTGTTAGAAATGGGCAGAATCAGACTTCTTGTTGAATCAGTGGGAATTCCTTCTTCACCTTCTTGCAAAATTCTTTACGTAATTTGAACCTATATTCTGGAAGCTTTCACCTTCAGCCATTCATCCCACACACACAAGAATCCTGGTCAGAATTTTGTGCATTCTTTTCCAGCCCCACAGGGAGAGGATTAATTTGGATCCAGGCAAGCTCTAAATAAGAGGGCATTGCCAATTCTTATTAAAGTTGGATTGAATGACTGTATACATAACAAAGCATGACCTTCCTCTGTCTCGATGAAGCTAATTCTCCTGTGTTCTCATTGCTGCAGCTGTGTGGGCTGAATATTGCATTTTGCAATTAAGCTAGGGCATTATTGAAAATACTTTATAGCCTATATGAGACCAACCAAAAATGCATTTTAGGGATTGCCACCTTAATACAATAGAGACAGGACAACCACCTCTCATAAACAGTTTAGCACCCTTTTGAAAAGAAGTGCCAAAAATCACCAAAAGGAGGAGGGAAGCGTCTCACAGTAGTGAAAATGTTTGCAAAATCTGCCTCCATTTCAGTTCTCCTCTACTTTCAAACGTTTTGACTCTTCCATTTTTTGATTGAGCACAACTGCTTATGTCATCCAAAACCAACAAATGGTGGTTTAGAAGATCACAGAACATCCCTTCTGTCATTTTTATTTGGATTTGTTCATGAGGCCCATAACTTTTAGTATATGCTGAAAGGGGTAAGTACCTCCAGTGTGCAGGAGTTGTGATCTTTTCAACAATAAAGGATGTTTTGCTTTGTGTTTGGTGCTCACCGAGTTTTTCTTGGACCTTGTTACCTGCTTTACAACCTGTGCCTGAATATGTAACCTTCATTAAGATCTTTGCCAAGAAACAACTTTATTTTTCCCCCATTTTAAAAGCAATTAGCTGGTTTTTATTTAAGACCTTGGGGTAATTGCTGTCCATGCATCAGTACACTTAATATTAGCATGTTAATTTATAATGTGGCCCAAGGGTTGGATATGCTGGAAATAATGGCAGTCTGGATCCCCTCTTGACTCTTCCAGGTGCTGCCCTTGGGTAATCAATTAGTATGCACCTTTATTGTGTCCAAATGTATTTTGTGTTTGGCGCAAAATGACATGGCTGCCACTGCACCTTTAGAACAACCAAACTACCTTCCTACCCACCCACCCTGTGTCAAACACTGTCATTATCAGTGTCCCATTCCTAAACTTGTTCCTTTTTGATATTGCCCCTGCTTTTAAATGATGCTAGGCCAATAAGAGAGAGCAAAATCATTGGCATGGATGGGAAATCATGACCTCCCCTTTTTTCTTGCAAACTATCAGGTACTGCAAAATGAACTATTATTAATATTCATTTCATTTCTATGCTTCTTTATATTGTTAAGGAAAAAACCCTCAAATGTAACCCTCAAATTGATGTGTAAACTTTACTCTCAAAAGGGAAGGGGGTTATTTGGAACTCTGCTAAGTAAGTAGTCTGAGGAACTGAACATATAATTTCATGTTGAAACTCTGCAACTGGCACACCAAGATAGCTTAAATTCATTTGATGTTTAAGTTGACTAAGCTAGTGGTGCCATGTACCAAGCGTGATGGGGTGAGCTCCCATTGCTCTGTCGCAGCTCCTGCCAACCTAGTAGTTCAAAAGCATACCAGCACGAGTAGATAACTAGATACCGCTGCGGTGGGAAGATAAAAGGGTGTTTCTACGCTCTCTGGCTTCCGTCACGCCAGAAGCAGTTTAGTCATGCTGGCCACATAACCTGGAAAGCTGTCTGACAAACGCTGGCTCCCTGAAGTGATTTGAGTGCCACACCCCATAGTCTAAGTTTGACTGGACTTAACTGTCCAGGGGTCCTTTACCTTTACCTGCCATGTAAACAAATGGGAACAACAACCAAAAAATGAACTGTCACGGATGGGAGAATACCACTGTGAATTCATTCAAGGCCTTGAAAACTCCAGTTCTGGATCCTGCAGTCTTTCTGTTCCTAAGTGCTTCCCTTTTATAGGTAGCCTTTGGCATTTTTTTAAAAAAAGTGGGAGTTAATGAGTTGCAGAAACGATTCACCTTTGCCCAGCAGTATTTGTAAGGCTGTAATGTTCAGCTTCTGGACATGGGCAAATCAGCTTCTAAGTAGCCCTGCTAGAATTCTTGGCTGAAACTTATCAGTATTCTACCCTAATAAATTGCTGGTGTGTTAATACAGTAACAGCACTGAAAGAATAAATGCAGCAACAGGAATTACTACTCCCATAGCAACTGTGTAACTCCCCCACTAATCATTACATTATCCTCTAGCGCAGTGTTTCCCAACCGGTGTTCCGCGGCACACTAGTGTGCCGTGAGATGTTGCCTGGTGTGCCGCGAGATGTTGCCTGGAGGGAGGCGGGCGAGGGCGTTTGCTTCCCGGAGGACTTGTGGGAAGCCGCCCCTTCCCTGGGCGACGCGCGGCCTCGCGACTCCGGAGTCAGTCCCGAGGGCTCTCGGAGGGACTCGCGAGCGACGGCGCGGCGGCTCCGGGGCGCGCTCAGCCGGGCCGCCGCGCGCCCCCGCGCAGCCCCTGCTGCAGCTGCCCGGCGTGGAGCGCGACGCGGAGCCGGCCGGGCTTGGAGGCGCCCAGGTAGGGCCGAGCCGGGCGGGGGCGGGGAGGTCTCGGTCTGCTGCGGGCGCAGGAGGGCGAGCGGGAGAGGGGGAGCCGTCGGGTCTCCTGGAAGGAAGCGAGGCGGCGGCTGAGGGGGATGCAGCCCCGTCCCCAGCAACAGGCGCTCCTCGAAGTGAGGCCACAAGTCGGGGCTCGGACAGGGCCTGGAAGCAGCGGCTCCGGCTCTTGGGAGCGGAGAAGGGGACTTCGAAAGCGGCCTGGAGGAGAAAAGCCCCGATGCAGCAAGAGCGGGGAGCGTGCTGCCTTGTCCAGGCCTCCTCGCTTTGTGCCGTCCGCTGTCGGGAGCAGGACACGGGGGCTCCTCGTTCGCATGCTTTCCCGGGTGATCGGTGAGGGTTAGGGTTAGGGTTAGGGTCCCTCAGTCCCTCGCTTTGCTGCCTCCTCCCCCCCCCACCCCCAAAGCTTGGAGGTTCCCCGGCAAGGGGGAGGGGAAAAATTGAAAGTTACACTTTCGTGCGTCCCTCCCGGCGTGACGCTGCGCGCTGACGTCACGGGGCTGTAATGGTGGTGTGCCTCGAGATTTTTTTCATCAAACAAGTGTGCCTTTGCCCAAAAAAGGTTGGGAAACACTGCTCTAGCGGCTCCCCTAGTAATCACATACAGAGCATGAGTCGTCTTCATGCTGCAGCACTGAAATTGCATTGCTGCCAATACTTTGCTTCCATTTTCAAGGGCCTGGACAAATCAAGGTTATAAGAATAGGGAGCAACAGCCATTCTCTTTGTTGTATTTGGGCCGGACACTGTAATATTTGGGATAGAATTTCTGCATAAGGGAGATCTAAAAGTCTCCCCCCCCCCTTCCAACCCCTGATACTTTCAAAGAGCTTCTCTGCTAGACAGTCAGCTTTTGTGAAGCTCTTGAAGGTAACTTTTCCCATCTTCTCCCCATTGCATGACAAATATCCCCTCTCCCAGCACCATTTTGCTTATAGCCTAATGCAGGCATAGGCAGACTAGGCCCTCCAGATGTTTTGGGACTATAACTCCTATCATCCCTAGATAACAGGACCATCAACAGGGATGATGGGAGTAGTAGTCCCAAAACATCTGGAGGGCCGAGTTTGCCTGTGCGTGGCCTAATGTGCCTAAGCAGCCAGGAACATGTAATTGTTCTTTGTTTTAGAAATTTTGTATCTTGGGAAACTTTATAGGTTCAAAATGGTACAAATGTGGGTTATATGATGATATTGGCCTTCTTATAGCCATCCGTTTTCTCCATGTTTCTTTCAAAGTAGAATCATGCCTTATCAGAAAATTCTCTTTAAGCCACACAAGGAATTCTTCAGAAGTAGGTGTTTAACTGCTGCCCTAAGGCAAGACTGTTCTGTGTCATCTGTGGACCTCCCTCTGTAAATGTGTGGGGCTGTAGCATCTGCCAGTACTAACTGGGATTTTTGGTGGGTTCTCTTTTGATAATAGGCAATCTAAGGCTGTTTAAAGATAGTAACTTCAAAGACTTGATGTTGCTATCATTGCCCATAGCACACACACACATTATTTCTGGTCAAACATGTTTTGCAGGTTTTTGAAGTGCTTCAAGAAATACTTTGAAAGAGCCAAAACTGGCCTCTGAGCACCGTGATCAGTACTGCCACAATAATATTAAAATATTTTTTATAATGCAGTCCCCCAGTTTCCCTCTCCACCTCATTTAAGAACACTTTTCCACTTTAAAACTTAATTAGGGGTGGATATTTTTAGACCAGAAGCTGCTTCTGGTGCCGTCTGGTCAGTTTCACAAGTCATTGACTAGTACAGGGCTCAAGTAAGTGACTGGAATTAGAAATTGGGGGCAGGCATTCTCTTTCTCCTTCCCCTCCAACTTCCATTATTGCAATTGCTGAACAAGGCTTGGGTTACAGTAATAGTAAAAGGGAGATTTACACCCATTACTCTACAGAAAAGTATCACAATGCAGCCTAAAATATGTGGCCTAAGCTAACTCCTGTCAGTCATCTCCAATTTGACCCTGGGGGATAATGCCCTGCAGTTCCAGGATGTCATAGGAGCTTTCATGCTTTTGTATGACTGACACAAGCAGAACTGATGCATTCCCCCCCTCTCTCTTAAATCTGCTTTTTATTAAATATGACAACTTGCTTCCAAAAATAAATGAATTAAAACAATTAATATCCCAAAGTCTCTAAACTTACAAATGTTACAGGAGCTTACAAGGAAACAGGTCTAGGCTCCTAGGAGGAAATTCTCCTGAGATAATGATCTTTTCTATGGGGTAACCAATCTTTACTGATGGCAATAGTCATTCAAAGTAGTTTGGGTCTGCAGCCTAAATTGTAGTAGTAAGGATCACATTAAAAAAAATATTCTCTGGTTAGAAAGACTGTGTGAAAAGTACTTACGGTATTTTATTTGTACTTAAAAAAATTATATACTGCTAGATTGTAGTAAAATCTCTAAGCAGTTTATAAGAAATAGTAAAATCATCAATTGTTGTTGTTGTTTAGTCATTTAGTCATGTCCAACTCTTCGTGACCCCATGGACCAGAGCACGCCAGGCACTCCTGTCTTCCACTGCCTCCTGCAGTTTGGTCAAACTCATGTTAGTAGCTTCGAGAACACTGTGCAACCATCTCACCCTCTGCCATCCCCTTCTCCTTGTGCCCTCAGTCTTTCCCAACATCAGGGTCTTTTCCAGGGTGTCTTCTCTTCTCATCAATAAAATCATCAATAAAAGCAGATAAATGCAATTAAAACATTTTAAAATAATTAGAATTAACAGTTCAAAAGATTAAAATGTGTCAGCATTTATTTGTCTGGGTAGACTTACATAAATGAAACTTTCAAGCCAGTGGTGCAAAGAGTTCCCTGGGAAGAGGAATTTCTTGTTAAAGCATTCTGGAAATTGTAGTTGTGTGAGGAGAAATGTTTAAAATAGTATAATACTTCTTTAAATGTTTAATGCACATGGGACCTTATATTTTGTACTCTGGGAAGCAGGGTGCAGCATTTATGTTCATGTCAATTTATTCGTCTCACTGAGTGTTACAGACATATTTTTTAACTTGGTAGTTTCTGTGCTGCAATTTCTGGGATTGGAAATTCTCACCCTTTCCTCCATTTTTAATAATGTAACTTTAAGGAGAAATCACAGATTTTAGCAGCTGTGGCTTTTCATGTGGTTATGTAAGGCAGTGTGCATGCAACTTTAGATAAGACGCTTTAAAGTTCCATTTCAACTACTCATATATTGCACCCACAAAAAGCTGTCATATAAGTGGCAAAACCATCATTTACTTGGGCTCTGTCTTGGGACAATTGCTGGCTCTGTTCTGATAAAATGTAGAAGTCTTGTGTCAGAATGAATATGCTGTTATGAGCAAAAAGAACAGGTCATATTAGGACATGCTGCGGCATTTAATTTCTGTGGAAGCAAAAAAGCAGTGTGCAAATTTAGTATCCCCTCAGTGCAAGTGAGCTCCTGTTAGGGATCACTCTGGCTCCCACTCTGGGCCCTGGGCAAAGACAGTCGGTGTCTCCCCTTCCGAATACCTTGGAGGGGATGCTACATGTGATTAGCACAAAGACTCCAGTTCTGGTGGCTTTGCCTGATGTTTCCTGGGGTAAAGGAGAAAGCACTTTGTTGTTTTGGGACTTAAGTCAATCCTGTGTGAGGGATGGTAGCGGAGAGTTTATTATCTGGTCTCATTTCCCCCCTGCCTCCAGTAGTAAACCGCTTTCATATCAGGTCTTTTAATTATTTTTAATAGATGTATTCTAAACTGTCGATCTTGACTTTCACTACAGTGAACACTCAATTTAGTAGCTCCCCCACCCTTTAAATTGCCATATACTAATGTAAGGGACAGAGAGGTGATGGCTCGGGTACTTGTCCATATTGTTTTGACATTTACGTCCAGCCTAATGCTCTTCACATACTTCAGAAACAAACTTGCTGGTACTTATAGTCTGCTGACATGTAAGATGTGCTTATAAGGGGGAAGGAAACAAATTGGCATAAATTGAAATAATCCCGACTCCTTACCTCTTACTGTCCAGATTCTCCAGAGTGAGTATGTTAAAGCTTGGGATATGCAAATAAACTGTTCAAACCTTCTGACAAGCGATAGTATTGCTTCTAGAGTTGTATCTTTTGGGACGTTGTGAAGACACTGTTTCCTGTTTGCAGCAGTTAGTAACATGAATGAAATGTTTGTTTGATTTAGGAACTCTAGAGGTGGAGAGGAGTGCCATTCAGCAAAAATATAGAGGATCTGCACAAGGAGATACCATGCCTGCAAATTTCATTTCTGTCCGGCTTTGCAACCCAATTACTTCTTCACTGTTCATGAGTATTTATTTAGATTCCGACACCAACCTTCAAAACAGTCTTCAGTCACACACTGTTTATTTACCCAAGTTGCTTTTTCTTTTTATTATGAATGGTGGCTGATCTTACAGGTTCACCCCTACCTTCTTGTCTTAAGTCAGTTGGCAACTGGGATTGGCTCTCCCAATTTGGATGAGATTGCAGAACAAGTTAGTTCACTTATAAATTGCTTCCCTCAACAGAGTGTCTGGAAGCAACTTACAAGCATAGAACATGGTGACACAATTAAAAAAACAAAAACCTTACGCCACAAAAGTTTTTTCCTCTTAAGGAAAGACACTGGCATGTTGAGCAATCTCCATGTCTTTGCCAAATGTGCTAGACAGGAAAGACTGTCACAAAATTGCACTAGCAGTTTTAGAACATCCTGGTGGGTGTCTGTATTGTGGGAACAACAGATCTTAGTGCTCTGTAGGTGGGACTGTACCTCTGCTGGAGGCAATATTTAGTCACCTTGAGTGACCAGACAGTAATCAAACTGCAAGCTTGTTTTGTGAGAATGAAATTCGAGTCATGGCTGTGGGGCAAGAATAATCCAAGAAAGTTCAATTGAGGAATGTTGTGTGCTTATCTTCATAAAGCCAGAGGATCTGTCACTCAGCTGTAATGAGTACAGAAGAAAGTGATTGGGGTTACAGGAGCAGCTTACCCATGTCCTTTGTGGGGCACATGTTGCAATGTGTGGTGGGATAACATTATATGGCACCATGTGGAGCGGCCTTCCCCAATCTGGTGCCCCCCAGATGTTTCAGACCAGCCTTTCTCAACCTTGGCACCCTATATGTTGTTATACTACAACTCCCCTTACCACTGGACCTGCTACCTAGGGATGATGGGAGTTGTAGTCTAGCAGCATAAGGGGACTCAATATTGAGAAAGGCTGTTTTACACTAATTCCCATCAGCATGACCTGTGGTCAGGGACATCTGGAGAGAAGGCTGAGGAAGGCTGGTTTAGAGAGTACAGCTGAAGCTACAACCATGGGATGTTAGCTTTAGCTTTTGACATCCTCATGCCTCTTCACTTCTGTTTGATATCTGCCACTTTGCAGGATCAAGAATTTTGACTACTTCTATTTTGGGTGATATCCCTACTCCATTGTTGAATTTACTCCCACATGGTTCTCCCACCACCCCCTTGGGTGTGTTTCAGGTAAAGCTTAACTTCAGTAAAACCAACTGCTGTTCACATGGCTGCATTTCACATAAGGTTGCTTAGAAATCAGAATGACAAAATAGCTCCAATTGCAGATTTTTATGGGCTTATATGTTTCTTCAAGATTAGTTTATTCCAGTCTCTAATTCTGAGCAAAGGGACTGGCTGCTCTAGTTTATTTCATAAGAACCATATGTGCTGAACAAATAAGCCACAAAAAGCTACGTGTTCTATTTTTTTCTATAAAAAGCAATTTAATGTGCTTAAATGAGTATAGTAATCTCAGGTATGCAGAGAACAATTTTTGTGCTGAGCAGCAATAATTTGCACCCTACAGAGCTTTTTCTTCAGTTCGTGTTTTTAAAGGATCTGGAGGCCTGTGAATGTTTTATTTTATGCCCTCGGTTCTTAGCCAAGGATAATCTTCAGGAAAAGATCAGGAGTTGGGCCTTAGGTTTGTGCACCCTTTTAAACATTAAAAGAAGTGAATGACCAGATTAGGAGATTTTATTCTGAGGGTTTCATTCTCTTTCATCTAGAACTAGTCTACATTCCAAAATGGGGATCTCCCAATTTATTGCTCACTTTCCCCTGAGGTAAGGGAATGCAAGAGCCTGTGCAAGACTGAGGCCTAATTCATTTCATTCCTGGAGGATAACTCATCCAAAGGCTGGGATGGGAATAATGTCGATGCAGGCCTTGAGATGTCCATGTAGAAGTTGCTCTTTTTGTGCAGCAGTGCAGGTCAATAGTAGAAGGATCCAAGCTCTAGAATGTAAATCCTTCTTCCCCATCTTTATCATGGTCATGGAAAAATTTGTAGAAGAATTGTTCTTGTAAGTAATATTTTACTCTCAGGTAAATTTATTAAAATAATGAGAAATTTGGGCTGTGATTCCCCAAACCACTTTAACAGAGAATACTTCCAATTAAATGGTTGGTTCTTTTAAAATGCAGGTTTTTCCAGCTGTACAAATCCCCACCCCTAGAAGAAGGCAAATGAACTCAAAGGCATTCTGTTCCTTGCTTAGACCATTTATCGGTGAAGTTTTTGCCATAGAAATCACTAGCTATTATCCACTATCCATTGATGATTTATTTTTTTATTTGCCCTAGACTAACAGGTGCAAAAACAGGAGTATTTTAAGGGTACACAAGGATGTGACAAAGTATTTCCTGCCCAAAGATGAAAGTGAAGGAGGTTCTGGCCCCCCAAAAAGAAGGGATTTTTAAATTGAGTTTGAGCAGTTTGTTTTCAATATGGAAACTGAGCACATTCTATACATATATATTTGGCGTACGTGCCATCGGTGACACTACCTATCATTTAAGGGCTTAATAAAACACATATGCCTAAGATGTCTACTTCCTCTCCCCTCATTTTTCCAACTGCACATTATCAACTTTCCAGCAGCACATTTTTCCAACTCTAGATTTTGTGCCAACTACACACTAAAAAAACCCTTCGTTAAATTGTGATGTTGGTCCTACCTGAGGTAATAAAACTAAAACCTGTGGATTGCAGCCATAAAACTGCAACCATAACTTTCTTTAACAGAAGGATGTGTCCATCTTGGGGAAAGTCTGTCCGTGAGAAAGAGTTGTAATTACAGTTGTGTTTCCTTGACTATTTGTAACACAAGTGGCTTATAAATGTTGGTCTATCATATTAACACATTACCATGCTGCAATAATGGCAGTAGTGCCAACAATACTAGATTATCACCTCTTTGGGTTGAGTAGCACTTGACATTGCTCCTTAGAATCCATCTTCCTGCCTCACCTTAAAGGAGGAACACAATCTCTTCCTCTTGACATAATGTACTAGGGTAAGGGCTGTTCCATTTACCGATGCGTATAATATGGTACAGCTCTCCTGCAATTGTACCAATTCAGAACGAAGGTGTGGATAACATGATTAAATGTACTCAATGTTAAAAAAAGCTTTTCAGTGTAGGAAATTAACTCATGAGTTAGGATTTGAGATATACTATCTTTCCTTGTCTCCGGAGTGTTGTAGCTTAGTTCTTGGGAAGCAAATTGGGCCTTAGGACAAATGTGGTAGCTGCAGCAAATCCATTGCATCAGTTGGCCAGCTACATATTAATGCTGGAATCTTAATCCACCTACCTGGGAGCAAGCCCAACTGAATTCAGTAGGACTAACTTCTAAGTGAATATGGTTAGGATTGTGCTATAAATAATCATTTATTAGTTTCCCCCCCTTTCCCCCACAAAAGCAATTAAAGGCTGTAGAGTAATAAATATTGAGCCATTCAAATAGTCTGCAATTAAAATTATTGCAGCAGAATGTGGTAATTATAACATTTCCCCCTGCAGTAAACACGTATCATTCTTTCTTTCTGTAGGAAGAGACTCATGAAGTAGTTAGTTATTAAAGAAGTTAGTCTAAATAGCCTCAGGGGTAGCTTTTTGGAACACCGAGTACCTGAGATCTAGGCCAGTCAGATATTGCATTTTTTTGTGTTGCAGTGGAGACTATAAGGTTTAGCTTTGGTTTTAGTTTTTTTTATATGTGGTTTAACTGAGAATGTTAGTGGAATGCACTGTCACTGTCAATCTTGCTTTCAGGATTAAGGCCTTCAAACTTGAAAATTTTTCAAGGTTTTACATACAACAAATGCAAGGTGAATTAATATTGGGGTTGGAGTATGAGAGGCAGGGGGACTAATAATGGTCACTAAGAAAAGGGGTTGGGAGCTAAGTGAGCCCAGTGGGAGTTTTGTCCAGCTCTCTTGGCTTCTGAATTATCACCAGACATAGCATGGGTATTTTGGAACTGTTCTTGCAAGTGTTCATGCTGGAAATGAGCTTTTAAAAATTGCAGGTAAAGGGCAGTATATAAATTCAGTCAATCATTCAGTGCAGATCCAATTCCTTATTTGTTTTTTTTCTTTTTAAAATAATATTTATTAGGTTTTCAAGAAAAAGTGAATACATAAGTAGAATAAGTTATCTGTTGAATGCCGATACAATTGCATTGCACTATAGTATTTCCCTCACTCAGCAAACAAACATACACAGAGCTATTATAACAAAAAAATCAATTAGTTTAATTGAGGCAAAACTAAATCCCACTTCCCCCCAACTAACAGACTTTTTGGTTCCAAGTATCTTTAAAATGTCCCGTTACCCCTCAGCAGGTAAGTGTAGCAAAGAAATAGGAATTTACATGCAAACAATAATACATACGAAAAGAGCAGTTTGGGTCAAGATGGTCACACCCTCATATAACGTGAAGAAGGAGAGAAATAGTTTTATAACTAACGAAGGTGATAAAATCATACCACTCTTCCACAAGATAAACGTTCTTTGCTTGTCCCTAATGGCTTTACAATCATTATTTTTTTAACACGTTCTTGAGCTTTTCCTATTTCAGTCTTCTTTGTTGTCTTCTGCTTCCCGACTCCTTTACCTCTTATTTTTCAGTATTCAGCTGGAATGTGTTTAATCTTTTTCAAACTCCCTGAAGTGAATAGGTACTTAAAGTCCTGCTGCATGGCTTGTAGATGAGAACCTTAATTTTGTAAAAGTTTAGTTGTCAGGTCTATATGTCATAAGCCCATGCAGGCACATCCCAGAGGTCAAACTGGGGTAAGTAGGTCCTGATGCCATCTTATAGACTTGAGAGCCAATAGTCTTCCTAATATTAACAAATGCATTTAACAATTCAGGTTTCACAATAGAAACTCATTTTATATTGATCATGTTAGTATCTCTCAGTTGATATTGGGGATAGTATGTTTTAATAGTAATAATGCTTGGTTTGGTATTAGTCTTACAGTTAACCTTTGTTTACGAAGTAAGGGCGATGCTGACTTAAGTATGCATGAGCTTCATGGATTAAAGGTCGAGGGAGAATCTAAACTGTTTCCCCCTACATGGTGTTGAAGTATTGGGATCTAAAATATTTTCTTTGCTGCTAAATACTATGCCACACCCGGTTAGGAAAGCAAATTCCAGCAGCGAAACACGTGTGAGTTCCAATGAAAATATGACATTGTGAAGATTGCTTTTGGCTTTGGGAAAAAATAAGTCTCTACCCATGGTGAAAATGGGCAGTTTTCTGCTTTCCTGGGTGAAGTCAAACTAGCAGGCCTTGAATATAGCAAGCTTTCCAGACCTTCCCCAAAACACGTGCTTGGCCGTCCACATTCCACAGCTGTGTGTGCAGGAGACGCTCTGTACCAGTCAATATTGGTGTCAGAGAGATTTGAGAGAGGATTTTCCTTTTAATGTCATCTAGAGATCACAGCACATGAACAAAGAAGATGATATTGTGAGGTCAACTGTTGAGGTTGCAGTTGGGTCCTGTCTTTTTCCCAGGGTTGTATTCCAGCCCCGTGTCATACACCATTTTGGATTCAGGCTAAGTTTGAAATTGATTTAATGCTGGAGTAATTCACTTCATTAGTAAGCTGCTTGCCATGTTTGATAATATTTTTAGACAGGACAGATTTTACTAAGCTGCAGAGTTCAGATGAGCGCCCTTAAAGCCGGTTCAGGGATTACAGTGGTAAATTCAGCAGTTGATTTCATTAGCAAGCAGTTTCCTAGATCCAAATTGTCCTTTTTAGAACTTAAAAGCCAGATCCAAATGCAACTTGTTTGTTCCTCTTTGTATTCTGAAGAAATAGTGGTGACAAATGGGAGCACTGGCCAATTTTTAGCAAATCAGTCTTTGCTCTGGATAAACAGGGACTTTTCTTGGGAGTAAATGGGAATCCACTGTTCGTCTGGAGCATTGGGAAAAGGTATGCTTATAGTTTCTATGCTTTCTCAACATAGTGGGAATTTGTTTTGACATACAGCATTTGCAAACTTTAAAGTTAGTTTGTTACCAATATGACAAACTGTAACCTGGGTTATTGATTATTTTTGCATGATGTCTCTTGGGTTTTGAATTAGAAGTTTGACTTATGATTGCTGTCCTGATTTTTTTTTAAAAAAAGTTTCCCTGATTTGTTTTTAAATAAATGTTACATTTATGGTTTACAGCAAAGACATAGGAAGCTGCCTTGTATTTAGTCAGATCATTGGTCTGTCTCACTCATATTGTCTACACTGACTGGCACTTTCAAATGAGGCAGTTTCTGAGGACATACCTGGAGATGCTGGTTATTGAACCTGAGACCTGTATGCAAAGTAGATGCCCTGCTACTGGGGTATGACAGATGTCTGACATTCTAACCACCTGTTAGGACTTGCACATATACTAGGGTTGCCATATTTCAAAAAGTAAACTTCCTGACACCCACAAAGTTGTTGAACTTTTTTGGGGAAGCCTCTCCCCAAAATAGTGATTTTAAGCTTTTGGAGCTGTTTCCGCTGCTTTTCCCACCACGTTACCATACATCTAGATTTTTCCTGACATTTTGCCAATTCAGCAAAATTCCCCCGACGCCATTTTACACCCAAAAACCAGGACATGTCAGGAATTTTCCTAACATATGGCAAGCCTAACATATACAGTGGTGCCTCGCAAGACGAAATTAATTCGTTCTGCGAGTTTTTTTGTCTTGCAAATTTTTCGTCTTGCGAAGTGTGGTTTCCCATAGGAAACGGTTTTAAGAAAAAGGAAACAAACTTGCAAGACGTTTTCGTCTTGCGAAGCGAGCCCATAGGGAAATTCGTCTTGCGAAGCAACTCAAAAAACGAAAAACTCTTTCGTCTTGCGAGGCACCACTGTACCAAATGCCTCTTGCTGGATCTTCATATTAACAATAACATTGTTACCTCTGCCACCCATCTTAGTTTGTTGCCCTTTCCTTGTGCATTTCTCTGTTCTCAAAGTTTCTGTTCTGCTTTTAAGGATGTATTGCCACATATATAAACACATTCATTGTTCAGAGGCCCCGTCTAAGCCTAGATTAACATCTTGATTTGTAGCAAATAGAGGAGTCTGGATTTTCAACTTCAGGTCTTCTACTGACCACCAAAAATCAGCAAGCCTGCATCACACATTGTGTTGGTCATTCAGTCACTTGAAGATAGCTTTCACTCACTTCTAGGTCAGCTGTACTACCAATAGTACAGAACATAATCAGCGGTAGATCCCTTCAGACACTTCTTTGTTGCTTTATAGGATCGGAACAGTTATTCTGCCTTATAGGATTGGGACAATTATGGTGCACATAGGTTTATTATGAAATTTCATATTTAAGCTACCGTTTCTCAAACTGCTTATAGTAGTATAGCCAGTCTTCCTGCCATTGTATCTTGACACCAACTTCATGAAGCAGACTGTCCAAAGGTCACTAGTAGGTTTTGTGGCTAAGCAAGGAATTGAATCTAGGTCTTGCTGTAACTGCAGACTGCTACACCACACTGAGTTACTGGCTAATGATCAAGTTTCCTTATAGATATGCTGATTAAAGGGCCTTTGCTTGGATGCCACAGAACAAAAGCACTTGAGGTATAGCTGAAAAGAGGTGGTATACACACAGACACAGACACACAAACAAACAAACAAACAAACAAACAAACAAGCATGCATTCATGCATACAGCAGACATCCTATCACCTATGCTGAGAATGGATGTAGCTGCCCTGCCAGTTGAGGGCACTCCTTTTCTGACATAGTTTTGTAGCCCCCTTTTTCTTAGGAGGAGAGGGTATTTTCCTCACATGCACAGCTATCGTTTGTCTGATTAGGTGGTTGCAGAAGGGAGGCTTTGTGGCTCTTGGGGCAGGCAAAAGAGCCTTTGGCATCAGTTCACAGTTCCCTCTTAATTGCTCAAAGCTTTGTGGTCTGTGTTACATAGAGTTCACAGGACCAGAGTGCAGCTTTACCTAGCCTGTAAAATCTCATTTGCATATTTATTTATTTAGCAAACTTTATATACCACTTGATAATAAATAAAACTTCTAAGTGGTTTGAAAAATAAAGCAGACATTAAAGTTATCTACAAAATAAATCTGTATCTCTGTCAACTTGTGTGTAGTTATTTTATACTCACAGTAGTCCTTGATTCTTTCAGCAGCTAAATTTCTAAGGACTTCTTGGTGGCCCCAAGTGGTTATTTGACCTCTTACACCTAATGCAGACGTCTGCTCCCCCCTCCACTCTCTGCCTCTGGTGCAGTGGTGAAGAGGAAAGCAGAAACAGCAGTTTTCATTTTAAACTAACTATACATTTGTTCTGTCCATTTTGATTAAATAGTTTGAAGAATATCAGTCTTGGGAGGAAAATCCATCTTCTGATATCACTACAATTGAAATGAAGTGAAGTTTGTGTTTGTGCTTAAATCGTGAGTGATTTCATGGTGGTTGAGATGCCCAAGTTGTTTTTTAGATTGTCAAAGATGCTTCATAGTTTTGTGCTAGTATAGCAGCTGAAATTCCACTCTAGTTGGTCATGGCAGTAGTGGAATACTGTAAAGATATTACATAGACGCTCTTCTGAATAAAAAGGAAGCTGTAACAATTAAAGCCCTTGTGAGCCTATTCTTTACTTTGGGCCACTCTCCGCTTTCTCAGAGGAGAACTGGTTTTTCTGTGTGGCCTCCAATTGTTGATTGCTAACCTTCATGTTATAGCTGATGGCTTGTCTGGTAGTGCTATAGAGTACAGTTTGTATTCCTGTGCTTTTCTGACTGAAGGAAATTGTATTTACCAATATATCCCTTTTGGTCTAAAGATCTTCACAATTGTGACTGCTCAACATTTACAGTTACTGACTTCTACTGAAGCCTTGAATACTGCCATATAACATGCAATTAATGGGACTTGACAATGCAGTACTTAAAATGTCAGAGGCCAATGAAGCTCTGCCTTCACAAGAACAAATTCTTTTGCTCCCTGTGGTGGTACCCTTATGGTGATAGCAATGGTAGGTGATGTGATGTGAGGGAAGCCTAATTTAGGCGGATAATTTTGAATGCTCTTTCATCCATTTTGGTATTTACTTATTGTGCTTTTTCCATTTTTGAATGTCACAGCACTTCATTAATCCTATTCGTCATGCTTTTGTTCTGAGGGAAGCATGGCTCCTACACATCAGCTGTGGCAAAGAACACACACCTTTATTGGGCTAGTGAAAACAGCTCAGGGGGCCTGCCAGGCAGGAGAGGGGGGAAACATGGTAGATTGAATTCAATCAAGCCAATATAAACAGATTATTTTAAATCACCAAAGAAAATAGACTTTCTTTATTTTTTCCTATTGTAGAAATCAAACTAACTAGTTGCTGTAGCATACTCCTTATAAAGCTAGAAGAATAATCCAAAACAGTTGGGTATTTAGCACACATGCTTTGTGAACTACAGGATCATCTCCTTAGGGGCAAATTTGGGCAATTGTGAAATAAACACAATTGTACGTATGCATAGACCCTAAGAAAGAACACTTAAGTAATGGCTAAATTCCAAATAACTTTTCAGAGGCTGGGGTTAGTAATTACCAAGCAGATTAGTGTTTCTCTGTGAGGTGAAAAGTAAGAGAATTGTCCAGCAAAACTTAATTCTCATTTAATTTTATGGAAGAGTAAATCATTGAATTAATACTCTCCCTTTTTTAAGTTAATGGGACTTAAAACTTGGTTGTCCTGTTTAGTTGACATTCTTCAATGCTCACACTCTGCCACAGTTAATACATACACTACTGCATCAGTATAATTCTTGATCAGAGGCCTCCCCCCTTCTTAAATGGAAAGCAAACTTTAATTCTTTCTGTTGTAGTAATTAATGGATTCTATTTTAAAAGGTTATGTGAACTTTTGTTTGTATTATAACCAGATTTCATTTTCAGAGACACTAGATTTGAGTTTTATACATTCTGAAGACATGTGGAGGATTGGCCTCTACTGGATTTGGCTTTCATTCTTCGTTGCACTAATTCTTTCAACAGTTGAACGGGCCGAAACATTAAACTTTGTTCAAGCTGGAATACTTCTCCCTTCGGGTTTCTCATCCAGGATTTGATTTGCTGAGTATCATTCATTGATAAGATCTGAATGCAGTGCAGAGTCTCTGGTAACTCACCAGCTAAGTATGATAAATTGGTGTTTAGCATGGGAAATACTTTTGAACCTAGTTTTTATTGGTTGGTCTTATCAGTGAAAGTTACAAAGCTCTATTCTAGGCATTTATTAAATAAGGATTAGACTGAAATAAAGCAAACAGGTTTATGAAGAAGGGAGTTCAGCACAATGAATTGCTTACTAAATCTCGCTCATAAACATACTTCCTGACATGGTGAACAATGTGCTGTTCCTCTAGGACTTAAAATAGCATTTGACACAGTCTGTAGGGATTGGTTTGTTCAAAGTTCACTTGTTTTTGTTCCTAGACCTGGGTGAAATCAGAGGGCAAGGTTAAAGTAGGCTCTTGGTAGCACTCTTTTCAGCAAAGGGGGATTAACTTTTTACTAACTTACTAACCTATTTTTTACTATTAGGCTTTAGTTAATGACCTCCCTTTTTGTTTTTGAATTGTCACTAGTTATTTTGCTGCTTGACATTAGTGAATTGTTTCAGATATGACACTAAGCCATGATGGGAATCCATTAATTTTTGACAAAGACATTGTTAAAGCCTGCATTTGAATATAAGAGAGAGAAATGGGGGGGGGGGCTGCCATAAATTTTATTATTGAAATAATTTTTGTGCATTATGAAGTTCAGAGCTTAGAAAAGCACCCCTCAGGCCATAATAGTTGAAAGATAAGAGGCAAGCCTTTTCCATTATATCCCAGACTTCTGTTTTTCCAGTTCTGGTTCTTGGCAATCCTGTTGCTATCATGCTGTTCTTAAGGCCACACAAGCAGCACATGGGGCTGGTTTGTTGAAATAATCAAATCACATGGTGAGAACTGTTATGATCCTTGAACTATGTGCTTTGTAGAATTCAGGGCAGGTTCTATATTTTGAATCAGTTGGGGTTTTCAGGTTCTGTTCTAGTTTGATGTAACTTTCTTTATGAATTAACTAAACTATAAATGTATAAAACAAGCCTTTTTAATAGAATTGCTAGATGACATTTTTTTTTATTTGTATCTTGGTGAGTGACAGGGGCTGTCTCAAAAACAACACAGGGAAGTTTTGCAGCAAATATTTGAATTGCCAGTAGTGTGTGGGGTCCAAGATAATGTCACTCCACTTTGTTTCCTTCTCTCAGCCTCTCTGATTCTGTTTTCTCTTATTGTTGAGCCACTTACTCCTGGGAGGAGGTGTTCCCTGGAACAAATTATTTGCTTTCTTGAGTCTCAGAAGTACTTGGAAGTTTGACCCACTTGTTCTAGAATTTTCATAATAGTAAGCAAATTGCAGCAGTAATTCTTTCTTTGCATTCAAATTCACATTTTCAATACAGTGGTACCTCGAGTTAAGTACTTAATTCATTCCAGAGGTCCGTTCTTAACCTGAAACTGTTCTTAACCTGAAGCACCACTTTAGCTAATGGGGCCTCCTGCTGCTGCCGCGCCGCCAGAGCACAATTTCTGTTCTCATCCTGAAGCAAAGTTCTTAACCTGAAGCACTATTTCTGGGTTAGCGGAGTGTGTAACCTGAAGCGTATGTAACCTGAAGCATATGTAACCTGAGGTACCACTGTAGTTTTTCCACGGTGCCATTCTAATATTACATGTTTCTCCTCAGCCTAACGCTACAGATTTTTCTCTTGCTCCCAACCGAGGTGCTGCATGTGTTTAGTGTATCGTAGTTGCAGGTGGTACAATCCAAACAGTTCTTTTCTCACAGAAAAGCCAAGGTATTGTAAGAGAACAGGAACCAGGTTTTTCCAAGACGTGTCTTGTGCTGTCAGTTGTGAGCTGCAGTTCCTGACTGTATGCCATTGTCAAGATGTTCTAAGCCCACAGCTCTTTCCTGGTTTATCTAAATTAATCTAGGGATTTTAATGAGGAATAGCTAGTATATTTCGTTTCTTATGATCACATTGGTTTTCATTACACACTTCGAATACATGATTGATTGACTTGAATAGCAGTATTGTTGTTGGCATATGACTTGGCTGTAGTTTAATGATCTAAATGTTTTAACTGTTCTTAAACCCCTGATGTATCTTTGGGTAACTGGGGGGGGCGGGGAGGATAAAGCTGGTATTCATCAAGAAAGTAGCATGAAGTTTCTTATGTCTAATGTAACCTTCTAATAGCGCAAGTATATGGGGGCGGGGGGGGATTCACCTTTTGCGCAGAGAAACTGGAATAAAAGAGCAAGCCTTTCTCCTAATGGGTTTGAATTTTAGCAAGCAACATTCTTCCCTGGATTGCTTAGTTGTTTGTCTTTGTGGAATGTGTGGAGAAGTGAGCCTGCTTAATAAAATAAATAAAACAAAGTGGTATAACTATGTATGTCTTCTTACCCCTTTGCATTTAGCAAATCCAGTTTGCGGATGATATGCAAGAGTTCAGCAAATTTCCAACCAAGACTGGTCGCAGATCTCTTTCTCGGTCCATTTCACAGTCTTCCACTGACAGCTACAGCTCTGGTAGGTGTTTTTCTTTTCCAGACCTTTTATGTCCTGTTTAGCTGTTATTTTGAGCATTAACCCTGACCCCAGACTTAAAGGCATTTGCTAACTTTCTTTCTGGCAACCTCATTCAAGATTTTCAAAAGTATTGCAAAACACTGGAATACATGGCAGTTGGCAGTGCTAGCCTTATAGTTAGGGGTGCATCTCTTAGGAAAAACACCATTCTCTCTCAAAACGTTGCCACATTCAGCTATGAGCCATAGTGGCTTCCATCTTTTGTACCCTTTCATGGTCTCTTGGAAAGCAAAGCCCCTTTGTATCACCTTTTCCTGTTCAGTTGCACGTAAAGCTTGAAAGAGTCCTGTAGTATCCCTTGTAGCATCCCTTGTGCATGTATACAATACTAACCTTTTAGTTCTGTCATGTTCTATGGTAGTTGACATGGATTTAAGAAATTTAATTCCAATTATTTCAGTAGCTCTACTTCAAATATGACTTCGATAAATATCACCCCATGTATTTATGCACTGCTCTACCTTTACTGTAAAGCATCCTTGTAAGGTGTTTTAAGGACTTGGTATGTTAGAAAGGAAGCCTATTTTTTAATAAATAAAAATCTGCCTGCCAATAATCTTCGAAGAATGTTGATATCCTGCAGTATTTGAAGCACACACGGTGCCACCTTATGCTAGTATGTATAAGCCAAGAAGTGAAAAATTTGCAACAGGAAACCAGATTGACCAGGACACTTCCACTGTTTTAAGATGAATGATCAGAATGAAGTTAAAATAGCACAGATGGTAAAATGTCAGCCCTTAGTAAGAAATACGAATTGTCTTTATTTATTTCGCGTATACTCCTTTCTTACCAAACACTTCTGTTTTGTTCTCTAGCGGCATCCTACACAGATAGCTCTGATGATGAAGTTTCCCCAAGAGAAAAACAGCAAACTAATTCGAAGGGCAGTAGCAATTTCTGCGTTAAGAATATCAAGCAGGCAGAGTTTGGCCGCCGAGAGATAGAGATTGCTGAGCAAGGTAAAGAGTGAGCTGCTGAAGCTTCCTTCTCCTTTGGGTACCACAAATTATATCCTGTTCATCAGCAAACCCCCTTGGTAGTAGATTAGCTGTGTCAAAATGTCAGCAAGCAATGTAAACTTAAAACAAAAACAAAACCTCTCAGGATTGTTTCAGCAGGTGTTGCTAATGATGCCAGTTGCAACTGTCTATGTACTCAGCCTTGTGAACAACAGCTGATAGTCTATACATAAACAGTCCTTTTTTACCACTTCTGTGTTAGGGACAAATTAAAAGGCCTTTATATTCCTTATATTCCTTTTCATTTAGGTTGCAGCCTTGACAACTTCCAGCCTTTTCTGACTGCAGTGTTAGGTTGCCAGCATCCTTCACTGACATCCAATCTGACATTCAAGACAGTTGCCATTACTGATCTTTGCGTTTCTAGACCTTCTCACATATATAAATGTCTTTGAGCTGTCTTGCTATGGGAACCCAAGAGGATGACCAGCCAGTGGATGGCAAAAGTTTCATTGAAAATTTCTCTTCTGCTTTTGTAGACATGTCTGCACTGATTTCACTTAGAAAACGAGCTCAGGGGGAGAAGCCTTTGGCTGGAGCTAAAATTGTGGGATGCACACACATTACAGCACAGACTGCGGTGAGTTCTCTGCAATTTGCACACCAGCTGCCTTTCATCTTAACTGCTACCTATGCCACTCACCTTTGTCCCTTTCTGAATAAAGAGATGAGTGGAAAAGTGACTCCGTTGTCTAAACAAGAGCATTTTTGTTGTTGTTGTTTCTCAACCATCCTGATGTGTCTGTACATAATAGTGTTCGGCAAAGACATTTGCTGTTATGGCAGTTCCAGGATTCAAGTTGTCAGCAGTATCCGCTGGGTTTGGCTGATGGCTGCAATGTCTTGCATGGACTTGGGTATGCCTGATTTGATTGGGGGTTGGGTCATAACTCTGGCCTGGATTGGCCAAATCGAGCCAGCTATTTCTGCTGTGTTTTTGGTTGATTATGCTTGCATCACCCCCAGGTCTTGATTGAGACGCTGTGTGCACTGGGAGCTCAGTGTCGTTGGTCTGCTTGCAACATTTATTCGACTCAGAATGAGGTAGCTGCTGCCTTGGCTGAAGCTGGTGAGTACACAGCAGCGGCACAGAGATTCGGTATCAGAATTAGAAATGCAAATTCTGTTTTTATTAGGGTAGCACTTACTACTTTTGTCAGACTATTCAGTACAGATGAATACATGATGTACCAAGAATATTTGGCTGTGTTTGAAGCTCTGCTATCAGATTTGTACAGCTTGTCACTAATGATGCAAGCTTCTGAACAATTCATTTAAAACTTTGTTTCAGGTAATTACATAAGAAAAGCCCTGCTTGATCACAGTGGCCAACCAAAGGCCTATAGCTAGCCCACATTCCAGGCAGCTGGCATTCAGAGGCACACTGCCACTGATGGTGGAGCAAGAACATAGTCATCATGGCTAGCAACCATTGGTGGAAGCATTATTTTTGAAAGAAGGACCAAATTACTTAATAAGCAGAAATTTTGAAGCAAAATTCCTCAGCGATGAAATAAGTGCAATCACATTTGAAAGAATTGTAGTTGGATGTAGTCGATCTTTATGCACATGGTGGCCTTGTGGAAAGATTTTTGGTTCTGTTTGTAAAATCACAATAAAATCATGCTTTATTTGTGGCTCCATCGGTTAGTCTGCTAGTAGACTTATACTGTACTTTATTAGATCTAAATGTATGGAAGTAGCCATGTTGTATCAGTTGCACTTGCTTCATGTTAGAAATTGACACACTGCAAATTATATCTTACTGCAAATGAGTGGTTTAAGTACATAATTATGTGGAAATAAAACACAAAAACTGATGCAGACAAGAGAATGAAGACGAATTTACTGTTCTTTCAAAAAAGATTTCTAGCATTTTTCTGTCACTGCTGAATATTGTAAGCTTGTATAACTCTAACCCGTGTGTCAGTTTGTACAGACTTCAAGGAGGGAAATACTGTTGCCAACTTCACTGTCCTAATATTTCTGTAAATTCTCTGCATGCCTGAGTTGTTGGGTATTTTGCAAACCCTTGTCAGAGAGACATTCCATAGCCAGATGGACTCCGTTGAACCTGCTGGGAGAACCTAGATTATGCTAAGAGAGCTTGTTCGGCTTTGCTTTATTATGTTCTATATGCATCTCTTATCTAATGAAACTTCTATCACAATTCATTTCTTATGCTGAAAGTGCCACAGGACTTTGTCTTATACTGGCTCTGTTCCTGCATATTCTGCCAAGAATCCACTCTGATAGACAGTTTAGAACTAGCAAGCTAGCTACAACTGCTATTACATGTATAGTTTCAAGAGCTCCCAAAGCAGATTTTAGATTGTACAGAAAAAATTGCTTTCATGTAGTCCATTTAATACAATATAATTCTTAACTAGGATGTGCTTTAACTTAGTTACAATTCAGTGACCAGAGAAATCCTCCAGAGATCAGTGCCTAGTTATTTATGTGTTGTATAAATATAAAGTCTTTTCAAATAGCCTGGTCACTTAAATATGCTAAACAGATGACAAAAAAGGCAATCCGGAAAAAAACAGTGGGGCAACTTTCAGCATGGGTTAGATAAAATGGGGTCGAGAGCTGCTTTGTGCCAGAACTGTGCTTATTTTGAGTCTGCTTCAAGCAGCACTGCTATAAGAATGATCCAGCAAATTCATTTTCTTTCGCTAGGTGTTGCTGTATTTGCCTGGAAAGGAGAATCCGAGGATGACTTTTGGTGGTGCATTGATCGCTGTGTTAATGTGGATACCTGGCAGGCCAACATGGTAATGAAACATTCTCCCAGGTTTCCCATATTCTCACACATTTGTTAACTTCTCCTTTGGAAGTGTATTTGGTGGCATCCGAAGAGGTACTTTAGGCACATCCAAGGGTTTTGACATGCCCATTGGAACTTCTGACTTCATCCCTTTCAGCAGACCACTGTGTATTTTTCTGTTTCAAAAGAGGTTTTTCACATGGGTGTGGAGCTAATGTTTAGGAAAGACATTTTTTGGACATGCAGAACTAGTTCAGTGGTTCTTTGGATCTAGTCTACTGGATCACACTGTATTTTGTGTTCATTGTCCAGCCACATTCAACCCCTTTTCATGTTTTACCCTCCCTTCTCTCTTCTCCATTCAGTGGTGCTTAGCTGAAAGAATGGGAAAGTGTATTATGATTCAATACTAGTTAATTCCTGCCCATTTGCAGCTCAAATTGGAGGGGTAAGGTGAAATTCACCCTCCGAAAATGGGCAGCTGCTTTGGGTAATATGATGGGGATTGCAGCAAAATTACCAGTAGGGTTCTGGAGTGGGCTGCTGCTTCTTTATTATTTTGTTCCTCCCTGTTGCAACAGCTCCTCTTTCAACCCTGCAGCCATTTTGTTTCCCCCAGAATGCCTTGGGCACATTGTGTGTTCGTGTGTGTGTTTTCGGGGGGGGGGGAGGAAGATTGGTGGCTCATGGCAGCTGCATTCTTGAGGGTGAACGGCCAGGCTGCTGGGAAAGGAGCTCAGCTTTTTCTGTCACAAAAAAACCTGCCCTGGGATCAGTATATTGAAGGGTGGGTTTATAAGTATAATGAAATAAGTAAAGAAAAACCTGCTGCTCATGGTCAGCACCCACCCTCCACAGGCATGGCGGTGAATTTCACATGTATCAAATCTGTAAAATGCCACTCCTAAATTTACCACCTATAAATGGGGTTTTTAATTTGTTGGTGCAAATTTGCAAGTTTCAATAATTGTCACATTCATACTCTGTTTAAAGCACATCTCTTTCCCCAAAACAATCCTGGAAAATGCTGTTTGCTCACTACAAAGCTATAATTCCCAATACCCTTAAAATAAAGTTCCCAGTCTTCTTTGGGGGGAAGACCTGTGCTTTAAATGTATACTGTGAATGTGCCTGGTGAACCAGGGGAATGAAACACACTTGTTGGTTTTGAGCAAGTCACTCTATTGCAGTCTAACCTATCTCTGAGGGTTGTTGTGAAGATCAGAAATAAACAGAGCTATGTTGGAAGAAGGGCAGAATTTCACTGTGGCAAGGCAGTTGTGATAATAGACAGATATATAGAAAATGAGATTTTCTGAAAGGAGGATGCTGCCTAATGTTCCCTAGCTCTCAGTTATCACACTTCTTGCACAAAGTTGAATCATTAAAAAAGAAAAGAAAAGAAAATGGCTCCCCCCCCCCCGTATGTAGATTCTGTTAATTGCCATATAGCTAAATGACTGATCAGAGTCACTAGAAACTAACTGAATGTTTACACACGATAGAATCATTCACATTAAAAAATAAACTAGGGATTGCTCACTTCATAGTATAATAAGTGGGGGCTCATCTGTCTTAGATTATCTATTTTTAAGAGAATGTGAGAATTGTCTGTCATATGTCCTTTGCATCTACTAGAAGAATTACTTCCCATGAAATTAATTGCATGACTTGTGTCCATTGCTGCCATTATGCTTGCCCAACATATATTTTCTTATGCAACACAGCATCTTGTCCTCTCCCCTGCAGTCCCCTGAGCACCCTCAAAATCTGATCCGGAGTGTTGGGGGACCCTCCAGAGCAGATTTGGGGTGCATGCAAGAAGAGGAAAGGGGAGTGCTACTGCATGAGCAGAATTGGGGCACATGTGCAGCATTGGAGTACTGTCAGCAGGACCCAATACCCTTTGACTTGGTGTGCTAGATATACCAGATAAGCATAAATCTGCACTGAAACAATGCCATTGCATTTTTAAGGGGAAATTCTGCTGTGGTTTTCCCTTCCTAATAAAGTATTAGTATACGCAATGACTTCTCTGTTTCATGTATCTACACTAGCTCAGGAAAAAGCTTTTTGTTAATAAACTTTGTAGTTACTGTATAGCAAACCTCTTAGCTATTGATTGATTGTTGTTCCAGGTTTTGTTTTGTTTTTAAGATAATCGGCTATAGATGAGCATCCCCTATTTCTTTTTCTGTCAGGTCAGTTATGAAAAGGGTAGATTATCCTTACTCTGAGTATACAGCTTGAACCAGTTTTCCAGCTTCCACTTGAATATGTGCGATAAAATCTAGTACTGGTTCTCTGGAAGTATACCTTGTAGAATTCGTATATTTCTATTTATATGTTAGAAAACCAGGCCAGGTTTGTTGCTTGGACAACATCGTGCACGATAATAATGGTTTGTGAAGCAATATCAGAGTTCTGATCCCTTAATGGTTATGTGACTTAACAGTTTAATTGCCTAGAAGTAATCCTTCTTTGTGCCTTAAAGTGAAGTTAGATGTGGCATGCAGTATAAATAGCAGAATATCTTTGAGCTAATTATATTTATCTTATTTTCAGATCTTGGATGATGGGGGAGACCTGACCCATTGGGTTTATAAGAAATATCCAAATGTATTTAAGAAGATCAGAGGCATTGTAGAAGAGAGTGTGACAGGTGTGCACAGGTAATCAACCCCAAAGGATCCTGCAAACCTTTGTCTGTCCTCTTCAGTATGAAGCTTTGGGAAGTTGTAGAGCCTTGCCCATATCTGGTAAGCAAGCATCTAAAAATGAAAGCTCACTTTTAATCATGATGACCCTGCGGGATGGTAATAAGGATGGGGGAGGAATAAATAACGCCATAAAAGAGAAAGGTATGGCTGAGGTAAGGCAGAACCTAAGGCCTTTTCTACTATTTTAGTTCCCACACTGTTGAGCCATGGGGCTTCTCAAGTATAAACTCAAAAGTTGACATGTTCTTCATGCAACATTCCTCTGGTTCCCCTTTGCCACATGTTACATTTATAAAGAAGGAGGAATGCATTAATGTCCCACTGACCATTCTCTTTGGCCCGACTATTCTTCCCTATACTTTGGCTACTCGTAGAAACTGCATGAGCTGCTGCTTGTTCTTTTTTCTCCTTTCCTCCTTCCCCCATGGGTATTTCAGTACCCAGTACTTGGTACAGACGCATTCAGTGCTAAGTTACCAGTGGTCATGATTTTCAGTATGGTTTAAAAGAAACTGGCTTTTGAGTCAGACGATTGCTCCTTCCAGTTCCTTATTCTCTACACTGAGTTACGGTGGCTCTTCATGGTTTCTGATAGGAGTATTTCCCCAGTCCTACCTGCAAATGCCAAGGATTGAACTTGGGACTTTTTATTTATTAGATCATTTACTGTTTTGTATAGTTTACCACTGAACTATATTTCACAGTTGAATATAATACGGGGGAGGAACATGTTTCTCTCTCTCCAGAAATCGAGAGGCGTAGTCCATTAATCACTTTGGCTTACTCACTGATGTGAAGCATTTTATTTTTATTTTGCTAATTACACATATGATGGCTGTAGGAAGATACTAAGGGTGCTATGTACACCAGGCCTAAATACAGCTAAATTCACCTTTTTTATTTTTTATTTTTTAAATAGAACTATATGTTTACTGGAAGCAGAAGATGTTTGGGGGGAATCAAGTGTATATTATAAGAATTGGTACTTCTGCTGTTGCTTGAAGACAAGATGCAGAGCTGATTAATATGTGGTCTTCAGGCTGTTATTGAACTCTTAACACCTGTCAGCCTTGCCAGAATAGTCAGTGGTCAGAGATGATTGGGACTGTCATCTAGCAACATCTGGAAGGCTGCAGATTAACCACAAATATGGAGCTTGGGTGTTAGCCCAGGGAACAATTTAATGTTCTGCTGATTATCCTGTTTTTTTCTCACAGTATTCAGTTCTGAAATCTTCTCTTTCTCTCTTTTAGGTTATACCAGTTATCAAAGGCTGGGAAACTTTGTGTTCCAGCTATGAATGTAAATGACTCTGTCACCAAACAGAAATTTGATAACTTATATTGTTGCAGAGAATCCATCTTGGATGGGTGAGTCTGGCACTCAGCTTTGGGAGTTGGGAGTTAAAACCCTCAGAATCAGCCCCCAGCTTCCATATTTTTCCTATTCAGCTCCTTGTGTTGTGGAGTTGAATACTGCTGTGATCGTATTATCTGGTGGCCGCATAGGGTCATACTGCTGTGGAATTTAGAAACATTGGCCACATTAGGGCATCTCAATAAACCACTCAATGAACTTCGGCATGTCTTCAACTCGCATTCTCCACCCTCTCCTCCTCCTTTATGACTGGGAAGAGGACTTCAGAAGCATTTGCTTTTGGTTTCAGCTAATTGCAGCTTCCCGTTTAACCCAAAGATCTGGTTTACACTTAGGATAGTTGGTTTACACAAGCCTGTTTCATGAACTATGGCTTGAAACTGGCTTGTTCTTGCCAGCTATAGTTCCATAAACCACAGTTCCCAGTTCAGATGAAACAGGAAGACTCAGTTAGTTAAAATCAAAAGTATGTGAATGCTTCTGAAGTCCTCTGGCCCATGCAGGACAAGGAGAGGCAAGCTCCAGATTTCCCGTGGCTTGTGCACGTTACAGTTTATCGAGACAGCTAAGCAAAGCCATTGTATTGAGTCAAACATGTATTTTGCATGTGGTTAACTTCTCAAAAAGAGTCTCTTTCTCTCCCACAGCCTAAAACGAACAACGGATGTGATGTTTGGAGGAAAGCAAGTGGTGGTGTGTGGCTATGGTGAGGTGAGTTGTAGCCTGGCTGATTCAGCAGCTCTCATTAGTGTACAGTACAGTACAGTTACCTTTGCTTTAGCATTCATTACCTTCTGTATTCATGATCTACCTTTTACTAGTAATGACTCCTTATGTGATTACTATAAGGAGCATTAGGAACAACTTGTGTTGCAGCAGAAGATTATGCATCCAATTGTAATGGCTCTCACAGTAATTGCAAGCTGATGATACTAGCAAGTGTTTTCACATCATTAGAAGAGTCTCTACTCTCAGCTGTATTTGTACAGTAAAATCTGGAAAGAATTTGAGAGGTGATTAGGGCACACATTATGGTTCAAGTGTGCTGAAATTTCCGCAGATAACAGTGCTTCAACATGGGTGCTTCCAGCAATGTATGAATAGCACAAGTTGAATTATGTAGATTTTAGGGCTAAACTACATGTGCTGCGGCAGCTTTGTATGCTAACCTGATTGGAGCTGCTCTAGTCATGTTAATAGGCCTATGGGGATGGAGGGAGGTCTGATTTTAATGGCAAAATGAGCTCTCTAGTGTGGAGTGGAGAATCTTTGCACAGCTCCTATATTTGCAGCTGAACCTCAGTATTGAAGTTACCTTGTCTGGAAGAAAAGCACTTAGGGGGCAGGATTGTGTAAAGCGATATTAGGGAGAGTTCTGAACTCCTCTTTTTCTTATTAGTGCTTATCTGATTCTTTCCCAACTTTTCATATAGAGAGACAGGAGCAATGGAGCTATTATCCAAATTTTTTTTTAAAAAAAGATTAGGCTATAATTTGTTTTCTAGTGTTCATATGTGGACAAACTAAACTAGTACAGATGGCTGTCTTAACACATGGCAGAGTTTCCTAACATGTGTTTCACTGCATTACTAGAGAAACATAGTATACATTTTTATGCCATGCATTCTTAATGTAGTAAAGGTTGCCCCTCTCCTGTGGCAAAAGTTTTCACATAGTAGAATGTAGTAAACCATGGCCGCTGCTGTCTGTGAGCAAAACAAACAAACGGCATTTATCTGAGTGATGAGAGTTGAATGGTGACATTTTGCTAAAATGAATATTTTAGCTTCCTGTTTTCTTTTTTCATTTTGTTCAAATCTCATAATTCAGAGGATTTATATACTTCAAGTATTTGCTGTTCTGGAATGGTTGGGAGGATTTTTTTTAAAACTGAGAAATAGTTCTATGATGCCTCTGAAGTTAAAGAGACTGCGTCTGTATTATATTAATATTGACTATAAAGGAGGAAATGCTATATTTTACTCTGTGAAGAGAAAAAGACAGCATTTCCATTCCTGCCTATTTGGCTCTGAGAAAGGAGAGGGGAGAAATGCTGCCTTTTCACTCTGCATCTCTAAAAAGAAGACAGATAGCTTTTATCTCCCAGTCTGAGCACTATGATTTCTGCCTGCGATTCTAAAGAGCAGGCAGCAGAGATTTTGTTTCCTGATCTCAGAGCTGATTGCCACAGTTCTGAGATCAGGAGATAAAGGGCTATGTCTGCCCTTGGAGATTATTCTCCAAAGAGCAGGTGGAGCGCTGTATTTATTTGTTGGCTTGTTTATTTATTCCTCCAAGCATTTAAATAAGAAAAAAAAAGCAATATGGTAATATTGCATGAAAGCTAGACAGACAGGATAAAAATAAAAGTATATATGTCACAAATAAAACTGAGCATTATACAAATCATGGATTTAAAAATTTAGTAAGGCTCAGGGACCAGAAAAGCTTTGGTAAACTTAAGTTTTATTCTCAGTGCTAAGCTATAGCTTAAAGCTACAGCTGCAGGAGCTGGTGGGCCACTTCCCACAACTTGCCAGGCTGGATCTGGGCTGTGGGTTAGCCAACCCTCCCATAGCAGCAGTGGGAGAAGCAACTAAGGGTGGAGGAAGAGCAAACCTAAAACCAAAATACTACAAAGCTAGTCACTGGTGGCTGTATTACTATAGTTGAGTATATACAGAAGTCAGCAAACTTTCCAGAATTTCCCATGTGATAAACTGGTCCGAATTCACCCTGTCCATCAGTGAATCAACTGATTGTATATATTTTAATTTTTGCATACAGATATCATATACAGTGGTACCTAGGGTTACATACGCTTCGGGTTACAGACTCTGCTAACCCAGAAATAGTACCTCGGGTTAGGAACTTTGCTTCAGGATGAGAACAGAAATCATGCTCTGGCGGCGCGGCAACAGTGGGAAGCCCCATTAGCTAAAGTGGTGCTTCAGGTTAAGAACAGTTTCAAGTTAAGAATGGACCTCTGGAACGAATTAAGTACATAACCAGAGGTACCACTGTACCACACTTCATGGTCCTTTGGCTGCATTGCTTCCATTTTCTCTCTCTTTACGCATGTGTGTGCTTGTGTGTATGTAGAAGTGGGGGGGAAAGAAGACAGAGATGGGCTGTAATCCAACAATGTTTCTCAATAAATCCTGTGTTTTTAAAACACTTGTATTTGCTTAGATTTTGAAGTTGTTTTTGTGCATTCCAGGTTGGAAAGGGATGCTGTGCAGCTCTGAAGGCCCTGGGAGCCATAGTTTGCATCACAGAGATTGATCCTATCTGTGCTCTTCAAGCCTGGTGAGAAATGAGGTGTTACAAATGCTGCTGTCTGAGAGAACAAGCCTTTTCTTGTATTGCTTGCTGTTCTTTTTTGGGCTACTTCAAAAGGTTAAAATTAATTAGCCTACTAAAGAAGAGCCTCTCTCTACCCAAAACTTCACAATCTGAGGCTATACATGCAAGAAGACATAAAGCTTCAGGGAATCTTCCATTTCCTTCCATTTCATTTGAGGGTTCCACAATTGATTGTGACCTTGTACCTCCATATGTAAGAGTCCTTTCCGTCATAAGTTTGACACTGTTCTGTTAATAATGGCTAATGAATAGTTTGCCGAAATGCATTTGTCAATAAGAAGAATATTGGGGTGGGGGGAGGAGGAAATAAACATGTGAATATCCTCTTAAAGAAGTAGTAGATGCTAAATACTAGGATAGCCATCGAGAGCTCCAGCAGCACTAATCTGATGTAAGATGGAATAATTGTCAAACTCCAGTATGATTAATAGAAGCAGTAAAAATTAACTGGATATGCCATTTGACTACTTTGCAGGGTTTTTCTAAAAAGTAGGATAGAATGTCTACTTTAAATTTTGAACTCATAAAGATTAATAGCATGCTGCTTTCAATAGATCTTGCAGAACTTTCATTTTTACCTCTGAACACTCTGATCTTTCTCCAGAAAGCCCATTTCTCTTCAGACTGCCCCACACAACTTGTCCTTTTTCAGAACTGCTACAGATATCAGGAAATGTCGAAGTTATTTCTCTAGTCCCTGCCTACTGAGCATAGGAAGAGCTTTGGTGTCCAATAAGTCAATCTTCTGTAACTTACCCTAAGATCAGCTGCTCTCGAACATATCCTGTTTCTCTTTATTTCTTCTGTTGCTACTGTTGTTTCAGGCAGTGTCGGTTATTTCAATAATACATGTGAAAAGGATTAATTTATTGGCAGTGGGTAAAAAGAAGGGTGAGGTATAAGTGAAACATCTATATGAAATGTTTGAAAGTATGAACCTTAAATAAATCATGTGTTTCTCCCTCTGTTTCTTCCAAATATAGACAAGGAGATAATGATCTCCATTTTAACTGTGTCTTGCTTTTAAAGAAGCAGAGGTTCAATTATTGTAGAATGGGTATCTAGCAAGTTTTATTAACAATATAACTTGTAGTTCAATAAAATGAAAATGCACATTAATGACCCCTTTCTTCAAAATCTTCACACCTAATAGCTGTTCAAAGCTTAGCTGAAAAAAACACTTCTGAAAAATGTATCGGTGAAAACTGCAATTATTGTTATTCATGAAAATAAACTATTGCAACAGTTTTAGTCAACAGTTATATAGGAATGCATGTACATAACTACAGAGCGACACTGTCAGTAGATTCTCTAAGCATCAATTAAATGTTGGGGAACAGAGTTTGAGGTTTAAAACTTAAATAGCCAGAGCAGCTTGTTCAGTTTCACGTTGCCATGTTTGATGTCCCTTTAATCTCTTACCTTCTCTTTGACAGCATGGATGGGTTTCGGGTAGTGAAACTCAATGAAATCATTCGCCAAGTGGATGTTGTCATAACTTGCACAGGTAAACCAATCTGGGAAGGACTGTGCATGTGTTTTGTTCATATTATTCCCACCCACTCCACACGCTGAAATCCTTCCGATTTTGTCTTTTTGCTCAGTAACAAGTAGTAGTATTTCCCACTCAAACTGGAAACCCGCAAAGGATATAAAGAGGACATAAGTTGTATTGCTTTCTATTGTAGGTTGTATCCAAATAAGTAATTGTACAAGTAGAATGAGTTCCGCTCATGTAACCCCCTGCACCTTTACCATAGCTGCTCTGAGTTCCTCCCCATGAACCCTCTGGAACAGATTTGGAGGAAGGCAATATTTGCATGGGGGAGAAGAGGGAGGGAAAATTACACTGTGCAAGTAACTCATGCAATTACTTGGTGGGATTCAACTCACTGTGTTGGGATTAAAGTTGTAGCTATAGATAAGGGGAAATTTGATGGCTCACCTGTCTGAGGCTTGCTTTAACTGCCTCTTTTTACTGCAGGAAACAAAAATGTGGTGACTAGAGAGCACTTGGACCGAATGAAGAATAGCTGCATTGTATGTAATATGGGTCATTCCAACACTGAAATTGATGTGGTGAGTGTCTGTTAATCTTAATTATGCTTTCAGTCATCTTAATAAATCCTAGTAGTTGATCCCTGCCTCAATCTCTCCTAGGCTAGTCTTCGTACCCCAGAGCTAACCTGGGAGCGTGTACGTTCTCAAGTGGATCATATAATCTGGCCTGATGGCAAGCGAGTTGTTCTCCTAGCTGAGGTATGTTGGCAAAGGCCTAAACAGAAGCCTTTATAGGGTTCATCATAAGGAATTGTGTCTCTTATTTTCAAGTTCCCAGGGTATTGGAAGGCTAATCAAATGGGCGGCTAGCTATGTATCAAGGAGAAGCTGTTCTTCTGAGAAGAGAAGAAGATGCAGGTGTCCTTTGGGTAGTTCAGAGTTGATGTCTGACTTGAGCTTTACAGCAGAGTTCCAAAGCTAGCCAGACCAGTGGGAATATGAAGATCTCAAAAGTTTTTGCAAAACAGATTTTATCCTCCTCACTGCTAAATCACGCCTGTCCTTTTCAGTTCATCATAGATCTTAACTTTTCACCAGGAAAGGAACCATTAACTATCTAAAAACATCAGTGGTTATTAGTCCTGGTCTGGCCACATTGCTCCTGGTTCAAACTATGCAGTTATATCCCAAGTTTGCTGGGCCTGAAGAGTTTAGCATTGCACTTGAATCTGAAATATTGCATTTCTGTTTGATGGTGCTCTCTGTGCACAAGAGGTGATTTCTCAAAAAGGTTTTTTGTTGCTGTTTCCCTGTCATTCTAGGGAAGACTTCTGAATCTGAGCTGTTCAACAGTTCCAACCTTTGTTCTGTCCATTACTGCTACCACTCAGGTACATGATTTAGCCTGCAGGTTCCCCTGCCTTGCTTGATGCTGTATTTATAATGTGTTTGTGGGGATGGAAAAATATAAGATACCATATTTATATTAGTTTTCCAACTCAAGTCTGAGTAAAAGCCTAGTTAGAGGATTTATTTGAACTGCATTTTGCCTGTTAGTTCTGATCTTTAAATAGAAGCATTGAAAAATATTGTCCGCTAGAGTTCTAGAGAATATTATGTGCTCAAGACAGGTAATGCAGAGCATATGAACTTGCATATTTATTTGAAGTATTCATCACAGATGAAATTAAATAAAATGTGGATTTTGAAGCAAAGGCTCAACTAGAAGGGAATGACATGGAGAACTGAGCCAAATGATCAATTGAGCAAACGGTTCACCGTGGGAGGAAGTTGTGTCGATTGCTGAAGCCCCACCCCTTTACAACTTGAAGCCCTGCCTAGATCTCCCATTCGTTTCTGCACTTTTCCTGTCTTATTGCCTACATGTGTTTCAGGTTTCCCCCCCACAATGAAAGATCAAGGTTCTCAAGATCACCAAATCCAGTGTCCTTTCATAGTGAACCTATAAATGAATGAAATACTTACAATTGCTGCTTCTCACTTATTATTATTCCTTCTTCAGTTTTTAAAAAGCAGCATAACTGTCCACTGTTTTGGTATCTGTTTATGCCTTTGAAAACAGAGTTTGCAGTCTGGAGAGGTTAAAAACTAAGGAAACAGAGTAGATGAATTGTTTGTTCAGCTGAACAGTGTTACACACATACAGGGGAGATTGGCCTTTCCCCTCAGTAAAATGCCTATATGTACCTTAGTTTGTTTAGGCACTAGGGTGAGTCTTAATAACATTTTAGCATGTTTACATTCCCTATTTTTTTTCCTACTGGCTCAGCAAAGATGCAACACATAGATTTCCTTTTCACTAACTCGGTGTATTCTGTACCAACAAACTCCTCGCTGCAGTTTCAAAAAAGAAGCTAGATCCACAGAACTGTTGTGTCATTTATCCCAAAAGCTTGGACAACCACCTCTAAGCTCAATGTCTAAAGTATCGGTGCTGAACATAGACTACTAGGTTAGCCACCAGGCATGTCAAAACTACAATAATAACTTTTCAGAGTGTGCTGGAAAGAATTGATAAAGCCTGCAGTTGTTACTTCCAGCATCTCTCTGATCTTCACAGGCTCTGGCTTTGATTGAGCTTTACAATGCTCCTGAGGGACGATACAAACAAGATGTGTACCTTCTGCCTAAAAAGATGGGTGAGCAAACAATGGTAGAATTTTTAGCTGCTGCTTGTTGATCAGTGAGCGGTAGCCTCCTCTCTTGGAACTCCAGGCTAGCACAGCATGTACAACTGTAATAAACATAGTTTCTTCACCACATGTTTGTGCTGGGCCCAGCCATGCTTTGAGAATAGGAAGGAATTTTTAAGAACTTTAGTATATCGAGAATTTTAGTATATACAGGCCTTATGGGCAATGCCCATCCATTTCATGTCAGGCTTCACAGTTGAAATTTAAATGTTTTTAGATAACTTCCCTCTTTGTCTGAAATAGCTATATTTTTATTAGTCTGTTTGCTGTGATTGTAATCCTGGGTATATAAGCTAGGGATGTCCCATTTTGGTGATAATACTATCAAAAGAAGGGGAAATAAACCTTTGAAATAAAATTAAAAATGCCTGGGGTCTGCCAGTACCAAAATACAAAATCTACTAAAAGGACTACATTGAATTTTAACATTCTTCTACATCGTTTGGTATATACTTTTCAGGGAACATATATTTGTTATTTCTTTCTACATGTACATTGATTGAATGTCTTGAATATGAAAAATACAAGGCAGAAGCATCTACTGTACCCTCTGGCAAGAATTGTTAAATGAAAAACACCTGTTAAAGATTGAGTTTAGAATGAGAGATTCCAAGGTCATTTCACCTCTTAGGTTATAACTTGTCTCATGATTGAATTCAGGGTAAAAATGTTAAAAGCCAAAGTTCCAGACTGAATGCTGTGGGGCAACACACAGCCAAAAATATACCCTGCCTATTGACTGTCTCTGCCTCAGTATTCATGTAATTGCTGATATTTGTCCATAGTGTGAAATAATTATAGATGAGCTTTGCTAGACCTGCAAGTGACCTTCCTTATTGAGCCTAGCATTGGTGGGGAAAGCTTTCAGGAGTAACTGGTTAAAGATGTCTAGGCGCTATAAACAGGACCTTAGAGATTCTAACATGTCTTCCTGTATTCTTTCTAGATGAGTATGTTGCCAGCTTGCACCTGCCTTCATTTGATGCCCATCTGACAGAGCTAACAGATGATCAAGCGAAGTATCTGGGGCTTAATAAAAATGGACCCTTCAAACCAAACTATTATAGGTAACCTTCTCCATTGGGGGAAACTAGAAAACATATAGGGACTTGCCTATAATTCAGATACGACAACATGAATTGTAATTTTTTGAATAGTTTTGTTAGTGTGATGAGCAGGGTAGTTGTGAGGCTTCTCTGAACATCCTGGAAGGAAGATTGGGGTTCAGATAATAGTAATAAATACAGGCAAAATAGAAAACCCTACTAGCTTAATTGTCTTGAATGGAAATACAAACATCTAGTGCCAGCTAATGATGGATTTATACACCAGGCAAGGGAAGACTAGAATTGGACTGGCAGTTCTGATAACCTAAGGCAGGAGTGCCTCCACTTGATCCTGTGTCTTGGTGGACACCCAGTGCTTGACTCTGGCTTTCTTTCTCCTTTACTGCAGGTACTGATGGACCATAACGCTGAAGGACCAGACTACATAATCTACACAAGAGCTTTAGCAAGAATATTTTTAAAGAACATATTTTTTGTGTTACTTCTAAAAACTTTTTTATTTTTATTTTATTCATGTGATTTTACTGCCCTCTCTTATTCTCTTTAATATTCCTCTGTCTTTGTGTCTGACTTTACAGACAACCTGGGATTTCCCTGCTGCATCACCACTAAAATAGTACAGTTTCAGCTCCTCAGCTCTATTACTAAGGAAAGGATTTCCCTGGGTAATGAAGGGCAATCCTGTCCTCTGCTCATTTTATTTTTTAATTTAAAACTTTCTGGAGCACCTTAGTTGTAGTTGGTAGAACTGCAAAATATTAAGAGTACTATTTTTTCTGTGTGGAATTATCTACAAATTCTAAATTGCCTTAACGAGCCCCAATTTATTAGCTGCTAGATCAGTGCTCCTTTTCCTGTACTGGAACAGAGTTATATCTTGTGGCCAGTTAGGTGTATATTCAACAAATGCCTAATATTGTGTTGTGAAGAAAACAGTGGGACAATTTCAAATACTATTTATTTTTAGTTAGGCTATTTTTCCTACATGAAATATGTAGCTGCATGCCTGGTTACACCAATCCAACATTCTTTTTAAGTTGCTAGGGTGCTAATCTGAATTGAAATGGCTATTGACTATCCACTGTCTTCACTTTTCCATAGCTTTTATATGTTATGTTTTTTCTTTCTTTAAGTGAAGATGTACCAGAACCATATTTTAAAAGGCAATGGGTGAGAATTCCTTTTCCTTCGAGTTTGGACATTTTTAAGGTAGAATCATAGAATTCTATGAAGATATCAGTAATACATTGCAGAATTGGTAGGGGCCACTAAGAACCAAATCAGTCCTTCTGAGCTGAGATGGGTATCTCCTGTGCTCCATCCTTTCATTTGTCCAGCACCGGGGATATTTGGATGATGTAGTAGCTTAGCTTTTCATATCTTACAAAGCCAGTGTGGGGGACCTTTGGCCCTCCAGATGTTGCTGTACTACAACTCCTATTCAGCCCCAGCAAGGGATGATGTGAGTTGTAGTTCAGCAAACAATTGGAGGGCCAAATGTCATCCCCCCACTGCCGCCCACACCTGCTATAAAGAATTATTCATTGTGTAAAGCACCTTCCCTCCATCTTCAGGCTCCATTTGTAGCAAATGAATATTGAAGGTGGAATCCCTTCCCATTGGCACTGCTGTTTTAAGTGCTCTGCTGCTTTAATTACCTTGGCTTAGGCTAGCCTATTCTGTCTGGTTACCTTGATGCACTGGTACCTCTCCTGCGAAACTACGGTGCAGCCAGATTTCACATTTTAGTGCCATGAAAGAGGAGGGAGCTCATCTTTAGAGAGGCAAATATCAGGCTAAGGAAGGTGGTTCAGGCAAATACTGCCTGCATCTGATCACTTCAGACTTGTGCTGAAGCCTCAAGGGGCAGTGATGAAAAGCTAGAAACTACTGTGAATCATAGTGAATATATGATCAACCTTGAATTTCTGTGGCTTTTTATGTAACCTTTGCAGAAAACTTGATGTAAATACAGATTACATTCCTAGTTCCATCTTCTTGAAATCTATTCCACTATTGTATGGCATTGGCTGTGGTCTTTCCTGATATCCTTCACTGAGGAGAATAATTTAACTGTGATTTGATGAGGAGTCTGAGCCACCAAACCTTTGCACGTTCATGCTTGCTCTCTCTTTCCCAGAGCCCTAGGTGACCTTTCTCTTGTACCTTTGGCCCCAGATAGCTGTCTGGTTCATTTCTGGCAGCTACAGGGTGGCCACTTGGCCTTGCAGAATGGCTGCAGGCCATTGACTGACTTGAATGTGGGAGATCCCTTTGCCTCCAGCTCCTCCTGCCCACCCCCTTTTCCAGAATCTGACTTACATTTGGCCAGGCCAAATGAACTCTGTTCTTCCTTTTTGTTGAAGTGATCTCAGACCTGAGCATATGTGCTTCCTCTCAGTTCCTTCATCAGGATGGCGTCTTAGTATTTTGTTTCTCAATTTCACAGCTCTAATACTACAAGTTCTGATCCCGGAATTGGCTTGGATCCTTCTAAGCCAAACAGAGTGCGCTCCCAAATGTCCTCCATGAAGCTCAGGGAGGGCCTCTTCATTCCATTTGTCTGCCTCTGTGTTGCAGTGTCAATAGATAACTTAGCTAAGGGCTTCATCTCTGTATAAGCCATGGAATAAATTCTCATGCCTGGCAACACCTCAGTTCAGTCAGAGGGAGCATGTTATAGCATCAACCCAGGTGGGGATAGGTTTATTTTGTATATGAATGATTTTTAATGAATGCAATATTATTCCTTGCAGATGAGCAATAAATCGTTACGCAAAATCTAAATAAAATGATTAGAAAAATACCTCTGGCTTGAGTTTTTAAAAATCACTGCCACAGTTTGCGCTGTCCAAGGAAACAAGTTGCCAGCACACTTTCAACTGCAAGTTTTATTCCATCCACAAAGCAAATCATTTATCTCATAGGATGTCTGTGGGTTGAGAAGATATACAAATCCCTGATGTCAGAGCACAAGGAAGAGCTTGGTCTCCCTGCTTCTCTTCCTCCCCGAAGTAGATTTTACAGCAGGAATGGAGAAACCCTACTCTGTGAGTCAGATGTGGCCTGTAGTTGGCCCTTCAGGGGTGCTCAGTGGGAAGCAGCTGAGGGGGGAAATGCCATGGTTTTTTTAAAACATAACAAAACATACCAAAAATATACACTATGCAAATATGGGTGAGTCCTAATAAAATGTTATCAATCTTTATGAGAAAACAAAATTCTGTATAAATTAACTAGGGCAAATGCTTTTGTTGGGTGAAATGCACACTTTCAAAATGTTCCTCTGAAGTAAGATCTGTTGGAAGAAGATCAAAGTAAATTTTTAAAATGTTTCAGCAGAAAGGTAGATTACTGTTCCTTGCAAAGATGCAAAAAAATGTCCAGGCAAACTGCAGTTGCACGCATGCAATTTTCAGGATGCAGATGCATTTTGAAATTTTAGGTTTCAAATAGCTGTAAGACACAGCTTTGCAGTTCCTCTGTACTTTAACATTGCTTGCATTTCTCTGATGGAGTTACTGATTACTCTTTGCCTTTTGCACAATTAGCATAGAGACAACAGTGATTAGGAGCTTTACTCTTTTAAAACTTTTTTTTTAAAGCTTATGAAGAAAATGGAAAGAAAATGGATATTTGAGTGGAGTTGCTAAGAAAAAAGCCCCTTCTTTTCATAGGAAATACCATTTTGTATGTCTCTGTATATGTTAAGAATGTGTGATTGGTCTGTTGATACGGCCCCAGCCCTACTTTTCAGGAAGGGAATAACTGCCATTAAGTTAGCATTAGGAACTCTGTTGAAATAGAATCCTATATCCAAGCTTCCAGAAGCAAACACACTTCTATGGCTGTCTAGCCACACTGGATGCAAAACAAACCTAAGCTTGTTCTCATTGCTAATAAAATAGAGATGGTGTTGGGCTTTCCATGCAAGCTTTAGTTGTTGAGTTCACATTAACATAACCTACACTGAACTATTTGGTTTTTTAAAATAAATAAATAAAATAAATAAATAAATGGTCCGTAACATTTCTATTCCTGTAAGTCCACAGTCCGTAAGAGTGTATGGATATACCAGACATCTTGATCTTGCTTGCTGTAGTCCAAGAAACTCTTCTCGTGGTGGACAGAGGCAGTTCATATTGTTCCCTCATTTACTTCTTTCTTGTGAACACATTTCACATATTTAATGTTTTCTATTGTTAAATTGGTGTAACTGAATATGGCCTAAAGCATTCTGCAATTATCTACAATCCTTTTCCTCAGTGGAATACCCCTGATTCCATTGGACCCCCTCAATCTCAGATGTTCCTATTGCTATCACACCTTTCTGTTCTGCTTCTATATGGCTACTAATACTTTATCATGTGCATACTCGTTGGTGGTCCCCAATATTCTCAAGTAGCAGGCAAGTGAAAGGCTATCCCACCAGTGCTACATCACAGATATGCCAGTGATGCTATCACAAGTGTATATTTCAAGCATTTGTGGCTTTTGCCAATGTTTTTGATAAGGTAAGATTGTACAGTGCTTTTATTAACGTCCTTACAACTACCCTACTGCAGGTTTTTTGTTGTTGTTGTTAAAAATCAGCTCATTAAAAGATTAAACAAGCTGAAGGTAAAAGTGATAGGATCCACATAGTGTTCAAGAAAGTTTTCTTCTGCACATGAATAAATACTAGCATGAGCTGGTAACGTAGGGCTCAGCTTGCAGAGTGTTAATAATGAATGTCCACTGTGTCTCCCTCTTTCCAAGTTCGAGATGCTGTTAAAGATACATAGTAAGCAGGCAGATGTTAAAAACATGCAGCAAACTGTTAACACTGAATAGTGGCTTGCTATGGAAACTATTTAAATACAGTGCTGCATTGCAGTGTTAAAGGTACTGATGATCTATGTGTTTAGATTCATAGAATGTTTGTAAGGCACTGTAAGGCTATGCTAAGAAACATTAGGCCTTTTAAGCCCTATCTCAAAGGCACACTGTTCTATTTAAATAGAATGCATGGATAATCGTAAAATCCTTATTGAGCTGCTTCACAAGTGCAACCCTAGTTGCTGTAATAGATTTTCCCAACATGTGCATGTAGGAGTGAGCGATCCAGAAAGTGTCTCAGATGTGCGTCTGGGGCCGTTTTTGAAAGTGTGTCTCAGATGTGCGTCTGGGGCCCTTCCTTTATTTAGATGCGTAATTTTCAGAGCGCTAGCCAAGTTGCAACGAGAGTCTTGTGGAATATAACGAATTTATTGTGCCTTAAGCATTTCTATTTGAGTCTCCTCTGTCAGATGCACGAAGTGTCCTCAGTTGGCCGGAATATATGCGTAAGTGGGGGAAATGTGAACAGTGGAATCGAATGACAGTGAAATGCAGGAAGTGCTTTCTGTAATTCACTGCCGTTTGATTCCAGCGTTCACAATTTTTTCTTTCCGCCCCTGCGTACAGCCTGTGTCTCTCGCACCCTTGTGCACTTGTCCATCATGAAGCTGCTGCTTTTGAGATGACGTTTTGAGAGCTAAACCCTTCTGCATAAGCGCGCTTCACTTGCACTATCTGCGGGACTTTACGTGACAGCTCCCGGCTATGGCCAAACGAGCCTCCGTTGCCTTGGGAACCATTTCACAGGCTTTACAAAAACCGGAGAAATGCCAGCTTTCAGGCAGCGCCGCCTTTAGGAGGATAACGCGACGCAACCAAGATGGCTGCCGCGCCAGGTCACAAGAGTCCTTTGATCCGCTCGCCATCCTCAATCTGTTCCTGTCCTTTCCATGAAACAAGAGCTTCTCATCTTAGCCGCACCCATCCGCCACGCTCAAGATGGCGTCGCTTCCTGCGAGAACCTAGCGCTGCCTCGGCCCAGTTCGCGCGAGAACTGCCGGCGCGTCGAGATGGAGCCAGGCGGCGGCGGCGGAGGTCCGGGCTTGCTGATTGTCAACAACAAGCAACGGGGCGCGGGGCTCGGGCTGGCGGCGCCGGCGACGCCGGGGGTGAAGGGCCGAGAGCCCAACCGCAACCAGCGCAAGGACTCGGAGGTCAGGCGGGGCGGCGAGGGGCTCCGGGTGGGGGGAAGGACGGGTCCTCGCCCACTCGCCGCTTCCTACCGAAGTCTCAAGGAGCCGGGAGGGAGGGAGCGGCTCCCTCTGGGTGACTCGGGCTTCCCTCACCTGTCGGGCCTTGCATGTCACCAGCGGTTTAAAAATAGAGATGAAATAGGCGGGGGGGGGGGGGTCGGGATGTCCCTGCGCTGACGTGCAATGTTTAGTCTCCACCCGAGCCTTGGCTTCCCTCCCCTCCCTTACTCACGCGAAGCCATTTCCCAAATAAAGGCTCTTTCCCATCCCCATCCCGAAGAGGAGCCTGCCAAGGTCACAAGGCAGCTGCTTCCTCCTCGTGCAAAAAGTGCAACTTTTTGGGGGGGAAACCCTCCCCATCCTTTTGCCTTTCTAAAAGGTTTTTGCAGCACAGACGCTTGCTCACAAGTAAGCTGCCCTGTGCCCAAGGGCTCTTACGCTCGGGTAAGGGTTGCCTGTAGGGTGGCAACCCGGAAGATTATAAATCGGCAGTCCTATCTGTACACATTTACTTGGGAGTGGGTTTTATAACTCCGAACAGATCTTGTCCAGGTTGCACGGCAGTCCGCGAAACTTGAGTTCCAGGCAAGCCTTAAAAGTTCGAAGTTGCCGAGCAATGTGGCAAAGCAGGTTTCAGGGAGAGGAGCATTGCCGTAGTCATCTGCAAGTTACCATAGTAACAGTGAAGCTGCGTGGGGAAAGTCGAGAGCCCTTTCATGCTGAGCCTAACACCCTTAGGGGATTCTGCCTGGGGAAAAAAAGTTTTATTCTAAACTGTCCTCTTCACCCAGGGCTATTCGGAATCTCCAGATTTTGAGTTTGAATATGCAGACACAGACAAGTGGGCTGCTGAGCTGTCAGGTAAACTATGACCTTCTTTACTCTAATATCGTGCTTTGTTTCGTAACAGTTTCATTTTATTATAATGGATGTTGCTACAAAGTAAAAATCAAGCCTATTTGAAAACTCAACGGATTTGTTTGAGTTGCTCCTTCCTATATTCATTGTTAGTTGCTTTCAGGTTTTATCTTGTGATTACTGCTGTGTGAGGAAAGTTGTTTTGAGTGGAAGTGATATCTGTTTATTATTTTCTGACCCACCCTGGATAATTTTTTAATGAAGAGCAAGTTAGAAATGTTCTAAATAAAAAAATAATTCCGCTATAAATAAATAGTGTGTCTTAGTTTTTGCTTTAAATATACATATGTACTTTTGAACATTCAGTCAGTAGTATATGTTCCTATTTTACTTCAATAGGAGAGATGTGCGGACATTGCCCAGATTCAGCTATCATGTTCCGCTTGTAAAACCCAGTGCAAGGACATCTGCTAGAGCAGTGGGGCTTTCCCACCTCCCCTGTGAGCCCCCTGCACCTTCTCAAATTCACTCAGAAAGGTATCCAGTACTAGGAGATATCCAGTAATATTGCAGGGAGGGAGGAGAGGAAAGATGGTTCCATCAGGCAAGCAGAAATCCTTGCACTGATGGAACTATTTCCTTAGCGCTATGCAGAATCCTACCCATTATGCTTAACCATTGCTTGTTTCTGTAACTACAGTTAAGTGTTGCTTGCACCTGAATACCTACGTCATGATTAAGGGTTGTCTGCAAACTACTTATGTTAAGTCATGAGTCTGAAGTAGGTTTGTTAACCATGTTTTGTATTAACCATGGTACATCTACATCAAGCAGTTTAGTTCTCCCTGCATCTCAAGGATCTTCCCTTGCAAAGTTATGAGCAGGCCTCACTGGTGTGGTTCCCACCCTACAGGGGCAGGGCTTAGCTTGAGAAAGCTCACCCATGGCAGCAATTTTCAAATAATGCCATCTTCTATAACACTCTGTGTTATGAACATTCTTCCACTTGTTATGACAAGTAGCTGTCTCTAGTCATGTTGCTTTAAACCATGCTCAGGTATTATATAACATATAACTTGGTAATTGTAAGATTTTGTGTATTTATTATTTCATGGCAGAACTGTACAGTTACACTGAAGGTCCGGAATTCCAGCTCAACAGAAAATGCTTTGAGGAAGATTTTAGACTGCATGGTAAGAGTGATGTATTGTCTTTTTGCTGTGAAAATGTCTTTTTAGAGTTGCTTTGTGTGTGCTCTAGAAGTTGGTCTTTGTGTTCTCAAAATGTAAGATCTTTCTCTTTGTGATAGAAATAAAATACCAAAGGATTGATTGCTAAATCAAGTATGTTCTTACATCTTTTCATGAAACTTTACTTTTATTTTAATCTATTATTATTATTTATTATTATTATTATTAATTTGTATACCTCCCTTCTTCCAAAGATCACAGGGTGGTTCACAACATAAAAATACAAAATGTGAGCACAAAATACATAATAAAGAACCCCAAAACAAACCAATAACACCCCTCCAAACCAATGACACATTTAAAAGGCTATAGAATGTTTCAACAGCCATAGCCCTGGTTATAGAGAAACCTTTTCATCTGGTGCCTAAAGGTATGTAATGAAGGCTTCAGGCAAACCTCTCCATGGAGAGCATTCCACAAATGGAGAGCCACTGCAGAAAAGGTTCATTCTCATGTTTCCACCCTGGACCTTTCATGGAGGAGGGAAACAAAGAAGGGCCTCAGGTGATGATTGCAGGGCCTGGTATTGTGGTCCTGAGCCATTTAATAGTTTGTATTTTAAGCAAATCTTGAGTTTTTGGAAGCAATGGAAGGTATTTAAGGTAAATGAGAGGGCCTGATCTCATAGCATAGGATCCTTATTTATGAATTTTCTGAATGTTCTAGTGTGCCAGACTGAAGGGTGCTTACCACAGCTTTTAACTCATAAGAATTGTAAGGGCTTTTGGGTTCTTATGAATTCAGCCAGACCTCCCAGACTCTTCTAAAGCAAAGTTGCCCTGTAACTTGTGAGGCTAAAGCTCCCTGATCTTTGAGGGTCTGTTTTGTAGTTTCAGAAAGCAGCCTTATATCAAACTGTTTGACTTTACAGTGCTGGATAAAAAATGGACAGAGTTGGACACCGATCAACATCGTACCCATGCCATGAGGCTTCTTGATGGCCTTGAAGTCACTGCTCGGGAGAGAAGACTGAGGGTAGCCCGAGCCATCCTCTATGTTGCACAAGGTATACCTTTATTACTGCCAGAGGAAATACTCAGTTATGAAATGTTTGCTAGTTGCTGTGTAATGTCTTCATGGAATATTTATTAACATGGTACTTGAGTGAAACAAAGCCTGTTTTTTGAAAAAGAAAGAAAGAATAGAGATGTAGGAAATTTGTTGGTTACTACCTTTATTGCATAAATGACTGAGAGCAGTATTCTACTAAATGGATCCACTAGTGCAGAGATTTCCACTTGTACAATGAAACCTCCTCCCTCTCTGCCAAATATGTGTGCCAGATCTGTTCCAGAGAGTTGAGGAGAAACCCAGAACAGATTTAGGAGGTATGCAAGGAGAGGAGAGGGTGGAGAACTTCCGTTGTACTAGCAGATCTATTTAGTTTCATTTTCATTTTCATTTTTATTTTTAGTTGTTTGGGGCTAGATTCTAGACTTACAGTCACTTTTCATAGTAAACCAAGATGGTTGTCCATCTTTGCTCATAGTGTGCCTGAACATCAGAGTTGACAGAGGCAGCAGTTTGTAGTTGACTATCACATATGCAGATATAATTAACCTGAGTAGTTGTTATTATTATCATCAAAGTTATTTCCCACCCTTCCACTCAAAGGAACTCAGGGCAGCAAGCGCACAAATAATGAAACAGTTTAAACATCTAAAAGCAATTCCAATTGAAATGCAACCTGTAGAAGGCTTGTTGAAAGAAGAAGGTGCCAAAAAGACAACAGAGGTGGTCCCTGTGTAGTATTTAACAGGACAGACTTCCAAAGAGTGGGTGCCACGTCACAAAAGATCTGATTCCTATATTTTGCAGAATGGACTGGCACCCCCCCCCCCCCGCTCTGTTATTATCTGTGTGAGGCCCTCACCAACAGAGAACAGTTATTTGCTGGGAAAATAAAGGGTGAGACGATCTTTCAGGTATCCTGGTCCCAAGCTGTATAGGGCTTAATGCACCAAAACCAACACCCTGAACGTAGCCCAGTAACTACTGGTAATTGGCAGCCAGCGAAGTTCTTTTAGCAGCTGTGTAACATGGTGGCAGTAGCCTGCCACAGTGAGCAGTCGAGTCATCTCATTTTGCACTACCTGCAGCTTCAAGGGTAGCCCTGCATAGAAAACATTGCAATAATTCAGCCTGCAGATTACCAGCACATGGGTGACAGTGGCCCAGTCCTGAAATGGCCATAGCTGTCATATTGGCCAAAACTGGTAGAAGGCACTCCTGACCACTAAGAGCACTTGGGCCTCTACTGAAAACTATGGATCTGGGAGCACTCCTGGACTATGAGCCTGCTCTTTAAGTGGGAGTACAACCCTATCCAAAGTAGGGAGTTGGCCAGTTATTGGGAACCAGCCACCCAAAATGCTTCCATCTTGCCAGGATTCCAAGTCAGTTTGTTGGCCCTCATCATGCCCACCACCAAGTCCAGGCAGTGGTCCAGAGCTTGCATGGTCTCCATATTAGTACAGATGCATGATATTGCATTAGTGACATATTTCCATTGCACCAAATATTCAGGCAACAGAGGTTGTTTGGTGGGATTATCCCTTGAGATGTTGGTGTGATCAAGTGCCATCAAGTCCCACTAGAAGCCATGTTTTATTTTATAATTGTGTAACACTCTTGTTCTCTGTCCTGCAGCAGGTTCCAGATGCTGCAGGAAGCTGACATTCTAGCCGGTTGTTTTCATAGTACTGTATTATAATTTTTGTGTTATTATAATTTTGTGAATTCTCTGCCCTTAAGCATAAGAATCAGGAAAAACATATCAGTTATGAAGAACAACAACATGCTTTATCTGTAAAATGGAGAGCAAATTGGTATGATTTTTGTTTTTGTGGCTGCAGGCACATTTGATGAGTGCAGCTCTGAAGCTGAAGTTCAGTCCTGGATGCGATACAACGTTTTCCTTCTGCTTGAAGTTGGCACATTCAATGCTTTGGTGGAACTTTTGAACATGGAAATTGAGTGAGTTCCATGTTGCTGTAGAGTTGGCCTCTGAGAGGAATGTAGGCTGTTTAGATAGCCTGGTTATGATCTGCCCCACCAGGGTATATATTTTTACAGCTTGTGAATGATCAGATGCCAGATTCATTCTGGTATCCATCCAATTTTTATCTGATTCCATAGAAAGCCCTAGAGTTTAGGACTGGAGTATTAAAGCAGCAGGGTAACACTGCAAGTTCTTTTCACCTACCTTTCCAGTATCTGATTAAGAAATGCTATTATTCTGGTAATGGAAATAGAAAAGTAATCTAGAATAACTTGATTTTTAATTATTCATTTATAATAATTGTATTAATATTATTAATGATACTATTATTATTATACTTTGTAGTGCCAAACAAGAATCACTTACTTTTGAGGATGGCTTTGTTGTGCTTGCAGCTAAAAACTAAACATGGATCGATAGAAAGATTAGTTTATACTGGACTCAGAAGAATGCCTCTGTAGCCCACTCCTTTGATCTCAGTAGGATCAAACATGTTCCTACTCAGTTATCTAAAAAAAAAAAGAACACAAAGTTGTTATCGCATGTCTAGTAATTTGGTTCTATGGAGCAGATGCTTCTCTCGTAGTTGAATTCAGTCCAGTTTGTAAGATCTCATAGCTACTGTTTTGGGCAGCTGCTGTTGGATATGTGAAGGAATTAGAGCATGTGCAGAGTGGTGCCTAGCTGCAGAGAAAGACCACAGGATATGCAAACTGCACAGTGATGTTTTAATGTTATAATCTTAATGTGACTTGTGTAAAAAAAGCCTTTGATCCCAGATTGTAGGCAGCAAGAGCTAAGTTGATGTTGCTTCTTTTCTCTCAGCAACAGTGCTGCCTGCAGCAGTGCTGTGAGGAAGCCTGCCATCTCCCTGGCTGACAGCACCGATCTGAGGTGAGGAGTATTGGCATATAGGCCACAGGTGTGATGAGATTTCCCTGTGAAGGACTCATGAGTTTAAAAGGATGCTTTGCTTTCCTTTCATCCGCAGCCTTTCCTCTATTTGCACATTCTCTTGTGTCTTTTTGAATCATGGCATTTAGAGGTGGAAGGGACCTTTTACACCATATAGTGCAACTTCAGCATAGCCTCCCAGCAGGGGTGGTAATATTTTTTCAGCCAATAGTGGACAGGACAGAGGAAAAAGTGGGCAGAGCAACTAATGTGAATTTGTATACCTTCGTATACTAGGCAGCTTCTTCACACACATCCCTCTGTCTTCCATCCAGGCAAGCAAGAAGCATGATCAGAGTTCAAGGGGCATATTCCAGCTAGGCAAAACACTCAAGGAGAGGCCAGATGAGGGGTATGGCTAAGGAAGAGACTTGAGTACCTGACAGAGAGGCCTGAGAAACTGCATGTGGCCTCAGGTCTGAGGTTGCCCATCCCTGCTTTCAGTATCTACTTGAATACTTCTCTGACATTTGTGCAAGAATCAGATTTATAGATTTGATGCAGCATACTGTTGTGCCTTCAGCTGTCTGCATTGATCTAATGGACTTGGGTGTGTGTGTGTGTGTGTGTGAAAAGATAGGTAACCAAACCCAACGCAGTTTTGAATAGAGTATGTTAGGAAGAAACACTGTGTATTAACTAACACTGTGTGCTAGTGGCTGTGCACAGTACAATCACCTCATCTGTAGTGAAACCTCTATAGCTGGAAAATGGCGAGTTCTTCCAGGAGATGCTTGTGGTTTATGTAAAGATACACCCACTAGACTGAGTACATATTTTTTTTAAGAAATACAGGTTGCTAAGCAACAGTCACCCTGGCAATATAGACTGGGAGCAGGAGGAAAATGCTGGCTTCTTTCAGTAAAACTTGTCATCTTCTTGTTGTGCCAAGCATATAATGTTGCTACTTCTGATGAAGCTGGGGGGGGGGGACACATCACTTGTGTACACTTTGCTAGTCTAGCCCCCTCTCTCCTACCCCTGCAGTTTTGAATAAGCTGAGCCATATTGTCAGAGTTTGCCTTTCTAACTTGCTTGGTCTTTGCAATCCATTTTGCAGGGTGCTGCTGAATATTATGTACCTTATCGTAGAGACTGTCCGTCAGGAATGTGAAGGAGACAAGCCTGAGTGGAAGACCATGAGACAGACCTTTAGAGCAGAACTAGGTAAGGATTCTGTTGCTGCCCATTTTGTGTTTGTTAAGGCTGTTTTATAAGTCTCTTGATTTGAAGTAAGTATCAGTAAGCCAGTAAGGTGCAATTACTTTGTTGCAAGAAAAACTGCCCAGCCAGGTATGGAAAGGTATCTTTCTTCATTTGCGCTAAATGGGCAGGATGTTTAGAACTAAACTGAAGCAGGGACGGTGTATACATAGACCAGAAGAAATACAGTGGTTATGGACAATATAATGGCTGTTATGTTGGACCTACTAGTGAATTGACAGCAGAGGATGGGATTGAAATATATACAGCTAGAACTGAGGCATCTTCATGTAACATGGCCATCGCCAATATATTGCCTTTCAGGGGCACCTCTGTATAACAATGAGCCATTTTCCGTGATGCTCTTTGGAATGGTGACCAAATTCTGCAGTGGCCATGCCCCACACTTCCCTATGAAGAAGGTGTTGCTGTTGCTCTGGAAGACTGTCCTGGTAAGAGGTTGTTGCCTACGAATAATTGGTCTTTTAACAGATTGCTTCTTTTGCTGTAACTAAAAACTCTGTACCCTTGGGATATAACCAGGATTACACAAAGAGATGTGGTGCTGCTGTTTTAATTTATTGACTGAGATCAGTTCAGAGACAAGCATGCTTAGCGTTTAAGCTGTAGGATGTGCATAGATCCGGAGTCCATTTTATTATTAAAAGCTCTATTGTAGCTAACCAATAAATGTAAACCACTACAAGGACATCTGTGTGTTGTATGATAATATCCTAGGTTGAGTTTGTCACCACCATTGAAAAATCTCGTGGAAACTTTGCAATACACAGCAGTGGAGTTTTGGGGGTGGGGATATTATGCCCACAGGCACAGGACCACTCCCTTTTCATGCACTGTGCAGTGCACCTACAAGCTATGAACAGTGCTGGGTTGAAGCAGGATCTTAGATAGTGACTTGGGGAAAAAATCCCTTACTGATCTCTTCCATCCCTGTTGACAAAACAGACACACAGGAGAGCCTGCTCTGTAATTTGTTGGGCTTATTCCTTTCATATATGTCCTGATAATGCCATTTGGCACATCCCTGTAGCAGTGCTGCTGGTTTCTTATGCTGGCTGCTAGCTGAGTCTGGGTATCCTCAGGGCTTTTTGATTGCTTGAAAATAGCAGATGGCATCATGGATCCAAGCCTGAGCAAATCAAGCTGCCATTGACACATTGGAAGGAAACTGATTATTAATGTGAAATGAGGCTTCTGGGTTATTTTGTTTAAATTAACAAATTTATAGATATTTTGAAACTCGGAAGAAAGAGATGATGAATGTTTTCTTGCTAGCTAAAGTATCTTAGGAAGAGGTTCAGTTTACATGGGAATCCCAGGACTGACAAAGAAGCACACTAGCTGGCCTAAATCTGAAAACCAGGCAGTCCATAGTTTTATTTAATTAAGAAATGTTTATCCCACCACACCAAATTGTTTTAATTTTTCATATTGAAAGAAACGATTTCTGGATATTGATTAGAAAAGTATCTCAGGTTAGTTAATATATGGACTTGCAGTGCACTAATGAATAATATTTTTAAAAAGAGCATAGAAATAAATGAAGTTATTTTAGTTGGTGCCATAATGAAACTCGTACTGCATACATTTGGCTTGCTTTTTCTTTTTGAACTGCTGAAATGTATAGTTTAAAAACGGTGGTGCTACAACTAGGATGCTATAATATAATCCACTTGTGGATTATAAGGACATATTTTCAGCTGTTTAAGACTAAGTGATCATGAAATCAATAAAGTGCAATGTTGTTGCTAGTTTTCAAAGGACCTACTTCTGTGATCAGTACAATGTGATCCAGCTGCTGCTCAGCTAAACACACCTATTTCAGATAAGCCTGCCTGGCTTTTCAGAGTTCTTGGTGTTCCTCTGGCTGTTTGGTATCTGCCGAGTAAAGAGCATAATAGTACAGATACCACAGACAGGTATCATATGCTACTGTTTAACCTAAGGTGGTCTTTCCCTGTCAGTGAGTGGATGAGAATTGCCCAGAAGTCTCATGTAAGCCCCTCTGAACTTCTTGAAGAAAGAGAAGGATATGCTAAGTACAGTGGTACCTTGGTTTTCGAATGTAATCCATTCCAGAAGACCGTTCGAGTTCTGAAACGTTCAAAAACTGAATACTCAATAGCCAACAGCTAGGCCTCAGGATCTTGCACTCAGCAGAAGCCGCATGGCATGTTCGACTTCCAAGGCATGTTGGAAAACCGAAATGTTCATCAACGGAGATGTTCAAAAGCCAAGGTACCACCGTATGTGTGTCTGCTAGGAATGTGGAGCTCTCACCTTCATGAGCAAATGTCTTTAACTTCATTTGTTTGAAAGTTAGCTGTGAAAATGTTTCATATGAGCACAAAGACAGGTTTAAAATGCTGTGTTCTTTGGTCTCTGCTGTGCCTTCTCATATACACAAATGGTTCTTTGAAGAATGATAGACATTCCTATAACTGCAGCAAATCCTCCATTCCTCCGTCTTGGTTTACCTTTAACAAACTGGTTTTTGAAGGGTTTATGAGCGACCAAAGAGATAATGGAAGTGAATGAAGTGAATGACCTGCAATTATCCTCTTGCCATAGTGCACCCTTGGAGGATTTGAGGAACTCCAGGATATGAAAGCAGAGAAAAGGGAGATGTTGGGGCTCCCCCCACTTCCTGAGGATAGCATAAAAGTGATTCGCAACATGAGGGCTGCCTCCCCTCCAGCATCTGCTTCTGATTTGATTGAGCAGCAGCAAAAACGGGGTCGTCGAGAGCACAAGGTAAGTCAGGGTACAATCCGGGTTGGATGTAATCTTCCTTTGTTTAGGAAGACACTGAACCTAAGGAGAAGGCAGACTATAACATCATTTGCTGTGTGTGTATTCTTCCAGGCTCTTATTAAACAGGATAACTTAGATGCCTTCAATGAGCGAGATCCTTACAAAGCTGATGATTCCCGGGAAGAAGAGGAGGAGAATGATGATGACAATAGTCTTGAGGGAGAGACATTCCCTCTTGAAAGAGATGAAGTGATGCCCCCTCCTATCCAGCACCCACCGACTGACCGACTGACTTGCCCAAAAGGTTTGCCTTGGGCACCCAAGGTCAGGTGAGCACCTATACAGGATTGTTGTATTTAAAGAAAATCCCAGAACTGGAAGGCTCTCATCTTCAGCCTCAAACCAGTGCTCAACTACTTGGTTAGTGCACCTAATAGATTTCTGAATGTGATAACTATAACGAAATGCGTGCTCTGGCTTCTCTCATTGACGTTGTGATGATGTTTGGGAGCCTTGATGTCTTTGAGGATGCTTGAGATCAGAAGAGCCATTCTCATTTTTTTGTGTCTAGCATATTAAGGAACTTCATCTCTCCAGGGCTTTGTGGTAAATGAAATAATCTTGAGGAGCCCTAAAGTTCTGTCTGAATATGATTCTCTTCTCTTTTCTTCAGAGAAAAAGACATTGAGATGTTTCTGGAATCAAGTCGGAGCAAATTCATTGGCTACACCTTGGGAAAGTGAGTTAATGGAGCCCCAAATTTGTTTCCTCTTGTGCTTAGCTTGTTTGTAGGCGATCTCTTCTTACTATGCAGTTACGGTAATGTGTTGGGTAACTGGCAGCATAGACTTTTTCCTGAAAACAGTAAAGACATCAATCTGTTCAGGCTTTGTTATTTTTTTAAAGCATTCACATAATCGTTTCTCATCCTGTGTTATGCCACTACTGTAATACTGTTCGGACACTGAGTTTCTGCTGCCCATCTTGTCAGCTCCTGAAATCTCAGGAGGTCTGTGCATGCAATCATACATGCATCTGAAAACTATAAATGCAGCTATAATGTTTTATGGTATTGTGCTGTAATTTGAGTAACCAAAAGGACTAAAATACTTAAGCAACAAAAAGAAGGTGTGCCGGTATACACAAACACACACGCAATATTGCTATGGACAGATGAAGAATAGGACCAGGAAAAGACTTAGGACACCCACCATGTGTAGAGTTGCTAAATAAATTAGCATATCAAGTGGTAACAGACATTTTCCAGGCTTTTGGCTGGTACAACTAAAAGCTTTATAGGAATGGTGAAAACCTGCTACACTAAGTCACAAAACCATATTACAGAGGGTACATATGAACTACAGATTGAATCCAGATAACCAAACTTTTTTCCAAATCTAAGAAATCATAATTCTTTCTTTATTATGTATTAGTGCTTCATTTTAATAGGAAAAAAATCTTACATTTTAGATGCATCCAATTAGATCCTCCTATTTATTTCAGGTTCTGTTCCTGATGCATAACTAATTACACAAACTGAACATTCTTAAAAATCTAGCATGCTTTTATATTTTAAAGTTGAGAGGAAGGTCCCTATAATTTCCAAGCATTGCATTCCTGTTTTTTAGGTTGCTAGGTAGCCTGAGAGAATCATATCTGAACTTACTAATTAACAATTTTTATTGGCTCAATAGGAGCAGGAAGCTCTTGCACAAATGTAAGAGAATTTTATTTCTTGCACAATTTATCAGGACATGCCTAGCAGGTATTGTAAAGTGCCCTGTGATCCTCGGATGAAGGGTGGTATAGAAATTTAATTAATAAATAAAAATAAAAGGTGCTGTTTGAAAGCATTACAGAGAGAAGAGTGAAATCCCTTAATCAGATTGACTAGCTTTCTGTTCACAATTTTACCAAAATAGCTCATTTGTATCACTTATGATATTTACTGGCTGACTGGTTTTGCTTTCACCCCCTCTAGTGACACTAACACAGTTGTGGGCTTGCCTAGACCCATTCATGAGAGCATCAAAACTCTTAAGCTGGTGAGTACTCACTGTGTGGTCTTCTGAATTTGCATGCGTAGAAGACATCTCATCTAATTGGTTACTGCTTGTCCAGGCTAAGAAATATATCCTAAGCAGGAAAAGTGCTTGAATTTACGGGGCTTCCAAGATAATGAGGTTAACTTTCTTTGCCCGGTCTCTTTATAGCACAAATATACATCTATTGCTGAGATTCAAGTACAGATGGAAGAAGAGTATCTACGTTCTCCCTTGTCAGGGGTAAGTATCATAGGGCAAATGTTCAAAAGGGGTTTAAAAAGCATCTGCATGAAGAAGTGGAAGGAGAAAAGTGTGAATCTCTGATTTGGAACTGGACATTTGGCTGATCTTTGCTATCTGCATATGCTGTGAGTTGATCAAAGAGTTGATCCCTCCTGATTCCTAACCTGCAAATCAGATTATTGGCTTTGGATCATGAGAACTTTGCCCATGAGACACTCTTATTGGAAAGAGACTTAGGATCCAACCCTTATGTGGTATGATGCTGTGCAGCTGCCTCTGGAAGGAGTTCTTTATTAAGGAAAGTTTTGCTGAGTTTCTGGATGAATGCTCATAATATTCAGACTAACTTAGCATGCACTTGAGGTTGGAATGAATGATGCTATTATCTCCTTGTGTTAATAAAGGGGGAAGAGGAGGTTGAACAAGTTCCTGCAGAAATCTTGTACCAGGGTCTACTTCCTAGCCTGCCACAGTACATGGTGAGTTATAGTTTGCTCCTAATGTTCATTCCCAAGGCTTCAGCACACCCTTTTCCCATTTCTTAAACTCTAGCCTCTACCATTTTCAAGATGGGAGAAATAGCTAGACTCGGTTTGCATTTCACTGCTGGCTTATGCAAACTCCCATTCTGATATATATCTTCTTTGCTTGCCAGTATGTGACAAGCTATTTCCTTCGATGTTTCATGTTCATCTCTTCCCGTTATCTGTGTTTTTGAGTTTCCTTCTCCTCTTTCCTGTTCTTTGGCACTTCTGAAAGCCTTCTTTGCTTCACTCAACTTTCACCCACAGATTGCCTTGCTGAAGATCCTGCTGGCTGCAGCACCCACCTCCAAGGCCAAGACCGATTCCATTAACATCCTAGCAGATGTTTTGCCAGAGGAGATGCCGTGAGTCTCATTCTTAGGGGGAAAGCATATGGTGAATGAAGGGCAAAGGCAATGAATGGATGTTTACTTGACATTCAGTGGTTGGGCGTTGAGTGGGCAGGCTGACATTTATTTGTATATTTAGACATTCCTTTCCTGCTGTTCTTTATTTAAAAAATTCAAATGCTTTTCATATGATGGAACATTTGATTGTCCTGAACCTTGCAAAATGATGTGTGCAGCCTAGAATTAAGAGATCTGCTAGCAGAGAAAAGAAGTGTTTGGACTGGACCTGGAAAGCTGTTTTAAAATGGGTCTCCTTAGAAATAGCAGGCCTCTTAAGTATGGAGAGGGATGTTAAGTCAGCAATCTCTTGAGAAGCTTCAAGGCAGCTTAAGTGGTGATGCTCGTGCTTCAATAGAAGACCTTTTTTTCCTGAATTTGAATGTGTCATTAATACATGCACAGTACTTATCCATGTCTGGAGCAACAAAGATTTCATAAGATTGGTAAATAGGTTCTGCCACATAGCATACATGGGTTCAAGGCAGTACTTTTTTCTTTTAAACTTTTGTTCTGCACAGTACACCCTGAAGTGCTTATGTTGGCAAATGGAGCCACACACAGCTTGTTGAATTCTTCATTTTATTGACATATTAAACAGAGTCAGGAAGGGCTTGGAGAAAAGTATTGAGGAGTTGCCATCTCTTCCTTGATCACCCATATATTAACTAAAATTAAAGCAACCTTCTTCACTGGCCTATAGAAAAGAGAGACCATAAAGTGCTACTTACAGGAGAATTGCCCTAAAATATAAATAATAGCATTAAGCGCAGACAGATCTGCCCTACCACAGTGAGCATCACAGGCCGTCGAAGCTAATACTGCTGCTTTGCCTTCCAGAACAACTGTGTTGCAGAGTATGAAACTAGGCGTTGATGTGAATAGGCACAAAGAAATCATTGTAAAGGCCATTTCTGCTGTTCTGCTTCTACTGCTTAAGCATTTTAAGCTAAACCATGTCTATCAGGTAAGCATGAAATGGCATGAGCAATCAGCATTGGAATTGAAAGAGAGATTGAAGTGAATCTGGAATTTGCTTGGCTAACCATTCTTATCACATCTGTTTCCTGCTCCAGTTCGAATACATGGCCCAGCACCTAGTGTTTGCCAACTGCATCCCCCTTATACTGAAATTCTTCAATCAAAACATCATGTCATATATCACTGCCAAGAACAGGTAGGTGGGAATATCTCTAGCACACCTGCATCCCAAAATTCTATGACAGGAAATGTGACACACTATCTTTGCAGTGGGACACCTAGATGGTATCCGGAAGGGATATCTAAGAATAACTAGTTATCCTTCACAATTTTAACTTGGAGAAAGGAAGATGTTTCATCCCACTGATAAAAAACACCTGCTGAGAAATCATTCCTCTCCACCAACCCTACTACTTGTCTGTAAAATGGATAGGTTTAAAATGTGCTTGTTTGAAAAGACATTGAGTGACGTTCATGTAGATCCCATGGCCATGAGTATTACTGGACTCAACAGACACCATTGCCCTTGTGGGCTAAAACATTACTAAGCAGTTGGCTGATCTGCTTATTTTTCTTGGCAGTAGGTAAGTATCTGGGATAGGCAGATATAGAAAGATGTTCATGTGTGAAGCCTCTTGGTTGTTGCCAGCTGAATAGCAGTGGGTGGAGATGATGTCACAATCATTTTTCTCATATGTTTGAACCTGGCAGGGGCAACCATTTTGGACACGGTATATTTGACTAGATAGGTCATCCATTCTAATCCGTTTGGGGTTTTTTGTGTTTTTTAGCATCTCTGTTTTGGATTACCCATACTGTGTGGTGCATGAGCTGCCTGAGCTGACTGCAGAGAGTCTGGTGAGCTAAACTACCTGGACAGAAACATATATAGCTGAGGGGTGGAGATGGCATTGTTAATAAGGGGCAATTTCTCACTTTCCTTACTTGGTAATATTTCCTTTGTTTTGCTTTTTTTCCTATAGGAAGCTGGAGACAACAATCAGTTTTGCTGGCGAAACCTGTTTTCCTGCATTAATCTACTTAGGATACTGAACAAATTAACAAAGTGGAAGCACTCAAGGACTATGGTGAGTAGAAGGGCCTCCTCTCATAGTGCTGTTAAGGCTTTATTGATGATGTACCATCCTTTTGGCCTTAAGCAAATGGATGGTGACCAAGGCACAGACGAAGTCTTGGAAAACTGAGAGTGTTCCTTTGCTTTCTCAGATGTTGGTGGTGTTCAAGTCTGCACCCATTCTGAAACGAGCCCTCAAAGTGAAGCAAGCCATGATGCAGCTTTACGTTTTGAAGCTGCTCAAAGTGCAGACCAAGTATTTGGGGCGACAGTGGAGGAAGAGCAACATGAAGACCATGTCAGCAATCTACCAAAAAGTGCGGCACCGGCTCAATGATGACTGGGCTTATGGCAATGGTATGTCCTGGATCTGTCTCTCCTCTTTCCACCCACTCCCAAGTCTTTCATAAGCCTTTAACTGCTATGCCAAGCCAGTTCCCTTAAATCACCCATCTGCCTTCCTGTTAACAGATCCCATCAGTAGTTGCTAGGAGCGTATGGTGATGGCTCCACTTATCCTAAACAGAGCAAGCTGAGGAATGTGCTTCCCCACCTCTAAATTGATGTTGCTTGATAGACAGGGTGGTACAGTAACTATAGTGTTGAACTTGGACCTCAGAAATACGTGTTCAGATCCTTGCAATGAACCATATAGTGTAGTCTTGGACAAGTCACTGGGTCTCAGCCTTAAACTATTTTCTACTGTGGAACCTCAGTTTTTGAGCATCTCGGAAGCTGAACAATTCGGAACACAAATACAGAAAACCTGGAAGTGATTGACTCTGTTTTCAAACGCGCCTTGGAAATTGAACTGCTTCTGCTGCATGTTTTTCCATTTTTTTCAATGGATTTTGCTGACCGCCCATTGATATTCAGTTTTTGAACATTTTGGAAGTCAAACAGTCTTCTGAAACAGAATACATTCAAAAACCGAGGTTCCATTGTACTAGAGTGACCATAAATGACAAGATGGAGTCACTCCATACTTCTTCATAGAAGGTTGGAATACAAGTGTGAGATATTATTGATGTCTATGTCTGCTGGGAAGTCCCTATGCATCTCATCCCTAGAAGTTGTATTTCTTAAAGATCTGCCAAATGGGATGACATAATGCTGGACTGCCTGTATGACATTGTATGGCATTTTCATTGTGGGGGTATGACTGGAGCTCTTTTGCTCCTTCCGCTGATTGTTTGCTTCATGACTTTTGCAGATCTGGATGCACGTCCTTGGGACTTCCAGGCTGAGGAGTGTGCTCTGCGTGCCAGCATAGAGCGTTTCAACTCTCGCCGTTACGACCGGGCACATAACAATCCTGATTTTCTACCTGTGGATAACTGTTTGCAGAGTGTTCTGGGCCAGCGCGTAGAACTGCCTGAAGATTTCCAAATGAATTATGACTTGTGGCTGGAAAGGGAAGTTTTTTCTAGACCCATCTGTTGGGAAGAATTGCTCCAATGACGTTTGAGAAGAGGGAATCGGAGCTAGTACGTGTGCCCAAGGACAAGGCAGCTTCCCTTTGGTCAACCGGGCATAGAGAGAAGAGATAAAACTGGTTTTTCATATGGCTTGTAATCTGCAGTTCTTTCCTTCTCCTCCAGGTGGCGGCATGGATTTATACTGCTCTCAAGGTCCTAGCAAATATGGCTTTCCTACATCTTTTGGGCTACTTCAATTACTGATTGGTTTAGAAGGTGCTAAATGGATTCAGAGCAGTTCACTTTGAGACTCAGATCAATTGAAAAACGCTGAGCAAAATACCAGTGTCAGCTTTGATTGCTATTCACATGCTCCTTGTTGGGCTTCTGTCCATTGACATTGGCCAGCTATTCTGTTCCAAAAGTAGTACGGCAGCTTTTTTCTGCTATGCCCCCACTCTTATCCCCAAAGGACAGAACCCTTTCTCTGTTAGGATGGAAAACAGTATCATGGTGGTGTGAATGAAAGGAGAAAAGATAGGTGGTGCATACAGTTGTTCATACTAATAGGGAAAGGAGCTATCTGGAGTCCCATCTAGTGCTTGTATAATTGAGAGGATTGGGAGCAGGGAATAGGATGTGTTCATAGCAGCTGCTTCCAGTCTCATCTTGTGGATTACAAATGGCTTGGTCCTTCACAGGGAAGGCAATTTAACTGGATCAGGGATGTTACCTTCTTTTGTTCCTGTAGTGGCACCAAACAGCTAAACAACTGCTGATCATGTCCCAGTATAATTGAATATTAATATCTATTTCTTTCCATTGAGCAATCTTCTGTTTTGAAGGCTTCACCATGGAAAGAGAAACTCTTGACATTTTCCCATTTCCATCAATGTGCCATTCTTTCCTCCTTCGTTTGCTTGAAAGCCTCAATTTTTGAATAGCTTTGCTGCACAGATGTGCATGCCAATGTAGTTTGCTTAATTTGACCCCTTGCCAGGGCACCTTGTTTGTGCCTGTGCTTCTTGGTTAAATGTCGCATAATCCTGGTCTCCTCAGTCTGGATGTTGGTGACCCAAGCAAGTAACCCATCCTACCTTGATGCTCCATCCCAGTCTAGTTCTCATAAACAGAAGATGAAGTGGCAAGCCTGTGTCTGGACTTTCCCACTGCAAGTCACACCCACAGCCATCTGGAATAGTACTGTCAGTCCAGACAAAAGTTTGCCACTTCCAATGATGTTTTGTTAGAACCTAGTCTCTGGGTTCCTGCAAACCAGGACTGTGGATGTGGTAGAAGTAAAGGCATTTACTTTAAGTAGATAAGTGGACCTGACAATAAAGTAGGTGCTTTCGCTTCCCTAGGAGATGGTATCTGCTCTGAGAAGACTCACAACCAAATCTAAGTGTAGCCTGTTGTATTTATAAACATTCAGGAATAGGCAAGTACAGTAGGTCATCGCCAGGTGCAATATGGTAGAATGCATTTTCCTATTTGTTTGTTTGTGCTTTGTAGTCTGATTATATGCTCAGGCTACAATTCTAACATATTTGGAAGAGAGCCCCACTGAACAGGCCTCCTGAGTAAATATGTTTAGGTCTGGGGTGCCATTAAAATGCTACTATGGGAGTGGGTGGGACTGCTCCAGCACTCCACATTGAGCCTCGATTACTTGTCCCCAAACACTCCCGGCTGTTTAACTTTCATCGCTGAGGTTACAGAGTGTCTCTCAGGCAGACAGCAGCAGGGACCAAGACACACAGTGTCAGCGTAGAATAAGAATCAAGTTTTAGCAAAGCCAATTCATTTGTTTTGAGCAAATGTCACCAGGCAGACATTTGCTCACAAATTGTAACGAACTACAGATGGGGCTCCAAGCTTCTTCAAGGTGTAACATACTGAGACCGTAGGGCTCCCCCCTCCCCATCTCTGCATTGTTAACAGTGTGTTGGTGACATGATCATGCAACAGAAGCACATGGTCGCATAAAAGAATGAACAAGCATTAAAAACAACAAAATGCCTATCAAGTTACAGTGGCTACTTTTGTGTATGAATCCTGAGATCTGTACGTAACTCCTGGAAAGAAATCCAGACAATTTCTGCCCAGTGGAAATTAGGGACTTCAGTGGGTGAGTACAGCATCTTTCTTGCTTTGCCCTGCTACCCACAGACTTCATAGGAGGCCTGGTTGCATGGTGGTTCCTTAATATGTACTTGCTCAGTTTATCTGTAAAATTTCTGATACCGGCAAACATCTGGCCATTTTTTTCCTTCTGGAGCACTACGCTATTGGATTTTGTTTTTAAATTACAGTGAAAATGAAATCCAGCTATTATGGGTAAATTATTCTGTGAGCACTTGCTGGTCTGTGACACAGCTGATGGGGACAGTTGCATGATGGGGACAGACAGCAAACTTGAAAGCTGCCTTCCTCCCCTCCAGGAGTCCATTGATGTCTGTGGATGGAGAGGAAGGATACTTGCATTTTCCTTGGTCATTTCAAGCAGTCTGAGTTATGTTCCACAGAATTGATCCAGGAATGCAGGCAGTTAAGATCCCTTCCAGCACGATCCCCTTGCAGTAGTAGATTTGTTTATTACTTAAAGTTTTAATAGGAGACTCTAACCAGGTAGAAGAGAGCTTTCCAAATTTTTTATGTCGGTGACACCCTTTTTAGACAGGTATCACTTCACGATGCAGTAAATTTATTTTGCATCATTTCACAACACAGTAATTGTTTTACTAGCAAACCAGAGGTTAAACTTAACCTCTTTTTAGCCTCAGGAGCAGTTTGGGGAGCATTCACGTGACACACCTACACACTGCAGCCGACACACTAATGTGTCGCAACACACAGTTTGGAAAGCTCTGTGGTAAAGTAAGGAATTGCAAACTGTGGACAGTATCCAGCTAACATGTCCCGTCATCACAAGGATTTCTACTTATCCCCTGCACATGCCCTGAAGGGGTTGCAGGAACCCCTAGAACAGGCTTCCTCAACCTCGGCCCGCCAGATGTTTCGAGACTACAATTCCCATCATCCCCGACTACTGGTCCTGCTAGCTAGGGATCATGGGAGTTGTAGGCAAAAAACATCTGGAGGGCTGAGGTTGAGGAAGCCTGCCCTAGAACATATTTAAGGGGCACACAAGGGGAAGAGAGGGGAGATCTGATTGTGCCAAGTGGAAATCCTTGTGCTGGAGGGTTATGTTACTCAGCGTTACTTTAGATACCCCCATTTTTTATTATTTACTCCTACTTATTCCTCAAAAAAAAAAAAAACCAACAACACCTCAGGGCATCTCTCAACAGAAATAATTTAAAATGGCAATGAACAGTTTTATGCCTTTTCTGTTCTCTAATCTCTAATCTTTCTGAAATGTGTCTAGAAGAATTGTTCTAATAGCATACGAAGTGAAATTTTTCTAAGCTGCTCAGACTATGGTTTTCCTTGCTGAAAAATGAGAAGAGTCTCATAGCAGTGTAATTAGATAAGAAACAGTTCCCCTTTCTGGAAATGAGACAGCGAGTTTATTCTATTTATTATGAAGATTTATAGTCTACCTTTTTACAAAATACCTAAGGTAACTTACTATAAAGATAAAAATACACTATTAATACAAGAGAATGTGCAGTAAAATGGTAAGTGCAATTCAATGCAAGCAAGTGTAAAGTGATACCTATTGGAGCAAAAAATATTATGTCACATAGTACAGTATAAAACTGCAAATATAATGTTGTTATACAAATCTATTGTGCAACCACACTTGAAATACTGTGAACAGTTCTGGTTGCCTCACCTCAAAAAGGATATTGTAAAGCTGGACAAGGCTTAGAAAAGGGTAACCAAAATGATCTAGGGGCTGGAGCAACTCCATAGTAGGAGTATATAACATTTGAGGCTTTTTAGTTTCAGAAAAAGACAAGGAGGAACATTCTAGAGGTGTAAAAGTTTGTTCATGGGATGAAGAAAGTGGATAGCTAAGTTTTTCTCCTATATAATACTGAAACCTAGAGTCATTCAGTGAAGTTCAATGTTGGAAAATTCAGGACAGACAAAGGAAAGAGCTTCACAGAGTCCATAATGAAAACACCCAGAAGATGTAGTAATGGTCCCCAACTTGGATGGCTTTTATAAGAAGATTAGACAGACTCTTGGAGCATAAGGCTATCAGTGTCTACTAACCACAATGGCTTTGTTCTTCCTCCACTGTTGGAGGCAGTATGTCTCTAAATACCAGATGCTGGGAATCACAAGTGGGGAGAGTACTCTTTGACTCATGTCCTGCTTATGGACTTCTCATAGGTATTTAGTTGGTCACTATGAGAACAAGACGATGGAATGAAGAGCTTTTGGCCTGATTGAACAGGGCTCTCCTTGCGTTCCTAATATCAAATGGATCCTGCTCCTCAGTTGCTTTGTTTTCTACAAAGGCAAAGGCCCAGAGATTGTGTATTGATGATTGGAATGCATAAGCAGTTTTTGAGAGACGAATTGATTCATCTAATAATACTTGGAGTGCAGACAAGGCACACTCAGGCTGCTCCTTTGGCTCAGAGGCAACTTAGCATTTTAGTACACATTTCTCCAGATGTAGTGTTTTGTGTGCAACATTCCCCAATATACACATTTTTGTATGCTCACTTCACTAACATTGTGCATTTCTATGCACACTTTCCCCTAATGTTTATATATTTTGGCACATATCATTTCACCGCATTGCAAAATGCAGAGAAGTGTGAATTTCAAAGAATGTCGATTTCAGTTCGTGCTGTATCAGGAAGTGCAAATTAGGGAGTGATCATATCAAAGTGCAATCTGAATTGAAATTATCCCCCATCCAAACTTCCCCCCTTTGTTCAACACCTAAAGTTCACAGTGACTGGCCCTGGTAGAATTGTGACATCAGAGGAAAATCAGCCAATCGCTGGCTTCCTCTTTGTCCCTTCCCATTCCCTCATTCAGGCAGGGCTTGATTTACTAGCCCATTGAGCAAGGCAATGCTGCTCACAGTGAAGAGGCTGCTTGGGCAGCAGTGCCGCCTTCAGGTGTCTGGCGAGGAGAGGATCTCTCTGGTGAAAAGCCTGGTGTGTGAAGAGCTCAATGTCCCTGAGAACCAGCAGACCCTGTTGTTCCAGGGGAAAGTGCTGGAGGGGGAGCACAAATTATCAGACTATCTCATTGGCCCAGAGTCCATCCTCTATCTGGTGATTAAAAAACCTGAGCAAACTCATCCTGAGGAGCCCTCAAAGCCGACCGCTGCCCAGCCCCACTCAGTGTGGTATCGACTCTCGCAAGTCCTGGAGAAACATTTCAGAACTTCCGACGCAGTGAGGGTTCTCGAGCGGGTGCTGAACGACTACTACAAAGGTCTTGGCTTGCTGAGCCTGGAAAGCATCGAAGAGTTAGCCGGGGACCTCCTAAGTCCTGAGGAAGGTGAAGGTGAACTGGTGGCTACAGGTGAGCTCCCCCAGCAAGAGGGGCACCCCACAGCCCCAGTGTCTGAATCCAGGAAGGATAAAGCGACCCAGACTGAGCCACAAGAAATGCTAGGAGGAAGGTGGTGCTGGAAGAACTCTTGAGTAGACTTATTTAGAGAGGTCTAAGCGAAAATTAAAATAGTGGTGGTGTATGGAACATGGAGCTGTGTCTTTATGTACCAAGGAGGAAGGAGGTTTAGTAAATGAAGATGGCCATTTTTAAAAGGACCAGAGCTTCAGTTGCTATTGAAACTAGTGCTGTGCCAGATTTTTCACAGGCAAACAGTTTTGGCATGAAAGGGAATCCTTGGGGAAGGAGAAAAGTTCACTGAACAGCCCCTGAATGCATTTACCCCTACTGACTGCTGCTTTGGTGCCATTCCCCCACCCCCCCGGGCATCTCATTTCTGGCTGTGTGATCCCAGCTAACTGACTGCCTTGTTCCTAGTGTGGTGATGTCATGGCACCACACAGCAAATCAGAGCTGGCAATGTCCAATATTCCTAAGGCCAAATGAAGCCCTAATTACACTCACTCTTGAATGAAGGAAGCCTGCATTGCCTCAATGATCCCTGTATTATCATATTGCACTGGCCATTTAATTGTCTGACAGCACAGCAAGGCAGGACGCATCAGCACCATTGTCTTGGCAGCAGGTTGATATATTCTGTCTTCTCCCATGAATAGGTTTTTTTGGGGGGGAGCCACACCCTGAAAAATCACCATATATGGGGCATTCTGAGGGAGGTGCAAAAACACCTATGAAAGCAGTCTCCCTGTTTCAGACCTGGCTCTATCATAGGTTTATCTCCTCCACCACCACCATCACACTAGGCTTGTATCCAGTTACAGTACATGGTCCTTGGTTCCATCTTTGGCATGGCTATTTAAAATACTGGTGTCCAAAAAGCAGAAGATCTCTAGCAAGACTACATGAACTGGTTGAGCCTGACAGCCTTGGTTGAGATGGACAATTGTCATGGTTTGTCCTTGTACGCCATCTCTCTGTACATTGAATCAAACATTATTTTCTTAAAGTCAGTGTGTCATATGGGAGCATATGGCTGGCTGGCTTCCCAGGACCACAGGCAGGAACTCAAGCATTTCTGTGGCAGCTTCCCAATTTTGTGCTGGAGCTGAAGCAAACAGTTGAAGAACCATTCCCAGGATCTATTTTACATGCTTCCCCCAGTAAATGTATTGGATTCTCATGAAAAGTGACTGTTCCCCTACCTCCGAGTAGAGCTATTCCACTCCACTTCCCAAGAAAGCAGTCTCCCAATTAGTAGTGGGTTGTTGTTTCTTCACATATACTAAGCTGGTATCAGCAAGCTGCTTCTGAAATGCTCGTTTTGACATGGTTCCCAACTTGTCATTGTGTTCCTCCGCTGAGATAACTACCCAAGAACTCAGCAGAAGTGAAGGAATGTTTTCAGAACTGGAGATTAAAACTGACATTTCACTACAGAGGGAGTGGGGCAATTAAAGCACCAGACTTATGAAGAGTGCTACACCCTGCTGTGGAGATGAGATCTCTGTCTTCAAACATCTAAAAGGTTGCCATGCAGAGAGTGGAACAGACTTATTCTCTGTTGCTCCAGAGGGCAGGACCAGAGCCAATGGGTGGAAATTGCAGTGAAGCAGATCTTGCATAAAAATGAGGAGAAACACCCTAACAGTAAGAACTGTTCTACAACGGAACAGACTGCCTCAAGAAGTGGGCGGCTGGGGAGGGGGGCGGCTGGCTATCTTTTGCTAGAGGAATTTGAGCAGGGCCTGGATCTCTCACGGATGCTGTAATTGCATCCTGCATTATAGATGTTACATTGAGGCAACAGGTTGGACTCGGTGACCTCAGGTCTCGTCTGACTTTGTGATTCACATGTGCATAGCATCAAATTGTCTCATGGGGAGGGACATACTTTAAACATAAAACCCTACAAATGTTAAAATGGTACCTTCATGCCACCACATCTCTTGTCAGCCAAAGCCAACCTTTTTTAAAAAAATAGTTTTACATTGCCTTTGGGCTATGTTCATGTAAGGGGAAGGATATTCCACAGCTGAGAGATAGACATGGAGAATACCTCCTTGTCTCCTTGCAGTTCTTACCTGGCATATATATGGTAAATTTAGTCTATCTTAGAAAGTGTGATGGACCATAATTAGAGCCAGGCTCAGGTATAGATGTTGAATCAAAGGTGTAATATGTGCCAGCAGCTCCAACAGAGCTATTCAGATCAAAGAACAAGCCATAGTTTGTCTGAAGTGATTCAGTGCTTGATGAAGTCTGCAGCCACCACACTTTGGACAACATTTGAGCTTGACCAAACATTGATTGCTGAAGAGAATCAAGAAAACATTATTCTTTTTGATTCTCATCACTCAGTGACTGCAGAAGTCATCAAACCACCCTGAGATCTACAGATGGAGGATGATCTACTACTATTACTATTATTATTACTACTACTACTACTAAGTACTGGAAAAAAGAGAAGCTATGTTTGCAGAACCATAGTTTGTCTCCCACCCTAGGGTATTATTATTTTATGTTTTTTCATAAGAGAAAATTAATGCCCATGTAGAAAAAGTGTCCCTTTGGTAATATATAAAGGGTTGCCTGAGTGTCATTTTTGCAACAGGTACATGCATGTCTGTCATGACTGACCAGCCCATGAATCCACCTTCTCTATACATTACAAAATGCACACCTTTTCCTGTATTGTGCGATTGCCACCCAGATGTTCTCTGACTCCAGCTGCCCTCATTCCTGACCCTTGGCCAAGCTGGCTAGGGCTGATGGGAGCTGGGACTGACAAGAGGTGAATCTGGAGGATCACAGGCTTCCCACCCCTGCTACATGGAAATTAATTTTTCATATATGGAAAAGTAATATGGGAAGAAGCCGTAGAACGCATATTTATGTAATATTGGCTGTTACAGCAAGAGTGCTGTGCATTGAGCTTTTCCTAGGCATTGAAACAATCAAGCTCAGCACCATGCACCACTGGTCTAATAACAGCGTTGTAGGCACTCTGCCCTCCACAGTTCCCATCAAACCACCAAACATTCCTTTGGGGTAAAATTAAATTGGCAGTAACCAAGTGCTTAATTAGCATGCAGTAGTAATTCTGTTTGTAAACACCAAAGCCAAAGGAATGAAGTTTGAGGCAGCCGTGGAAGGTGGAATTGTTTAATGAGATGAAACGCATAAAAAGGACTGAGGGAGAGGAAAATCTGTCAGTAATATAACCAACACTGGGGCTAATATGTCTGCATCTGTGCCTATATAAGGAGCACGAAAAGTGGGAGCTTTGGCCAGGCAGTGTCCCCTCAACAAACAGGGCTGTTGTATGCTGGTGGCAGGATGCCCCACTAACTGGATGCTGCCTTCAACCCCAGCTTCAGCTTCCTGACCAGACCTCAGGGCAGTTTCCCATAGAGTGCATTGCAGTAAGCTAATGTTGAGGTTACTGCTGCATAGACCCCTGTGTGTCCAAGCTTTTCCTGTCCAGGAATGGTTGTTGCTGGCGTCCCAGCCAAAGGTGAGAAAAGGCACACAAGCAGTGATGATGGATCAATGATGATTGTTGTTGTTGTTTAGTCGTTTAGTCGTGTCCGACTCTTCATGACCCCATGGACCAGAGCACGCCAGGCACTCCTGTCTTCCACTGCCTCCCACAGTTTGGTCAAACTCATGCTGGTAGCTTCGAGAACACTGTCTAACCATCTCGTCCTCTGTCGTCCCCTTCTCTTAGTGCCCTCAATCTTTCCCAACATCAGGGTCTTTTCCAGGGAGTCTTCTCTTCTCATGAGGTGGCCAGTGATGATTACCTCCAAGCTATATACCTGATCCTAAGGGAAAACAGTCCTTTCCAGAGCAGCCAACTGATCTATCACCCAGACCCACAAACGGCTCACCCGCCGCTGGGCCCCATTCTTGCCAGGATTCAGTCTCAGTTTATTGGTCCTCGTTCTACCCAGCGCTATATACACCAAGGTGCTTGTATGAAATTGCACAGCCTCACCTGATTCAGATGTTATGGAGAAATAGAGGGAAATGGGGGAGAGTCATTTTGTTTGACTAAATATAGATCTTAAGCACCCTTCTGAGCACTTGCTTTTTCACGTGCTGAGAGACGCTGCTGTGGTGTGGTCCTGATTTAGGGTGATTCGGGAGGAAATGATGCTTTCATGACCACCGAAGGACAATGGTGAAGAAGAACATCACCTCCCTCCCTCCATCTGCCCATATTGCAGTTTAGCAAGCATTAATTGCCTTCTGATGGGAAGAACGAGAGCACGCCGGACAGTAATAGTCTAATCCCTGAAAACCGACAAAACAAGGTCCTGTTGAGATGGAGAAGCGTGTGACGTCAAGGAGAGGCTTAAAATATACTCCCGGGTTGAGGGAAGAAATCACATGACAGTTGTGAAACATGAGCTGCCCTTTTGAAGCACAAACCTAGGCAGAAGATTAAAGGGTGTGAGGGCAGGAGAGTAAAATTGCAGCTACTAAAACATTGTTTCTTTTCCATCCTTTTCTGAAGGCTCTGGCAGCATCCTGGGAACCAGAACAGAATTATTTCATTCAGTGTACAGCCTTTTTGTACAAATGGCTGGCTAACCAGTTCCCCATCTGCTTTGCTTAACTGCCCCAGCTAGGCAGCCAATGAAATAAAAGCCGGGAGCAGTTCCTGGAAAGGGATAGCATTGAAGGGACCAGCTGCTGGTTCATGTTTGACTGCCCCCTATTAGTTGTTGCAGCTGGTTGATGAATGGAGCTCAGAACTGCATCCTTCAGCTTGCTTGCTTATTTGCAATTAACTATGGACTGTTTGCCTCGGCTTGCTTATTGGCTTGACATTAAATCTATCCCTTCGTTTAGTTGAAGGCTTATATATTTTGTGAATTTTAGCCAGAATCATTAGAATTAGCGCTGTGTAAAAACAAACAAAAAAAAGCCTCCCAGTGTTTTTCAGTTATTCTCCATCAATAAATAAATAAGGAACTTCTCCTAGGTGGGGTGTTGGGCTTTTGCTGCACTGAACTTACTTTTGAGGTGGCTGGAGGGTATTTCTTTGGGTGTCGTTTTTTCATTCTCCAAATCATCTACCTGGTGGTCTGCACTCTGCAACCTTCCCAAGTGCCCCTGCATATGGTTTTGAGGAACTGCAGGATGGGAAGACAACAGACCATCCAGGGGTTGTTCTATAATGGAAGAGGACATTAATTCATGTCCTCCCCATCCCACTTGTAAGTAAATGCAATCTCTTCTAAACCTAGAAGTTCCTAGAATTTCACCCCGAGATAAAAGGCAGATGATAAACCACCCTCTTTCACAAGAGATAATGATTATCTGGAAATTTAAAGGCAGGATTTGGCACAGGGCTAGTGAAAATGGGATCATCATATTCAAAAGCTGTGAGCCTGTAGTTGATGTGATGGTGTCTACCTCTCTCATTTGAACATAAGAACTCAAAAAGATATTTCATAGATCAGGCTAAGGACCCATGTAGTCTGGCATCCTGTACCCCCAGTGAAGAACCAGAAGTATGTAGAAAGCCTGTGAGCAGGAACTGAATGCAACAGCACTCTCCCTATTTGTGATTCCCAGCAGAGACATACTTCCTCTGACAGTGGAAGCGGGGTGTGTGTGTGTGTGTGTGTGTTTGTGTTTGGACTTGTGTTTGTTGGGGTTCTGGGTAAGATGAGCTTTTGCTCTAATCCAGCCAGGGGTGGAGAACCCAGTGGATTCCAGATGTTGCTGGACTAGGGCTCCCATCACCCCTCGTTATTGACCAGGCTGTGTGGGAAAGGTGGGTGCTGAAATCTAAGAACATCTGGAGGGCCACTAGATTCCAGTCCCTGAGCAAGGCAGTGCCACATTTGCATGCAAGTTGCCATACTAAAATCTGCCCTGATAATGTAGGGCTTGTTCCCGCAGTCACGTTCTGTATGATATAGTTTCTTCAGCAGCAGTAATGTGTCTCTGCAATGAACTTTGGGAAGCTGAACTAGTCCTGTGAATGCTTGTTGCAGAATCTGCTCCCTATGTCATGAAAAGGATTGTGGAAAGTAAGTCAGACCATGCATGATGTGAGGAATTGTGACCAGGATACACACTGGAACATTCACTGGATACACTTTAATCTGCCAGGAAAGTTAACGTAGTTTTGGCTTTCCTGTGTAAGAAATGAGTGAGCCCCCAGACAAGACTCTACAGAAATCCAGGACATTCAAAGGTGGGGGCAATTTACTTCCGGGAAAAAAGACAGAGGCTCTTTTCTCTAGCCTAGGGAATAGTTCTTCCTAGTTTGTCCATAGGGTAAACCCAACCTTATTGCATTTTTCATTCAGCTAAAATTAGAACAGAGCACAGTATTAATTAGAAGTGTAGTCAATGCAGAGTAACATTACACGATTGTTTTCTACATCTTTCTGAGCTTAGTGCTTCTCAAATAAATCGGCACTTGCTATTCCCGTAATGGCATCATGATGACTCATGTTCAGAGTGTAACTCTCTGTACCACCCCAGTTGCAAGTGTAAAGTGATTCCTCATTTTGCCTTTATGTAGCAGCAAATTATTTCTCATTTTGTATGTCGGCATACCAGTATTGCACTGCATGCATGTACACTAGCCTCAGGGGGCATTCCCCTTGCCTCTAGAAACCTCAGAGAGAAACACCTGAAACCTGAAGAAAATAATCTCTATCAACTCTCGCTGACATTTTATAAGGCATCCTCAGTATCTCTAAAAGACAAAATAACATGATGGTGAAGATTCCAAAGGGGACGCTATTTCCTTGCTTCCAGTCTTCTCTCTGTACCATTGAAAAGGGGCTTTGGTCCAGAGCAGGGAGGCATAACATTTCATTCCTAGCGTGTTAATGTCTAGCGCACTGGGGCATCCACTTACCATTTTGCTTCTTCAGAAAGCACTAGCAGTGTCTGCTGCTGGGACAGCCATCTAAATGGGTTACTGACCTGACAAGGTGGGCAACTTCCTGGTCTTAAAGATGGCAGCTGAAGCCTGAAAAGGCGCAATTTAGAGAAAACTCAGACAGTCACGATGTCTGCATCGTAACCAAAGAAACTGTGCTTGCTGAGCATTTCCCTGCTGCATACAACTCTCAAAGGGCTCATGGGATGAGGAGACGGCAGCTTCAGCTCTGACCCAGTCTTGTTACTATTAAAACACTACCTCTTTCCTAATGCTTCCTAAAACATCAGCCTGCAAAATCCTCTCTCGTCAGCATCCATACTTGCCAAGATCAGTCTTTATCTCCTTGTGTTTTGACTTTCCTTCCCACAAAGACCCAAATGTTGATTTTTCCAAATTATCCCCCCCCCCGCCCTCATCCTACCTTCCCTCTCCGTCAGCTATGAATGAATGGCTGGTGGTCATGTGATTCTATCACCATGGAGACACATGGCAGCTGTAAGATGTAAGAATCAGGATCATAGGAGGGCGGCTGCATAACCAGCAAGTTATTTATAGGTTGCTGTTTGTGAATTTATGGAATCACATCTGTCTTTGAGCATCATGTTTCATATTCACGCTGATTCCGGTGGGGCAGGGCATTATTCTTTACAAGCGTGCATTATACAAATCCCCCAAGTCTATGAATTAATGCAGAGAAGGAAGGGTTCTAGGTAGCTTATACAATCTCTGAGCAAGCTTAGATTAGGCTGGTTTAAAATTCACATTAATTTTTTCATCATGAGATCCTCTCACAAACTTACTCAGATTTCTCAATACATAGGTCAAACCACATCTTTGAACATAAGCTGCTGATGCCTGCTCCATGAACACATGACGGAAAAGCCATACAGCAACCTATGATCATTAAACAAAGAGGTTTCTTTTTGTTTTTTCCATGCAAATAGGAAGCAGGAGCCAGCGCCTGTTGGCAGCACAAGGCGAGATGTGGCATCACCCATTACAGGGTTGAATCTGCCAATTTTGGGTTGCTCGGTTTCTCATTTTTCCAATTCAGTTCACCACATTTCTGCAGCAATCTTTGGGGGGGGGGGAAGCGTCATGAAAATTATTCAGTATTTTAATGCAAATTTATCCTAATAAACACATTTTTGAATGCAATTTTAGCTGATGTACACATTTTTGCAAACATTCTTTCTGAATATGATGCATATTTGTTTGCTATTTTCACCAATATATTCTTTTTATGCACACTTTAACCTCATATTTGATTTTTTGCAAACACTGGTTGGTTGGTAATTGCATCACAAAATTTGGATGAGTGCAAATTTCAAAGTTTAGGTCTGTTTTGTTTCTTGCCTTGTTTTGGAAAGTGAGAATCTGATGGATTCACCTCTAAATGTGAACTGAATCAATATTCTCCCCCATCCCTAACTATAGGTACCCATTTCTGCCCCCTTTCTTAGAAGGTGAACATAATCTATTCAGCCCAACCTTAAACATTTTGTTATCCCCTAGGTAAAATATGAATAATGTGATCCAGCAGGCAGAAAGTTGTATCTGGATCTGGAGGACTTAGAAGTATCCATAAGCTTTCTTTGGCAGAGCAAATAACAGTTTGAGGTGGGGACTGCTTATAGCAGAAAAATGATGGGAGGGGGTGAGGGGGAAAGAGTTAACCCATTGCTGGTTATTGCTGCTTTAACTTACCACCCACGGGGAAAGATGAGTGGAGGTGTCCGGATATTATTTTCTTAATTTTTGCTTTGCCAGTTCCATGCTTGCACAGCAGAGAGATGCAGACTGAACTCTTCTCTGGAGGCTGGACCAGCTTAGGATCCAGTGGATCCTTGCCAGCCCTGTCCTGCCCCCATTCTACCCTATTCAGGGTTTAGATCATCAGTAGCTTGTGCCATCAGTGGGCACAGTAGCAGCTTTTGTGGAAGCAGATCCTCACCAGCAGCAGCAGCAGCAGTGCCACAGCCGAGAGTAACACCTGGCTCCCTCCTACAGTGCATATCTAGGACTAGGATTGCTCTGCTCAGTAGGACATGAGAAACAATAGGAAAGATGGCTTCTCTTTTTAATGCTGTGGTAGCCTTTCTTCATTAAATTGTCAGTGCAGAATCACAAATTTGTTAAACATCTAAATGAGCTAGGTTCTGCACAATGGATAAATAAGGGGATAGGCCTGCTGGAACATGTTTTAGTGGGGTCCTTTTTCTTACTTATAAAATAATCCCGTTTCCACCAAAAAGAGAGAGAGAGAAAAGACTTCCACCAAACAGAACGAACCTCTTGTCACACCTAAGACTGTCCAGCTCTTGAGGAGTTTCTTTGCCCTAACTCAGACTCCTGCCTTCCACACTGCTTTAGAAAAAATATAAACAAGAAGAGAACATTTGATTTATGTCTCCAAAGACACAGAACTTGACAGTATTTTGTGACATGTCTCAAGGGACATAACCCACTGTCTGAAGCACACAGGGAAAATTCTGATAAATTGCCATTTAAAAAACCAAGGAAGCCAAATGTCAAAATATAAATAACTTTATTGCACAGGCAGGGTGGAGGTAAAAGAAGGGAAAAGGAAAGGTAACAACCATCTATAGATCCCCAGCCCAGCAGATAAAATGGATAATGAAAATCTAACTGAGTCACCAATGTGCTATGTGCTTGGATGAATTCTTTACCCAGAGGCAGTTTTTCTTTTTAAATACCTGCACCATCAAGAAAGACACCCATATTGAGGTTATTGCAATATGGGTGCAAATGCATTTATATTTATTTGTTTATTAAACTTATATCCTGCCCTTCCACCCAAAGGAAGGAGCCCAGGGCAGCAACCAACAACTGATATAACAATAAAAACGTCCTTACATTATTCCAGTAGAGATGTAGACAGGGAAAGATCTTGACTTAAAGGCTTGTTGGAAGTAGGTGCTGAAAAGACAACAGAGATGGCACCTGTCTAATACTTACAGGAAGGGAATTCTAAAGGATAGCACTAAGACGCAATTGTGAGAAGCAGACCCTCCTGATAATGTGGCATCTGCAGGAGGACTTCAGCGGCACAGCAGTGATTGGTTGGGTATATAAGGGGTGAGGTGATCTTTCACATATCCTGGTCCCAAGCTGCAAAGGCTTTATACACCAAAACCAGCAGCTGGAACTTGGCCCAGTAGCTTCACATGTTGGCAATATCCTGCCCCAGTGAGCAGTTGAGCTGAGCTTTTATGCTCCTTGACCAGTCAGGAGCTCGTGCAGGAGGTTGCAAGATTGAATGCACCCTCTCACCAAGCTCTGCATCAGGCAGGGAGGCGGCACTTGCCCCAGTCCTTGCAGCGCTTACCAACTGCCTCATCAAAAGACAGCAACCCAGGGGAGTAAGCAAAGTGCTCAGGAACTCGCTTCCTTCTCCAGGTTCCTGGTGCTGCAGTTTTTAATAGATTACAAAACAGATGAAATAAAGTTATTTCATTGACTGCCCTCATATTGTTATGTACAGAACAACACTGAGGGTGTTTAAATTATAATAACAACAGCAACTTTGTACATTTGTGAAGTTAGCGTGTTATTAGATGCACAAAAATGGCACCTACGCAGCAGAATCATCTGCCATGGCTGGCCTTGGGCTAATCACTTGTCTCTTAGCTTCAGTGTTCCTTGACTGAAAAAATCAGGTGTTCTTTGTTTGCCTTCGACCCGTTTTCGGGATTGGTGTTAGAATTAGTAGTAGATTTGTACTTATACATGCAGGCTATCTCGTGGCTCATGGGGCTCAGCAGGCAGTTGACTCCACTCTCCATGTACACTATTACTGTGCATCTGGCTGAAGTTAAGTGGACCTTAGGGTTTTGGTGAACAAGGAAGTTTAACCCACAAGCTTATAGTCTGCCTTTGTTGATTGGTGCATGAAACTGGCAGCATATTAGCAGAATATTTGCCTTATGGACAAGCTCTGCTGTCATTTGCAGAGCAGTTTGGAATCAGAGCTGCCACCTTTTTATGTCAAAAGTGCCATTCCCCTGGAACCTGGGGATGGTGGTGGATCAGATAGAACCAATACAGAATCTGGCAGACTGGGGGGTGATGCCAGAGTGAGACTTGGTGTTTTATTGCTGGGTGGGTCATGGTAGAATTTGGTCAACCATGAGTGGTTAATTACGTTGATTGCTGCTGAACTTGGCCTCTCCCTCTCTGCCCTTCGGCAGTGAGCAGACCTCCATTCTGGGGGGGTGGGGGAGTAAAGATTGCACCACCATGCAGCAGAACCAATTGCCACAGCTGGCTCTCCCTCCCTGCTCTTGGTCACTGAAGTCCTCCAGTCCTGGGGGGAAATGATTAAGAAGCTCACAGCTGGACAACAGACCATCAGTTGCCACTAATGGGAGGGGGAGGAATGAGATGGGATGGAGGTCAATGGTGGGGACACTCATGACCAGATGAAAATAGACTTTGAGTGGAGGATATGCCACCCGAGCAGTGGAATGTGTAAGAGTGGCTAGGAATGTGATTACCGGTACATTGCATCATTTTATGCAATGTGCTTAGTGGATCCTTCAGAATAATACTGCCATTCTGCCAAAGGCGCTTTACCATTTAAAACACCAAAACAAGGACAAGCGGCCTCAGGGCATTGGTGCCACTTCAGGAGCTGATGATGGCACTAGTTCCTTGGTTTGGGCTTCTTCCCTTCTGCTTTCCTCTCGGAGCACACAACTTTTTAGACAGATCCCTGTCTGTGTGGTGAGGATATGCCCTGGCTGGATCTTTTCAAGTGTGTGGCCTTTAGACTGCTCCCGAGCTTGAGCTCTCTGAGCTGGGAAGTTCTTGATTCTTCAGACCCAAACTCTGGGCCCTTGATAATACTGCCTTGCCTATAAGCGTTGGAACTCTTCTGATCTTCCAGGTGGCAGCACGTCCATCCACACCACAGGCTGCTCGCGATTGCGGACACTTTCCCGCAGTGCCCAAGCGGCTCGCCCGAGGCATGCCGGGAAAAGCGCGCCTTTCACCGAAGCATCAGGTGTTGGTTGGCCCTGCCGGGGAGGGTCCGCGGAGCAGCAGCAGCGTCTAACCCCGCTCGGGCCCCCATGCCACCGCTCTGGGGCGCCGGGTGTGTGTGCGGGAGAGGCGGCTGGCTGCTCCCCCGCGACCCCCTCCCGCCGCCGGATCCCCGAAGGGCGGCGAACCCAGCCCGTTGCCAGCCGAAGCCCCGCGCTTTCCCACTGACGCGCGTCGGCGAGTGACTCAAGCCTACGTCACGCGCGCCCGGCCAAAAGACGCTCTCCTTGCCTGGGGAAAGGCGAGCCGCGCCAAGGTGCTCTCGCCTCTACGACGACGACGCAGCCTGCTCCGTGGGCTCTCGACGGCGACGAGAGAGCCGCAGGAAGAGCGAGCCTTCGGGGAGGAGGAGGAGAAGCGGCAGCAGCAGCAGCAGCAGCGGAGCAACTGGGCGAAGAGCGGCCCGAGCGCAGCGCGGCCACCTGGGGAAGCCGAGGCGCGCGTCAGGTCAGGGCGCGCGGCTTTGCCTTCTTCCCATTGCCCAGCCGCCAGAGCACTTTCCCCGGCGAGTTGTCACAGGTCCGCCCGGCCCAGCGCAGCCGCCTTCCGTCCGGCGTCCCGCAGGAGTTCCTCGACGGCGCGCCGACGGGGCGGGCAGCCCACTGGTAAGGAAGGTAAGGAAGAGTGAGCCCTTTGGGGGCAGGTGCGGCGCCTCCTCGCGCCTTCTCCTTCGTCTTCCCTCTGTTTCTTCCCGGTACGCAGGTAGGATCTGCTTGTTTCCATTGCTTTACCAAAAGGACACGGGGGGAGAGAGAGGAAACTCCGGGTTGCTAGGCGAGGATCTCGCCTAGCAACTGGGGAGGAGGAAGGCAGGTGGACCAAGGGTGGAGAAAAGGGGAAAGGGAGCAAGGCGAGGAGGCGCGTCACCTGAAGCCTAAAAATAGCCAGCGATGCGGAACGGAAGGAGGCACGTTTGGGCGAGATAGATGGGGGGGGGCGGGAGACGAGCAAATCGCCCTTTGCTGAAGCCCGGAGGGGTTGCCACGATCCCTTCCGAAGAGATGCTTGGAGAGCTGACATTTTAAGTAAGTATGGGGTGGGGAGCGGGTATATAGAGCGTCAGTGGCCATCCTGAAATCCACGCAGCCTGAAGTGTGACCTTGATTGTAACATTGGGAAAGGAAGCAGAAACCACTCCGTCCTCATGAATAATGAAACGCCAGCGCTTGAATCCTGGCTCACTTGGACCCACCTCTCTCTCGGGTAATTCATCACAGAAGTTAGGGGTATAGAAGACGGGCCACAAGAAGCTGCATTCATGAGACTCCTAAGCTGTGGTTTAGGGTGGGGGAGAGGATGCTAGACGTTTGTCTTGTTTCTTTTTTAAAAAAAGCCTGGGCATTTGTGAAAATGTTGGCTGCATTGGGAAGCCAGTTCTGGATCTGCTTTTAGCCTTGGTGGGGGGAAAAAGATGCCATTGTATTTGATATAAATCCTATACATGGAATCTTCCTTTTAGTATGCTCTTTTTGAAATGATCAATAAACCCTTTTAAAATGCAATCCAAGTCATCAGCTATTGACGTACGTACTTGAATGGGGTTTGGAAGTGGAAAGTGACAGATCCAAATAGCCTTCCTATTAAGAAGCAGCTCTGACTGTAACATAACTGCCTAAAAAATAGATTGTGTTTATGGTGTTTGCTCCTGATTTGCATTTGCAATTGGAAGCATGTGTGCAAAGCTCCATTAACACTTTTGCTTAAACCAGAGTGAATCTGGAATCAAATTCTTATCTCAGGAGCTATGTGCAAGTTGTGTGGGTATTTTAGTGCCCCAGAAGAAATGTTTAAATGGTGCCTACTGCACCATTTAATGGCACCATCCTCAGGCTGCTGGAGGATCATCCCCTATCCCACCTCACCTGGTCCTTTTGCTTGTCAGTCTCTGATAAGGCCTCCTTCACTACCATTCCAGGTCCTGCAGCTGGATGAACAGACCCCTTATTGGACTATCTGGTTTCCATTTCCTCCAATATGCCCTGCACCCCATGCCTTGATGTGCCATGACTTCCTAACCATTTATGCTTCATACCCAGCCTCAGTCCACTTTCCCACCTCTTCCCTCTGCTCATAGCATCAGGTCCTCCAACCTCTGTTCATTCCTTGTTGTGCATAAGCAGCAGAAGCTCATGTGCCAAGAATTCAGGATGTACCTTTCCTTTTCTGCTGCAGCAACAAAAGTGCTGTTCCATATTAGTATGTTCCTAGATCTCCACCACGACCACCTAATTGTAAGGCTAGCATAGTCTTTACAAATGACATTGAATTACTATGCAGCATGCCACTATAACTTAATAATGAACTTAGAAAGCTTGATATTGTCTACACTAACTAATAGCAGCTCTCATGGGCTTCATACAAGGGTCTTTCCCAGGCCTATCTGGAGATGCAAGGGATTGGACCTGAGACTTTCTGTATGCAAAGCAGATGCTCTGCCACTGAGCTATGGCCCTTCCCCTGGTTTTGGCCCTTCCTGTTTGTGGACATATGTTTCACAGATCCTAAGGTTAGATAAAACTGTCGGATAATCCAGCAGGGTCTCTTCTGTTGCACAGCCCATATGGATCTTCCCAGCCTGTGACTTATTTTTAGCTGCAGAGAAGCATCCTTTTAGAAGGGCATCTCTATCCATCTTGATGTTCTCAAGGGAATAATAAAGTTTCCATTTGCTTGTCTGTCTTCTAGAAAGATCATTCTCTGATGCTGAGAGTCAATAGGGACTCTCAGACAGAATGTTGGGTCTAGGAGTTCAGGTTTCCATTCCTAGCTTAGCCTCTGCGTGGCCCTGGGTCTGCTCCCCATTTCTAATGTGACAAGAATAATAGTGTCATAGAATTGTAGAGTTGGGACGGACCACAAGGGTGCAAGAATATTTTTGCCCGGCATGGGGCTCAAACCCACATGAGATTAAGAGTCGTGCTGTACTGACTAAACTACCCCAGCAGTGATGGAACTCGCAAGGTTGTGTGTGTGTGTGTGTGTGTGTGTGTGTGTGTGCGCGCGCGCGCAGAAGGAGGATGAGAGATTTAAAATGAGTTTTAAAATGGCAAGGCACTTGGCGCAGCTAGAAGTGCCACATCCATTATTAATCATGGAGAATGCATTGCTGGTGGCCTCTGGGGGGGTCCTCCTGACATCATTCAGCAGTGCCATCTCTCCATCTGTCCCTCTCCTCTTGCCCTTCCTCAAGGGTGACCTTTTCTCTTTCAGCAGCTTTGGGCCTCACACCTGCATCGCTCTGCTCCTCCTCTGTCTTCATGTCTCCCAGGGGAGTTAGCGAAGCCATTTTTTTTGGCCTCCTTTCTTTGTTATCACTACAGCAACCCTCCAAGATCAGAGACAGAGGGGAGTGGAATGTATATCAGAGCAAGGGGAGAAAGCGGGTATGTATTGGAAGTGAACCGTATTCCTGCGGGTACATATTGGAAGTGAACCATAGTCCACGAAAGCTTGTGCCATTGTAAGTTTTGTTGACCTAATTTAAGGTGCCACAAGACTCTGTTGCTTTTGCTGCAAGACAGTAAGATGATGAATATAGTTTATGTTGGCAATGCTGTCTTTCATGAAGGTGCAGCCCCCAGTTTTAATCCTGAGTCCCCTGCTTCTGATTTCCATGGGAAGATTAGCCTTCTGTTTTTGTAGTAAAGAACCAATTTGCCCTCAGGCTCTAAATAGAAAAACTCCACCTTGTGAATGCATTCACATCATTAAGGGAGTCATATGATTACTGGCTTTCACTGCCTTCAAATACAGGGTCATATTGTTATAACTTATATATGCTGCTATGATACCAAACAAGAAATGAACATGGCCTGTATTGGATGAATAGCCCCTTTTTACTCATTTTCTGGCCAATGATGGTGCAAAGTCTCTCTCTCTCTCTCTCTCTCTCTCTCCTTTGAGATATGAAAACAAATGGAGACATCTATGAAAGTATTGATGTGGGGACATGAAGAGTTGAAATGTGTTTTGTAATTGACTCCCTAGCTCTCCCTGATAGACTCCCAAATGCAATGCTGTGAAATAAGTCTTGCCTTGAGCCCCTCATAAGAGTGCTGTTGAGTAAGCTGTGACGTCTTTTATTACTAGTAATAAAATTATTAATAATAAAGGCCTACAAGTGGAATTCAACATGGCATTAATTGGGGTATCTGTGAGTGGGATGAGGTCTGCTTGGCAAGGGAACTCCCACATGCTCCTGTTTTGGGTACCCCGCCCCCATCCTCCAGAGCAAAGATTTAGGGAGCACAAAGGGAGGAGAGGCAGCTTAATTCTTGTTCAGTGAGTGGACTTCATTCTGCTTGTGCAGCAACACAGCTGAATCCTACCTGATAGCACTTTTAAGATGCTAAAGGTGACCACAGACCAGCCAAGCAGCTCTTAGATGCAGCATAAGTGCTTCTCTGCTGCCAAGTGGAAAGAGGCTTGCTGTTGGGATGTCCCACACAGTGGGGGGAGGGCAGGGGGGGGAAGGGATCCTTGGGTGTCTCTGTGTTGAGGATGCACAGGATCCTAAGCACCCTCATTCACGTAACATGGCCTTAAGAGGAGCCCTTTGCCAGCCTGTACACTGCCATGGTTAATTTCCTCCCACTGACGGCAATGGTGGTGGGAAATGGCAAAGAAAAGGGTAAGAAAAAGCAGTCTCCTGACCCCCACCCTTGCCTGACAGCAAGCTGTCGGGGTTTAAGAAGTGTTTTTAGCTCCACTGCAGAATCCTTCCCTCTCCCCAATAGGATTGTTCTGCCACCATGCAAAAACACTATTTCCCCACCCCCACCCCTGTATTCCAGCTCACAACAAACCTGTGCCATATGTTGTTATTATCCATGTTTTGCAGCGGAATAATTGGGCTGAGAGAGTGTGATGTGCCCAATACCCAGTGAATTCATGGCTCGGCAGGGATTTGATCTCAAGTCTCTAAGGTCCAAGATTCTGGGCATTGGCCCATTTTTAGCATCCGATAGCAGGTCTTTGGAAAGAAGATCCATTATATTGTTAACAATGTTTAGGGCAGTATAACCAACAGCAGCAACAAAATTCTTCGCGAATTTTGCTCAAATTCTTATTGAAAAATCACACCCCTGAATTGTCTGACTGATGTAAATTTTTAAAGCAGGCCAATTTGATTATTGTTGCATGTTCTGTAGAATTGCTTCTGTTTTAGATTATTACTGGGGAAAACAGAACTAATCCAGGCATTAGAAATCCTGCTCAGCCCTCCTCCTGATATTTGATAGGGGAGTGCCACTCATCTACTTCCAAGCTTGTCTTCATAGCCTCTTGAGAGCTAGAAACTCTGTTTTCCCCATATGAAAGCTGTGGGGTTTTTTAGGGTGCTGAATTTTGTGCCCAGTGTTATTGTTGCACTTGAGAGATACAATCACACCATTGAAGGATATACTTAGCTCTGGCAATATCCATTCAGACACAAGGCCATGTGGGATGAGTTTTGTGGGTGGTTTGTGTGCTAAAGGTCACCAGCATAAGGAACAATCCCCCTCCCCAAAGAAGCTGGAAAGTGTGACTAGAGAACCTGTGCTAACATTGCACATATTAGCATACAAAGTGTGTCTCTTGTGATACCTCTCTGCTATCCATTGTAAGGCACCAGTGCGAGCTGAACAGTGGGCTTTGCTCTTAAGCAATTCTTACTCACTTCAGTGAGTGCTGCTTGCAGAGGAAATTTTCCCCTGTGAATTGTGCCTGAAATAAATGAAACAGGATAACACAATTTATTTCTTCTCATTCCCTGGGTTAATTTCTATTATTCACATCCGTGCAGCATCAGTGTAAGAAATTAGGATCAGGGGGACTTTAGAAAGCTGACTTATACCAAGTCAGACCATTGGTCCATTCTGTATTACAATAACAGTGGCTCTCCAGGGTTTCAGCCAGGGGACCCCCCCCCCCCGCCCCGTCCTGCCTGGAGATGCAGGGGATTGAACCTGGCACCTTTTGCATGCAAAGCAGATGCTCTCGTGGCTTGACCTCGCAAGAAACTGCACTAGGAAAACTCATTTTAAGGCTGGGAATGCCAACCACCACAATAGCACAATGCCTCTCATACAGAAGTGCCACTGCAAACTGACCCAGTTTGGAGCAGCACCTTTTTGCCAACATCATCAGATGCCATGCATGAGCATGGCAAACTATAGTATCCCCAGGTGTGTCTACTTTACTGAGCATGCAGAGGGTTGCTGTGCAAGGATAACATGCCATGGGAAACTACTCTCTTCCAATCTCTGCTCTCACATGAATTTATTGAGTGGCCTTGGGCACCCCCACCCTCAATCTGCCTTAGTCATATGTTTTATGGTGATAACACACACTTACTGTACATAGCTGAATGTAGCCTTGGGGTTCCAACTGTGTCTGCTAAATTCTCAGCCCTCAGCTGCATGGTTTAAGGCTGCTGTCTTTGCAACATCAGAGCAGCTGAGTCGGAGACAGCCAGAGGACTGATGGCACATTACTTGCAAAGGCCCATGTGGACTTTTGAGCAGATCAGCCATTGTCATCATTAAGAGGGATGGCATGGCAGACAGCAGGATGAAGGAGGAGTTTGCAGGAACAGATGACATCAGAAGACAAAGAATATGTTTTATGGGATAATAACCATGTAGCTCATTATGCTACAGGCATATAGCTATATTGTAATAATATTCTTTTCATGACGTCTAACCTTGATGCAAGACTTGCTTCAAAATAGTTCAACTGATATTGGCACAGAATGAGAGAATTGTAGAGTTGGAAGGGACCCTGTGAATAATCTAGTGAAACCCCATTGCAGGAATATGCAACTGTCCCATACGGGGATCAAACCTGCAACCTTGGTGTTATCAGCACCATGCTGTAACCAACCGAGCTTTCCAGGCACAACCTTTTGGATCTGATGGTAGTAAAAGGTGTATTGGTGGTTGACTTCCCAAACCAAGCTGATGGTAAGAATGCAGGTCATTCTAATAAGCTTACTATGCTTATATTTTGATAATTGGGATCAGTGAAGCTTTCTGCTGGGCTACTGGCAAATATGAGGAGATGTATGGCAAAAAGAAAACAAAAGAAAGTCCATATTCTGATATGGCCTGCATGTGATATTGTCCCCAAAGAAGGAAATTATGACACATGGAGAAAGAATTCTGTCCTTGGTGCTGAACGTCTCATCTATTGCAGCATTAGTGTTGAAAAGATAAGCTGGTATCAAATGCAGCACTATGTAACTGTCCTGTCAGCACAAGGATTCTGTTTGTACAATGGGACTTTGCACAGTCTGTTCTAGGGGTTCCTCCAACCTCCTGAGCAAATTTGGGGTGTGTGTGGGGTGCACACAGGTCTTCCCTTTGTGTCCAAGAAAAGTAAATAAGCTATCCACTGCACAAGTGGAAATTCTTGCGCTAATGGGATGGTTACTTAGCCCTGTGCTAGTTACAAATCTCATATTTTTAACACAGTCTCTCTATCTTATAATTTATAACTGTATGCTGAACTGGATGGAAGGATCAACACCAAGGACAGCAGCTTCCTCCATGTGATCACAGGCCTTTCTTATTTACCAGCCTCCCCACCCCCCTTTACTCCAAGGCAGCCTTACCTTATAAAATCAAATATATTTACTTTGCCATTGCATGAGGTGTGGAATAAGAAGAATCAGGTCTTCTTTCCGGGAGCAACCTCTCCCAGAGAGCTTGAAAAGCTGTTTCCCGTCAGACAGTGCCAGGCTAGATTCATCAGTGGTTTGCGTCAGTATAGCACAGCTTTGTCTGTTAAACAGCACACTTTCTGCAGGTTTATACATTGCTGAGAAAGTTATTCTTTGCTTGTGTGGGTACTATTGGAGAGTCCCAGTTCTCCCTAGTAATGTTTATGGAAACCAGCTCAGACAATAACTGTGAACTTGCAGAAGATCCAGTGTATTGCTTGTGGGTTTTAGAGAGCCTCACGAGGGGATAGGAATGCTTAACAGTGAGATATTTTAGACTGGTTTGCTTCTTCACCTCATTATTTCCTTCCTTTTGAGAACTCGCAGTTCAACCATCCGGTTCCTACTTCTATTAGAAATGCTATTTTAAGCTGCCTGTTGCTAAGATACACTGTCAGTTCTATGCACTTGCTGTTTCGGTAGTGTCTAAGAACAATGTATCCAATCAGTTTAATTAGTTTCCCCAAATTAAATATAATTTACAATAGGATTTAGTTTGGTAAAAACATGCCATTGTGTTCTCTCACTGCATACAACAGTCACTTTAGGGATAAGTCACCTTCAGAAAGTGCGTCCTTTTTTGAGCGCCCTCAGATCTCATGTTTCATGGCAGGATCACCACAGCATCAGGAGGAACCTTTTTCCTGGTACCTAGTAAACAGCTGAAACCTTCTTCAACCTAAGGCCCATGGGATGTGTTCAAAGATTCTCATTGATCCAACCTTTTCTGTTGTCTTTTTTCCATATTGGCTTAAATATGACATTCTTAGAACTTGGTGTACTACACTTCCTCATTGTATCCCTAGTGATAAGGAATACTTTCCACCATAGAGCCTTGTGACTTTCCCCAAGTCACAGAACTACTGACCTGGTTAGGAACATTCATTTCTTTGAAGCACATGAAAGGAGAAGGCCAAGCCAAATGAATCATTGTTCTTGCTATGAGTACAGGTCAATAGCTAGCCAGTTAGGTGAGGTGTCTGCAGTTTGATCCATATGAAGTTGTGTACCATTCTCAGATGAAGAGTAATTTCAGATTCTCTTGCTTATTGGGTTAGGAAGGATCTTGGTTGCTGGTAAAGAAAAAGAAACCTGTCTTAAATGATGCAATTAAATGTACTAAACCCTGCACATTGAAACACAGTGTTGTATAATAGGAAGAGTGTTGGGTGTAGAGCAGGGAGAGCTGGGTTCAAATCCCAACTCAGTCAGTGGTTTTACTGATGACCTTGCACAAATCTGACCTTGCAACATCCTGGATAGCTCAGTTGGTTGGAGTGTGGTGCGGATAATGCCAAGGTTGCAGGTTTGATCCCCGTGTGGGACAGCTGCATATTCCTGCACTGCAGGGGGTTGGACTAGATGACCCTCAGGGTCCCTTCCAACTCTGATTCTATGAAATACATGCACCATTTAAAATAAATATAGCATGCCCTTTTTCTATGAAAATCTTGGTCTTACATACTCCACAGTGGTGTGATGAAGAACAGGAATAATCTCATGCACTGCACCTTGACCTTCTTGGACAGAGTGCTGGAAACAAATGTGATAAATAAACAAACATTGTCCTAAACCTGGACTCTATAATGTGGGTTTCCTCACCTTGGTGCTTCCAGATGTTTTGGATCACAACTCCTATCTTCCCTGACTATTAGCTCTGCTGGCTGTGGCTGAGAGGAGTTGAAGGCATAAGGTTGGGAAGGCTGCTATAATGGATTGCTGGGATGCAGCTACCAACATTCTGCTGTCTCATATTGTGTGTTCCAGTTTTTCTCCAGGGTGTTAGATCAAACTAGCAAATGGCCAAGGAAACTTCTGTTCCACTTGTTGCACAGAAATATTGCAGTTACAGGTAGCTATGGAAGATGACACCACACACACACACACACACACACACAGGGTTAGTAAGGGAATTATAGTGTCACATATTCAATGAATTAGTGGGTTCTTTTTCATTCATGGATCTCAGACATTCACGACATATGTGGCATCTGGTGTGGAGTAAGTGCAGATGTGGGTGCAAAGGAACAATCAGAAGCTTGAACTGAACTCTGCTGATGTGTGCACGCCCAGCTCTAAGAGGGCACGCCCAGCTCTAAGAGGGCAAGGAGTTTCTATTGATGGGCAGTGAGGGCACTCCTTGTTCTGGGAGCATTGTGGAGGCATTGGCTGTGTGAAAAAGAATTCCCTCATTCAGCCAGTGCCTGAAAATGCAGCATTCCCAGCTGGTGGGCAGGAGAAAGAACTTATTTACTAGGCCTATGCTCAGTGCTTCCCAAAGTTCCAGGCACAGAACTGGCTACACCTCTTGTGCTGTGGTTCCCAAATACCAACAACCAACTGGCTATTGGGCATTTGGGAATCATGCACAATGGATTTTGACAGATGGGCCAAACAACACAGATTTCAGTCATGGGATTTCCGCAGTGATGTCACAGGTAAATTGTTCTGCCCATCTGTCAAAACTGGTCCCTGGAGCAGTAACGATTTTCAACCCCTGGTTTAATTATTCATACGCTGCATCAAGATCAGCAAGTGTGCCAAAGTGCAATCAAACTTATATTGTTACCACACACAGACCCATTCTATTTTATCAAGTAAATTTATTTTTTTTTGATCAATGGACAATAATGATAATGGTTGATGGGATTTCTGTCTTCATGGTTGATGAGTCATTCAGTTACAGCTGTAATAGTTAAGAGTTACTAAGGCCTTTCACTGATTCATACTGCATTAATTTGAGACTCAGAACTCTAGTAGTATGGTACTGTTTGTTCTGGGGAGAAATTATTCTTACTTATATCAGCTTTTCACTCTGTATATATTTTGATGATACTTTGATGGTTATTTTCTTCTTAAGAATGCCCTGAGACATGAGACTTTTTTATAAGGGCATATGTGTGTGCTTGCCCATGAACCTTTCTCAAAATCAACCTCCCATTGACATTCTGTCCCTTCTGCATTTCTGACAGCATAGTGGTCTTTGCATAGGCTGTCTGCCAGGATTCTGAAAGAAATTTTTTTCCAAGCTGGGATCATGAGCTGCTTTGTTGCTGTTGTTGTTGTTGTTACTGCCTTTCATGAGGAGCAACCACTGCATTCTGAGTGGTGCAAAAAATAAATAAATATGGCCAGTGTGGGGACAATTATCATAATGAGACTTTGTTGCCTGGTTTAGAAAGTATTCTTTGGCAAGTATATCCCATATAAGCAGAGTGAGCTATATCTACAACTGATAGCTCATTCTACATGAGAAAGCCAATAATGTATAGTCAGATGTTGTTAAGGTAACTCCCACTCTATGGGACCTGAGGTGAAATTTCGCAGAAAACAAATTTCTGAGCAAATGAAGGGGGAATCGTAAAGTGTAGCTTTAATAACCAAACCTGATCTCATCTCCTTTGGGGTTAAATGATCTTGTGATGTGGACACAATGTCACACCATTAAAGCAGATTAGAGCCACCATTTTACTTATTGAAAAAATGAGGAAGAAAGCCACCCCCTTTTACTGCCCTGTTTTGTAAGTACGACAGGGGTAAATCAAGAGTGTAACACGATCCTAAGTATTTACCCAAATATATCATGACCATAAGAATAAGTTCAATCTTTGTATAAGTCATCAGTCACCTTTATGAAACAGGTATTGCCTTCAAGGCCCTTAGTTGCTCCTAATATTGTCAGGAATATGCTAATAAAAACAGTTTTTAAATGACCTTTTCATTGCCTTATTCACACATGCTTTCAAGGAAACCAAATCCCATAAATCTGGAAATAGTTCAGTATAAAATTTTTGCAGAGTGTAAAACTGGCAGGGTTTCACCGGAGTCCAGGGGACTGGGCTGGTTTAGCTCTGTTGAAAGACAGCAGCCCTTGAATAGAGAGGCAGGAGTAATCAATGGCTTTGCATGCAGTGCCAAACATTTTGCAGATACTATCTGTTGTAAAACTGTCATGGGCAATTTAACCTACAATTCCTGGCCATCCCAGTTGCTCTGATAATGTCATCAGCTGAGAGATAACCTTGGTGCTTGCTGTTGTCATGGAAGAACTGCCGAAGCCTGCCCACTTCTTTAGTGCAACAATATTTTAAGCTAAATAGCACCTGACACATTGTTGGCACCAAGCACAGGTAAAACAGAAGTTATAGCACTTAGCTATTGCCAAACCTCAGACTTTCACAGATTCCAGACAACAAGGAGGAGGGACTAAGAAAGACAATCAGGTGGTGAATTACAGTACCTTATAGGGTACAGCATTGTGAGAATGTAACCATTTCACGGTCTGTCCATCCCCAGACATACCCCTATACATATATTGCTTCAGAAAAATTCTGCTTAAGTCCCAATTTCTGCAGCAAGTAAAGCTTCAGTCTCTATAGACTATGCATATAGAGAAAATTTGCATATTTTTTGAATTTATTTGCTTCTGCACAACCTATGCAGAGCACTGCAATTCTACCTCCTGTATCTCCTATTCAGTCTTATCTCCTCCCCAGAACCCAAGATTTCACCAGGCATTGCTTGCACACTTTCAAGCCTTGAGAACTAGAAGTGTGCTCTTTTAAAAGGAAAACTGAATTCTCAGGCAGATGCCTTCTGGAGCCTATACCCTTTCTGAATTTGCATATTGATGAATCACATGGATCTGGATACTCAACAACACCGAAGAAAGTAGAGAAGTGTAATGTTTTAATTCATATTTTTTTTCTTTCAGATCTCGTAGATGACCAGGATCTGAGAGCTGACCTTCAAAACCTGCACCTGCCCTAGCAGATACCCACTCCATCTTGGGCTCCCCTCTGCCCCCAAAATCCCTTCCTACATAGGAGTGGCTGAGCCAGACAGTTTCGATGCCTAAGCACAGCAAGGTGACCCAGAAGGAACAAAGTACTGAGCATGTCACTGAATCAGTGGCTGATCTGCTGGCCCTTGAGGAGCCTGTGGACTATAGACAGAGTGTCTTAAATGTGGCTGGAGAAAATTGGAACAAGCAGCAGGATGTGGATGACACTGGTGAGGATCGGCCAGCGTGGAACAATAAACTGCAGTACATTTTGGCTCAGATTGGCTACTCCGTGGGGCTGGGGAATGTCTGGCGCTTTCCATATTTGTGTCAAAAGAATGGTGGAGGTAAGTGAGCAAGGTAGTATAAAAGTCATCTGTTATGGACACATGTTCTGCTTTCCTAATATAATAATACAAGAGGAAGGGAGCATAGGCTTGAAGGCCATAGGATGCTATCTCAAACTGAGGCAGACAATACATAGTACTGACCATGCTGACTGGTAGTAACCCTCTAGGTTTCAGACAGGATCCTTTCCTGGCTCTTCCTGGAAATTCTGGGTAAATCATGTGCTCAACCATTAAGCTATAGCTTTCCCTTCAATGGATTGTTGTAGTCACTAATCTGCATGATCAGGCTGCTCATTAAAGAGTTAAATGAAGAACTGTTATCCTGAATCTTATGACACGTTCTAAGTATCTATTCTATACAAACCAAGACTACTACTCCACCACACTCAGCGAGTAAGTCTCCTTTCCTGCTTGATAGTGTGCAAGTATTATTTACCTGGTCATCTTGAGTTCAGGTAACAATTTGTGATGGTGAAAGGCTGCCATTATTCTTGGACTGTGTCTTTTTTTATAACAGCCATGTATTTTCCTTGGTTGTGCACTGCAAATCCATGCCTGAACCACATTGAACCATTATTATCTCAAAATATGTGAAATATATAAACAAGCCCTTGCTACAAAAGGCATTCCTCTATAGCTTGGTAATTATTTTCACAAAGTTGAACTCAGCCAACTCTTCTATCTGTTTCAATTTGCCCTAGTTGAGCTGATTATGCACTGTTAATTTATTTCAGATTTACAGGTTGTGCTCTATTTCCTAACAAATTTGCTTTCCATGGTGTGATTCTTGCTCTCTGTGACATAGGATGATAATATTCCATTAATCTTTTTCTTTTTTTTAGCCACCGAGTTGCAGGAAAAGCAGATTAAAGGCATAATTGCAAAGGATGACTGTGTAAGGCACATTGCCCTTTGGTTGGCTGCACAGATAGAGGTGACCACTGGTGTTTTCCCTCCTATCAAGTGCTGAGTCTTCAATGTGGTCAATAGAACATTAAATGAATGGTTGTTGCACCTTGAAGGCTTACCTGCTTGCTATTAAGCTTATGCTTCCTGGATTATCCATGGATGAAGCAAAGTGCTGGCTGAGTATCAGTTGGGTGTAATGCGACAGGAATGGATTATTGATAGATAGATGCTTTTGTGATAAAAGCAATTCCTTGGTTGATAAAAGTCTGTATCGCTTCTTGGTTCAGCAAGCTTTTTCTGCTAAAAAATACTGCTGTATGTGAAAGTAGTAATTTGTGTGTTGTTTTCTTCTCAGTAATGAAGTGTGCATATGTCTAGCAGAAAGAACAGATTTTTATTAGGAAAAGGGTGGTATTGGGCCAATTCTTTGGAACATTGTGTGCTCAAGAACTTACAGGATGGTGCTGCATGGGTTGAATGCTTTCTTGAAAGCTGAACACCCAGGTTAGGGTTGCAGACGGGAACCTTCTAATTGTACCTATTATCTAGTTACAAAACCTGGTTTCCCCATTGTGTGTACTGATGGCTACTGTGTGCCCTAAATGTGTAGGAAGCGCCTGAGTTTCTCTCTCAGCTGACTTGTCTGTCTTTGGAACTGGAGTGCATTGGTTTGCTAGTGTATATGGAATTTTGAAAGCCATTGCCTATTGGGGTCACCAGAGTCAGAGGCAATGACGTAATCAAAGACAAGGCAGTTCCAGGTTCCAGGGAAGGAGGTAGACAAGGACTAGAAGCAGATGACTGGGTCAAGAGGCCCCAGACTAGGCAGAATAGAAGTTTGAGGCAAGGGAACTGGTGTGGCTGCTCAGGGAGGCAACTTGTTCAGGGTAAAGAACCAAACCTGTCAACAGTTACATAGAACCAGCCAGGCCCTTACTGGTTCCTCTGACCTAACTTGGTTGGAGAGCAGCCATGCTGTCTCTGACCAGGACTGGCCCAATATATTTTGCTGCCTTAGGCAAAGGACAAGATGGCACCATGCCATTTCCCAGAGAGAAGCTGACTGGACTGGCGGTACTAGCAATGGAGTAGTGTTCGTCATAATGCCTGAAGGCAGCAGGGTAGAGAAAGGGCTCTGCCCTCTAACAGAAAGCACCATGGAGATGAAGCCAATCACTCGCTTCTGCTGCTGTCTAAATTACATGAGATGTGAAGTTACATATTTAAATAAGAGTCTTCAGTCTGGCTGCTTTTTCTTTAAAATAAAAGGGGCCCTGATCCAGAATGTACTCCTCATCCAGATCAAGGCCCTGCAGTGGTTTTCTGCTAAGAAAACCACCTTTACCTGTTTGCTCTTGGTCTCCACAGTTTCTGTTTCTTGGTATGCTGTGAAATGGTTGGTTTTCTTTATTCTGTTTTGAGGTCTTTTTCACATTTATTAATATTATTATGAGCCCTGCTGGAAATCATTTTAAATAGTGTCGTGGAGGAGTTTTATGCAGAGTACTGAGTTTGAGTTTATGGTAGCTTGTGCTAATAGTGGTTTCTTTCAGAGCCCTGAGCTGCTTCGGGAGGAAAGGTAGATATAATAATAATAATAATAATAATAATAATAATAATAATAATAATAGTAACAGTAATAATAATAATAAAATTAATTGTAGCTAAGACCTTTTTCTAAAGGGGAAAAAAGAAACCTTGTTGTCATTTGCTTTGATCAGAGTCTTCCAGTGATTCTTGTCAGGAGCTGACCCAGTTGTGTGAAGGATTTTTATATCTTTTTGAGAAGCTGTGAGTTGTGTCAAGAATTAACTCGGTGATGTTGTGCTGGGTGCACTTAATCGTTTCCAGCCTGCTTATCTGACTACCCTGAATATGAAGCAGGATCAAAATCCTGCCTACACAGCTTTTCTGTCTTATTAGAATTATGAACGTGCCAGGAATATTGATTTTCTCTCTCTTTTTTTTTGCTTTGAGTTTTTGGTCAACAGCTCAGATTTCCAGCATGAGAGTTTTTGGCCTCTCTGGCCAACTGTTTATATTTCTCAGACTGCCCATTTGTTTCGTACTCTCTTCAACTAGCCAGATATATATGGCCCTGCTATTTAAGTAGAGTCCTTTATGAAGAATTTTCATCCAGCCCTTCCAAGAATTGTTCTCTTTAATTGCATAGCTGGCACTGGAACAGCCATTGTGAAGGCAGAAAATAACCATACTGTATATACATTTATATATGGAGTGTTAAAGTGATCCTGTGCGTTGTAGTTGTATTAACCTCTCCCTCTATTGTCATGGCACCATTTTAAATTAGGAGACTTGCTTCAAATAATGTTTAGAGACAAATGCTAACTGGAGCTGATGAGAGTTGGATGGGCCATACAAGTAAGAAGTGGTTGTCTCCTAGGAGCAGTCATGGTCACCTTCTCATGCTGGGACCTGTGTGATCAAAGACAGGCATCTCTAATGACCTTTTTCTTTCTTGCCAGGTGCCTATCTGGTTCCATATCTCGTATTGCTCATCCTCATCGGCATCCCTCTCTTCTTTCTGGAGTTGGCTGTTGGCCAGAGGATCCGCCGGGGCAGTATAGGAGTGTGGAATTACGTCTGCCCTCGGTTGGGGGGCATTGGATTTGCCAGCTGCCTTGTAAGTGCTTGCAGAAGGCTTGTGGTGGCTTTGGGACAGCTGTGTGGATGATAGACAGGTGGTCTTCCACATGTGCTGTCTAGCAGACATGTGCATAACAGACCCATTTCCCAATGTAAAGAGGGCTTAGTTATTGCAGAATATAATTAGAAGATACCAGCCTGTGAAGGTGGTTGGTTAGAAGCTCAAGACTGATGCCTTGAACAGTTCTTTCCCCCAGCTATGGAACAGGATCAGACATTTACCATCAAGTTCTGATTTCCTTTGATTTCCCTGCATGGTCCTATATATATCTGAACTGAAAGGAAGTGCCCTTCAAGACCGTGCCCTAACTGATCCACTGTTCACACCTGTCAAAACAAACCTCTTTGTAGTTTAGTCCTGATGATTCACTCTGCAGAGGGTCAAGTGATGGGCAGGTGGGTGCTAGCAAAAAGACCATTTCCCCTCTGGGATTGATACTGGAACTCAAGCTTAGCGCCACAACTCACTCATGCCCCCTAAGCACCATTGTGCCATTCAGCATCTTATATAAACTGCTGGGATGACAACCAAAGCCCCTTGATTGATGTGGCTCTGGATCACCTGTGCAAGAGCAACACTGCTTCCTTGATATCTGGCAATTTTGAGGGAAACAATCACTGGACATGCCCACATCACAGGACAGAGCAGAGTTTGAGAATGCATGGGGAGACAAGAGGAAAGAGAAGTCCCATTGCATAGCATAACCCAGTGCATTTCAATGTTCCATTCTCCACCATTCATTTTAGTATCACTTTGTTTGGAAATACGTTTTGCTTTCCAGGATCCAAACATTTTCATTCTCCTGTTGCCAGGTCTGCTTGTTTGTTGGGCTCTACTACAATGTGATCATAGGATGGAGCATCTTTTACTTTTTTAAATCCTTCCAGTACCCGCTGCCTTGGAGCGAGTGCCCCGTCATAAGGAATGGCACAGTGGCAAGTGAGTCCTTTCTCTTTCCTGCTTTGCATGTGGTAGAAGGGAAATGAGGCACACTTCTTCAGGTGATAAACTGCATTCAGCTCTGTGACTTCTAATCTTCCAGAATCTTATAATTCAAATGTGATAGTTGCTGCAGTAGTAATCAGTGCTGGCTGATACCACACAGCACAGATGGGTGGATGCATTCATTTATCCTTTTCCATCATTGTGGGTCCCAAGGAGAAATAAGTCTTCATTTGCCCTGTACTCTGTAGTTACTATAGTTAGGTAATTCAACATTACTTTCTCTAGGGGTATTGAGAGTAGTGGCAGAGAACGACCTTCCAGTCAACAACTTAACAATAGTTCAGGTTTGTTTCCAGCTGATAGGGTGTGGGAATTGCGTTTGGGCATTGGTTGGCAGGAAATGGATATTTTCCAAAGAGTGCTATAGAGACACTCTGGAGGTTAATGGAGCATTTAATAGAATGTGAACATCTCCCAGAATATATATAAATCTTTTATAGTGGGTGTAAATTGCCCCATTTATTTAACTTTTAGTTTCAGTGGCAAGATCTTGGATTCTTATTCCTTTCTCCTAATGTGAATTTCGGCATCCTTCCTGAAGTGCCCTATGACTGCTTGTCTCTCCTACGTAGACTTTAAATGCTGCCTTGCTTTGCTGTGGCACAGGTGTGTCTAAATGAGAAGTCAAAGCATGTAAAAAAACACAACTCCATAGCTTTTGTCTCTTTTCAGCCGTGGAACCAGAATGCGACAAAAGCTCTGCTACTACTTACTTCTGGTACCGGGATGCCCTGGACATCTCCAACTCCATTAATGAGAGTGGTGGGCTTAATTGGAGAATGACTTTATGCCTCCTGGCAGCTTGGACCATTGTAGGCTTGGCCATGATCAAAGGAATTCAGTCTTCAGGAAAGGTAAGTGTTGATGGTGGCAGCCCAAAGCAGAACAGAGATTGCCAGAACCTACAACAGGTGGACCCACTTATAAAGTGGTGGATCCAGGGATGGGAAACCTGTGGCTCTCCAGATGGTGCAGGACTACAACTCTCATCATCCCTTCCCATTGGCCATGTTGGCTGGGGCTGACAACGTCTGGAGGGCCACAGCTTCCCCATCCCAGACCTACAGGTTACAGAAGACAATAACTAATGTTTGGGACGCAATCTTGTAGCCAGGACAAAGCGTTCAGCAGCTTCCACACATCCTCAATGGTTCATGGGGCCCAGGTAACCACAATGGAATAAGAAGCTAGGAAAAAGGAAAGGGTGAACACTTTCCCAACCACCTGGTCCAGGAGTGCTTGCTCCATTTTGCTTGGCTTGTGCCTCAGAGCAGCCACCTGAAAGTAAGAATAACATGTGAAAGAGCCCATAGTTGAATGAATGAAGTCAGCAGTACCCGATAGCAATCACAGGCACAGCTTCCTCTCTTTTGGGATACAGCTGCTCAGTTTACCTATCTTAGGGCATATCCACATCAAACAGCAGTCACTTATTTCCCCATGAAGAACCACAGGAATTGTAGTTCTGTTTGGGGAGAGGGCTCAGGATCTTGAACAGTGAATTCATCAAAGTACCGCATTGGCCTGAATATAAGCCGCACCCAAATATAAGCCACTCTTTTAAAATGGGGGGGGGGTACCCAAATATAAGCCGCTCCCTTCCTCGCTGCTCCTTGCTGCATACTGGGGGGGGGGGGGAGCCGTGCTGTGTTGCCAGCCGCCTTTCCCCTTCCTTGCTCTCTCCCTTCCAGGCCTTGGGGGAGAGGATGGGGAACTACGCATGGGGCAGGTGCCACTTCACCGCGCTCCTGGCGCTGTTTGCCCCGCACTCCTAGCTGCATACCGTATGGTCGCGAATATAAGTCACACTTTAACTTTTCACGGTTGGAATTTGGGCAAAAAGTGCAGTTTATATTCAGGCCAATATGGTATCTCACCAAACTACAGTTCCCAAAATGCTTTGTAGAAAGAAAAATACTGACAGAAGTTTCCAGTAGGGTAGATCTGGGCTTATTGTTCATCCTTAAGACTTTCTTTATATACAGTCTACTGCTGAATTATATATAAAGTAGGATCTCCCGCTTTCTCTCCCTCTCCCACTCAGGTGATGTATTTCAGCTCCCTTTTTCCTTACGTGGTACTGATCTGTTTCCTGGTCCGGGGATTGCTCTTGAGGGGGGCGATAGATGGGATTCTGCACATGCTCACTCCCAAGGTAAGCCCACCACACTCACCATGTGCCTTTAGACCAGTCAGAGAAATGTCTCTTACTGGGAACTATAGCTAGCAAGAATCCTATGTCTCTGGTGATCATCACAATCCATGTCCTATGTTAAACTGATGCCTCTGTGGCGCTGCCTGGATGGCACCAGAGCAGAGCAAATTTTACTTAGGTATAGGTGTTGCTGTTTTAGTCAATGGTGCTACTCTCTCTGAAACTGAAATGCTGATGATTAATTGCTTTGGGCATGCCTGTCCAGGTCTGTTTCATTATTCTTCCTGCTTGTGGTCAGAATTGTACCAAATTAACTAGGTTTGCCAAAGGACAGCTGCAAAATGGATTGACTCATTAGCTGTTTAATTAATTCATTAAACAAAGATGTAGGTGATTGAAATTATGAAGCTGGCATTAATCCTGATTAATTTTGAATAAGAGATTCTAAAATACAAGCCCCAGTGTCCAAGTTCTCATTGTAGGTAGAATGATTAGCAACCACACATCTTCCATTTGCAATACTGCACAGGCCCAATCTGTAAATGGCATCTCCATCAGGTTTGTCCAGATTCATGGCAGCAGAAGGTCCCACCGGTATCACACTACACACGAGCAGCATGCAATGGATGCTTTAGCTGAGATTCCTGCATTGCAGGGGTTTGGACTAGATGACTCTATGATTCTAATTTGGTAGGGCTCACTTGCCATGCCACAAACCATGCTGGACTGAAAGGGAGTAAAGTGCTTAATAGTTTGCTAGTACATTAGTTTGCAGAGAGCACTTGCATAGCTTGCTAGCATAAGTGTGACTATCCTGTGCAGTCTATTAAGTGCATTCTGTAAGCAGCAATCCTTAATCAATAAGGTTAATCAAGCTTTTCTTGATAAAGGGATGGGGGCTAATTGTAACTGGCAGGGGTCATTTTGAAACACTGAGTTTGTTTTCTCTCAACTGTCATTTGGACACTACCTGTGTTTTCAAGCTTTCTTCCATAGGAATCATAAGGGCTAGTGTTTTTGGTTTTTGTTTTGTTTTTCTCTTTTAAAGGATTGTGACATTTTTTCAGGGCATGATATTCCATGCCTAACTGGGTAAGCCCACAAAGTGCACAGGCAGTAAAATTCTAAAATGCAATGATGAATAAGGCATTCACAGTTCTGCATCTGAGATCCATTTATTTCCATGGGACCTGATTCCCTTTCTATTGTGCCCTTAGGCATCAATAATTGAGTCAACAGAGGAGAAAGATAGAGCGCTCTCTCTAGCATATGCACAAAGAACAGATACCCAGGCAATGATGTGCTGTTCTCAGCTGCCCATGTTATACATTTAAATATAAATGTGCCATATGTGGACCAAGCTGAGCATCTCTGATGCAGGATGGATGACTTGGCTTCCTTCTCATCTCTCCTTACAGCTAGATAAAATGTTGGATATCCAGGTGTGGCGGGAAGCAGCCACTCAGGTCTTCTTTGCCCTCGGACTGGGCTTTGGCGGAGTTATTGCTTTTTCCAGTTACAACAAGCAGGACAATAACTGCCACTTCGATGCAGCCTTGGTCTCCTTCATCAACTTCTTCACCTCCATTTTGGCCACACTGGTAGTCTTTGCTGTGCTGGGCTTCAAAGCCAATGTCATGAATGAAAAGTGTGTGGTTGAGTAAGTACTCATTCCAGTCTCTCTCTCCCTGCCTCTCCCTTTCTCTCTCCCCTAAAGGCTTCTCTGGAGGGCACAACCACAGCAGCTATCTATTTTTCAGGGTACCTTATAGTTACTTTAAAAAAGCATCCAGTGCAGCGGGTGCAATTCTGTTCTGGCCTGAAGCTTTGATAGCCAGGTGGCAACCTAGAGTGCTCTCTGGAACCAGGATAACATCTTTTCACCTTATTATTTTTGCAGAATGTGCTGTGAAGTAATTGGACTAAATCCTGCCACTTCATTCATTATTATTCAGTATTCATTCAGCTCATTCCTTCACAATTTTCTCCCCTCCATTTTATCCTCACGACAACCTTGTTAGGTAGGTTAGGTTCAGAGACTGTGACTGACTCACCCAGTGAACTTCATGGCTGAGTGGGAACCAGAACCTTGGTCCCCCTTGTCTGACATTCTTAATTAACCACTGCACCACACTGGCTCCCATCAACTGCTGGGGTTCATTTTGCCTGTTTTGCTGGAAGAAGATGCCCTTCACCCAGAACAAGGTGAACAAGGCCAGGCAATGGCTCTATAATGACCTTTAGCTTCTCCTCCATAGGAACGCTGAGAAGATTCTGGGTTATCTGAATACCAATGTCCTCAGCCATGCACTCATCCCACCCCAAGTGAACTTCTCCCATCTCACGGCCAAAGACTACACCGAGATGTATGGTGTGATAAAGACAGTGAAGAAGGATCATTTCGATAAGCTGGGCCTGGATCCTTGTCTACTGGAAGATGAGCTTAACAAGGTATGTTTATAGCCAGACTTGCTTTTCACGGTATATTTATAGCTGGGCTTGCTTTTCATGGTCATTTTCGACCCTAGATGCTGGTTCTGCTCTTGTACATCATTGAAGTCTCAGAGTGAGCCAACTTGCTTGGGAAGAGCACATGGTAGAGCTCTCTTGGGATTGTACCACTTCTGCATGGTGCAAGTGGGGGATCTCATGCTCATATGCACCCCATTTTCTTGTTAAAAACAACCACCTCTCATTGCATATAGAAAATTAACACCTTGCGTATAGAAAATTAGCATATTAGAGAGAAGGCTAAGGCAGAAAGCTTGTGATTTCTGTTTAAGATCACTCTTGGTTGCAGTTCTTACCATGTGCTGATGAAGACTTCACTGACATAAGGAATAAGGAACTGAAGTATGTCAAAATCATTGCAAGAATTGAGCTTGTGAGAGGTGGCCGAATATAACAGTGTTATGGAACAGATGTGTCTGGGTGCTGTGAATAGTAGAGCCTATGTTTCGTATGCTGAAGTTCCCAGGTTTATTCCCCAGCATCTCCAGGTGGGGGTGGGAGTGGGAGTGTCCCTTGTCTGAAAACCCCAAGAGCATCTGATGCTGAGCTAGATGGACCATTGGTCTGACTTGGTTTAAGAAAGACTCCTGTCTTCCTGAGATTACTGAGGGAGGTGAAACTGAGAAATGAATACATCATGTAATTTCTATGGGATACATGCATTGAAAAGTCACAACTTTCCATGACTACTCAGAACATGTATATATGTAGTGAAACAGATGCTTGTTCAATCATTTGTATGCATTATGCATCATTTTCCTTATACCCACAATGGTTTGGCTGTTTGGTTCTGCGAGCCTATGATTTTACAGATAGAAATCTATTTACATGAATACATGCACACCTGCTTTTATGATGTAATCTTCTGCCCAGAGTAACGCAAGCATCTTCTTTTGGCTGTGTACAGTCAGTGCAGGGAACTGGCCTTGCATTCATAGCTTTCACAGAAGCAATGACCCACTTTCCAGCTTCTCCTTTCTGGTCAGTGATGTTCTTCTTGATGCTGATAAACCTGGGTTTGGGGAGCATGATTGGGACCATGGCTGGCATCACCACACCCATCATTGACATGTTCAAAGTGCGCAAGGAAGCATTAACAGGTAAGTTCTCTCTTGGGGAAACTCAAGAAACCATTCACAGAGTAGCACTGTTGTGCATGCAATGACATCATTTAGTTCTGGCCAAGACTTGTGCTACAAAATACGTTGCTGGACGGGATCAAATTGTAATTCTTAAAAGTCATGGCATAACATCAGAGCTGAACCAATGTTTCTATTACTGAAATATATTTGCTGTCCCCAAAAAGAGCAGAGGGATTTGGGGGTTAAGAGGTGCCTGTCAACATTGGGAAGCTCACACACTGTGATAATGTGGCAGTATCTGGGGAACTGATGATTTTGGGTCATTTCATAAGACCAAACTGTGGAGGGTTTATGGGTGAGTAGATCTGGGCTGAGTTTGGAAAGTTTCAAAATGATTTTGTGATTATTTCATCAAACCTCCACATTTATCATACCACTACAAAGCTGATCCAAATGGCTGCTAGTAGCATATTCACCGTGCAATCCAAGAATGTTTTGGTTACTTCAAAGTAAATCACAGTGGTTTCAATGGATAGTAGCCCAGATGTGCCTCGGGTTATGAATTGACCACTTCATTGCATGCCAAACTCTGGTAGAATCAATTCAATGCACATGTCCAAATTAGCAAGCTATGTAAAACCCCATTAAGCAACCCAGGGTATGAAGCACTGGTAACAAATTCCATTGCAGTGACAAAAGCAAAAACCATCATTTAAACTCATCATTCAAAAAAGCATCCACATCTGAAGCCTGATGTGAGCCTTCCAGTCAGTAAAGTTAAGGGGGTGTTTCTGAGGTATATAATACCTTCTGTGAGCTCCACATGCCTACCTGCCTAGATACTTGCAGATTTGTATGTAGCAGATTTTGTTTTACATTTCTCTAAAGATTACATTGCATATTAAAAGTTTAAGAGCAATTTATAGGGCACTCCTATGAATGTTTGCTTAGAAATAAGCCACACAGTGTTCAATGGAGCTTAATCTCAAATAAGTGTGTCTAAGATTGCAACCTTAAACTTTTAAATAGTGAAATCAAGTACTTAAAATTCACCGAAACCAAATGTTGTGCTTGCCTTAACTCTGTTTCCCCATAGTAGCCAGTTGGGGCTTCTACGTATAGGATAAAATTTCTTGCATAGAAGCCACATGTGGAAAGTTGGGTGAATCCCACACATAGCTTGCCACACACATGTCTGTTTTACCATGATCACCAAGTAGAGGAGGCGCCAGTGGTGGCCTACTTCTGTCAGGCATATGCACATTAACAAAGTCGATGTGCATTCATTTATCAGCAAGCTACATGCAGGATATGTGGCCTTGTAGGTAAGACATTTTGTCATGTATGAAACTGGCTTTGGAGTTACTTTTTCTGCAGGAGTGATATTATAGCCATAGAGCAACAGACATACCAACTTGAAGCTCACTGACCCAACTCCATGATATAGGACAAACAGGGGCAACAAATGCATAATTTTTTGAAGTTGGCTCAGTCTGAAAAATCAGGAATCTCATCATCACAGCTCTATTGTATCTTCAGCACGGGGTCATTTTTTCCGTATATATTCAGACTCCTATGGTGAATTGAATTGAATGAGTCATGTTGGAGAACTGACATGTGAGTACTATTATGACCAGAGGTGATGTGAAAGATGTTTTGTAAGATTCAAAGTGGGCATTAGACTGCAAAAGTCAGAGTGACCTAGGTTACTAACATCCAAATCCAGTTCATCCTGGCCTGGAAATTGGGAAAAGGGTGCTTTCGTCAAGTGAATCAAGAAATGGGTGACTCTTCAAGAGGAAGTTAAGTTATAATAATTTTTGCAACAATTCTGCAAATATAAGGAACTTGCGATCTAGTTAGTATTGCACAGGCAGACATGAATTTGGGACATTTTAAGTGCTGGACTTCACAGCCTCAATAACACTTAATGAAGAGAAGATGTTTCCCTACATCACAGTGAGCAACAATGTGATAACTTTAACACTTTCCCAGATTATCTAGTATAGCCTCAAACTCTCCCCTGTCGAAGTAGAGCGCTTGTCACCGATATACCCTGAAGCACTTTTTGTACGTTTGAATAGCTCTAACATATTGATGCACTGTTTGTGTATCTGAAGAGCTCTAATCTCTCTCTAATTCCTGCCCTTAAAGTCTTTCCCATGCACACGCATCTCATGATACTGCCAGGGGCCCTTGTAGTACGTTGCTGCTCTTTGGTAGAAACAATATTATCAGTTTGCCTTTTGGATCCTGCAGCAGTTTTGCCTGCCCTCGTGTGGCTGACGTTACTGTGATCTGCTCTTTACAGTTGGCTGCTGCATTTTCGCTTTCTTCGTGGGGCTGATCTTTGTGCAACGCTCAGGCAACTACTTTGTCAACATGTTTGATGATTACTCTGCAACGCTGCCACTCACCCTCGTAGTCATCCTGGAAAACATTGCGGTGGCTTGGATTTACGGCACCAAGAAGTAAGCATTTATTTCCAGGAGGGTTAGCCTGTTCATATTCCTACAGGCTTGTCTGAATTCCTAAGCATTTGGCTTTGAATGCTTTGCCCCTCTTACCACTACAATGGGTTTCATTGTTCTTGAAGCACTCAGGCTTCTTGATGCTTCTTTGGACTTCTGGCCCCACCAGAGTTCCCATCCAAATCTCTCCATCCAAATCAAGGGGAAGTAAAGAGCAAGGAACCTTGTGCTTCAACATCTGTTTGCTTTCTTCCTTTCTTCTTCCTAGATTCATGCAGGAATTAACAGAGATGCTGGGTTTCCGCCCTTACCGGTTTTACTTCTACACATGGAAGTACATCTCGCCCATTTGCATGGCTGGCCTGATGACAGCCAGTGTGATCCAGCTAGCTGTCAGTCCTCCAGGTTATAATGCCTGGATCCGAGAAGAGGTGAGTTGGCAAATAAAAGTGCACCCCCCAAAGGCTACAAATCCGCAGGCTGTGTACCAATTGGCAACCAACCCACATACTATACAGTAAAGCCACAGGGTCCTCGCTGCAAATGGCTGTGATCATTTGTGCAATTGTTAGGCCAGCGTCCGCCTGGAGGCCAGAGAGGCCTCATCCTTATACCAGAGTACCTTGCATTTCCTCCTGCTTCCAGAGCTGTGGCCACGGAGGTTGCAGATACACCATAAAACCCAACTAGCCAATATCCTGCTGGAGATGATTCCAGACAGAGCTGGCATGGATTTCTGGTCACCCTTCCAAGGAATTGGGAGTGAGAGGCTATCTTAGCCATGTAGAGTGACAGTGGTTGAAATCCCAGTGTTGCAAATGCTCCCTTGCTTTTTAGGGTAGTCCAAGGTTAAGGAGCAGTATTTCAAGGTATGGAATCTGAACATTCATGTAAACGTTTATTTGTTCTGCAGGAAAATTGTTGGTCCAGCTTTGTGTAACTATGGGAAGCTACTGCCTCTTTATTAGCATTTTATTTAAGTGGGGGTTGCCACCTGCAAGAGCAAAATGTTCTAATGCAGTGTGCTCTTGAGAGATTAACCCTTTGGCAGGTGTTTCAGGGTGCGTATGCAGAAAAGGGAACAGAGGAGTGAGAAAGACCTTTTGGCAAAAATCCTTTGCATGTATAAGATTTTCCCCTTGCAGTACATGCTGGCCCTTCTCTTGGAGATGGGAATACAAGCAGCATACTTTACTTGCCTTGCTGCCACAGAAATAGCAACTTGATCACTTCAAGGACCTCACTTGTGTCGAGGCTGATGAATGCCAACTGCCAACTGCGTTTTCCCTTCTCTTCCAGGCAGCAGAGAAATATCTCTATTACCCCAAATGGGCAATGGGCATCCTTGTCTCACTGATCATCCTGGCCACCCTTCCTCTGCCGGTCGTCTTCATCCTCCGCCAGTTTCACCTAGTGTCAGATGGTTCCAATGCTCTTTCTGTCACTTACAAGAAGGGGCGTATAATGAAGGACATCTCCAACTTAGAAGACAATGATGAGACACGTTTCATCTTGAGTAAAGTACCCAGTGAAACCCCTTCCCCAATGCCTACACATCGTTCTTATCTAGGCCCCGGGAGCACATCCCCAATGGAGATGAGCAGCGTTGCCAATGGACGCTACAGTAGCGGGTACCTTACGGCTACCACTCCCGAATCTGAACTGTGACCGTCAACCAGCAACCTCCCTCTGTTTGCTGGGTAAAGGAGAGGAGGTCCAGGAGAAGGAACCTCTGCTTTAGAACCCCTTCCCAGAATTTACAGCAGACAGGGACTAGATGATGTCAAGAGAGGGTAGACGTGGGAAGGGGCCTTCTCCAGCTGAAATGCCAGATCCCTCCTCAGTGAATAATAGTAATAAGACATTGCAATAAATTTTTATGGGCATAAGGAAATTTTTAGCCAATTGGCATTGAAAAACACAAATTGCTCCTATATAAGAGGCTGGAAAAGGGGGATAAGTTAAGGCAACAGCCAAAGAAAAGAGCATCATGTTTTCTGGATCTCTGTCCTTGTCCATCCCGTTCCTCTAGTTGGGAAAAGAGATATGCCTCATTCCACTGAGTATGTTTAACCACCACCGTTCATAGCACAAGGAAGATCAATCCTCTTGGTATGGATTCTACCAGACCACCTGTGGTCTTACACTCTGATAATCTCCAAATAGCACATTCTTGGTCAACACTTCTTGCAAGTCTGGGCCAAGATATATTTTATGTAGGCAGCACATTACAATGCCTGGCGATGCCATCATGTGATACCTGCCACGTCATTGCTGATGTTGGATCAAAAACAGTAAGGAACAATGGGATCTCGTTTCAGTGAAGTTTGCATTGGTATGCGTGCTAATGTTACTTGCAGTATTCTTTTATCAAACGTCTGCTCACGCAGTGGTGCAAATTCAGGTATGTGCCATGTGCATAGGCTAGAATCAGAAAACTGTTCCATCAATGTAAATTTTCTGGAATTTGTGGTGTCACTCCCGATATCTACATAACTCTGAGCTGGCTGTGACCTCAGCCATTTTATCAAATACACCATCTGACATAAACTTTTTCAGTAGCAGCCATACTCTGCAAGCACTGTGAGTGCATGCCGGAGTCTTTTTGCTGTCAGTTTTGCGACATTAAAAGCACCTTTAAAAATAGTAATAATAATAATAAAGGTTCTTACTGAAGAGAGTGCGCAACATCTTTCAAGGTAGTCTAAGTGTGTTGGGTCTGTTGCATTTTCCATCAGATGGTGCAGTCATTGCCTTTTACTCTTGTGAATGTGGCTGTGCATGTGTCACAGTCATTTAGGATGCAGCTGATAACATTTTTAATGAATAGTGATTCAGCTCCATCCAACCTCTGGTTAGTCACATTCAGCTGGTGACTGAACCCTATCTTAAAAGTTTTCTGTTATTTTCATTTTAGTAACTAGGAGGTCATGCAGTTCCTGTGTGGGAGTACACACTTAATGGGGTTCTTTAAAAGAATGTTGCTCATATATGCCACTGAATTTAAAAAAATCTCTTAAAGATCTTTCTTTCTTTCTTCATTTGCAGTTTGAGCACTCCCCTTTGCACAGTGAGTCTGTGGGAGCACACATTTTGCCTGCTGGAGAACAGCAGAAGGGCACCGCTGCCACAAACCTGCCCCCAAAAAGTCAAAGTGCAACAGACTCTTGTGCTGTTGCATATGATATTTATGCTGCCAATGGCTAAATGTGCAAAAGCTGCTTTAAGTGCTTTATGGTTAAGGTGATTTGAGAGCATATAGTCATGGTCACTGATCTGTAGAAAGATCCATGGCCAAAAGTTATATTGCTTTCTCCTGCTGGAAGAGTATAAGATGAGGAAAATGGAACTCTGAGAATCTTTTCATGCTTGCTAACATGGGGGCAGCTTGTCTCATGAGCAGCTCTTTCGTGGCCTTAAGTTAGGGGACATGTCTGGCTCCAGAAGCGCATGCTTGCAGCAGATAGCAGTGTTGGTTCCAGTGACAGTTGACTGATCCAACCAGCCGTGCTGTGAAAACCACTTTAAATGGATACCCACAGATACTATCTCCATGCATTCATTGCAACACAGCCTGACCTTACAATCCTGTGCTCAGGCATTTGGGAGTAGGGTTGAACAGATTGGTCTACTTCTCATCCATGTCAGCTTTTCATGTGTTTATTCATAAGTCAGTTCTACCCTGTTTCCACATTAATTTTCAGATTTCTTTTTTAAAAATCCATATGAAAATTAAATGTAAATGTAGATTGAAATACATACTTAAGAGTGGCTGGGGAGGCCCAGCCGGATGGGTGGGGTAATAACAACAACAACAACAACAACAACAACAACATTATTATTATTATTATTATTATTATTATTATTATATTCATAGTTCATCATAACATGAAAATTATATATTTATTTGGATTAAATACATATATATATCTACACATAAATATATTTCAAGTGTTTCAAAACATATTCAGTATGAAAATAACAATAATAGCTAAATGCTACAGCCCAGCTACTGTAATTTACAGTACAGTACTGTAATTTACAGGGACGCGGGTGGCGCTGTGGGTAAAAGCCTCAGCACCTAGGGCTTGCCGATCGAAAGGTCGGCGGTTCGAATCCCCGCGGCGGGGTGCGCTCCCGTTGCTCGGTCCCAGCGCCTGCCAACCTAGCAGTTCGAAAGCACCCCTGGGTGCAAGTAGATAAATAGGGACCGCTTTCTAGCGGGAAGGTAAAACGGCGTTTCCGTGTGCGGCTCTGGCTCGCCAGAGCAGCGATGTCACGCTGGCCACGTGACCCGGAAGTGTCTCTGGACAGCGCTGGCCCCCGGCCTCTTGAGTGAGATGGGCGCACAACCCCAGAGTCTGGCAAGACTGGCCCGTACGGGCAGGGGTACCTTTACCTTTACCTTTACTGTAATTTACAGCTGGTGTAAATACTAAATTTATTGGGTATTATGTTACTCCTTTCCCTTTCTCTAGTTGCAGGACCCTTTCCCAGAACAGGCATCAGTAAGATCCCCATCCAGATGCAAAAGGCATGTTAAACAGAAAGAAAGAAAGTGAGGACTAACACTAAGTCAAGTTCTGCTGCAGAAAAAAACAATTGTGAATTATGAGTTCCATAGTCTTTTTTTAAAAAAACACCAACAGCAACCACATTTTGGTACATTTTTAGGCCAAGAAGTGAATTGTAAAATTAGGAGAAGTGTGAAATCCAAAGCATAATTACATTTCAATCCATGTATTAGTCTGGGAGGTGTGAATGAGATCAGTTCACTTAAAATGCAGACTAAACCAAATTCTTCTCCATCCCTACCTTGGTGTAAGCACCACTGAACATAGTGGGAATTCTGAGAAAAAATGCACAGGCTTGCACTTGTAGTGGGAATTTCTCCCCACATCACTTTCAGCTCTCCCCACCCCCTCCAATCAAAGAGGCTTGTTGTAGCTCAGGAAACCCCCCAGACCTGGCTGTTCTGTGTTGTGGGCCTTGCTGCACTGGGGCAGTTGCCATGGCAAACAATTCTGTGTTACCTGACCAGAGCACCTGCTGTCTTTTGCCATTAGCAGTAGCTACTCTCCGCAGAGTCTCAGCTTGCGAAAACTTTTCAGCACTTCTTAGACTCCCAGGACCTAGAGTACAAAAAAAAATATAGGAAGACATTTAGTGAGGTGGCAATCCATCCTAGGTCCTGTTGGAACCGAAGGGAATTCATCATATCAGATGGAAAGCTCCTTGTGTCCTGCTTTGTTTTTGCCTCTTCTTCGGCATGCAAAATCTCCCTGCTACTCTTTCCCCACTCTCTGCTTTACCCTCTTAAGGCAGGAGTAACCAACGTGCTGTCGTCCAGGTGTAGCTGCACTCCAACCCCCTCCAGCTCCACTCAGCATGGCATGGCCAATGGTCCAGGAAAATGGGAGTTGTAGTCCAGCAACACCTTAAGGGCATGCCTCCAGATGCCGATCCCTGCTATCGTTCTTCTGATTCAATTCACCGGAAGCCTCTTGCAGCCTCCTTGAATAAATTCCACTCTGTATTATTTGTTTAGTCCCTGTAGAATTTCTCTTGAGTTGCTTCATGCAGACTCTGGGCCTCTGGGGAGCTTAGCTGCTTTGGAAACCAATCCCTTTGCCTGACAATATTTTTTAATAGATGCATCTCTGAACCCCCTAAGCAAAAATTAGCTGAACTCTACACGGCCCTTTGAAAGTGAGGAAATGGAGAGATTGTTAAGTCTGTTTCAGTGTGAGTCAGCAACAGAAGCAAGCGATGAAGCCTGGCTTCCCAACCCAACCCTTTCCTCTCTTGCCTTTATCCCTTTAGCTTAATATAGCTGGAAAGGGTTAGGGTATCGTCTTTTTTTTTAAAAAAAGAAAACCCTACATTGAAGCACACCAATAAATGTTAGTGTCTGTTTTGTATGGGAATGAAAAATGTCAAGGCTTATTCATTATGGAACAGCAGGTTGTGTTGTCAGGAAAATGCCAGGCATGTGAAAAGGGAGCAGAACACCAGACTGTCTAAAATCCACATTCTCTCTGGTTCCTGAAACAAAGAGCTGCTTTACAGGGTTTACTGATTATTTGGTTTGCCTGTGCCATTGCATATGCATGCCAGTAGTTCATCACATTTTACACCTTGGCAAGACAATGGCCCTCTTTCTGGTCTCTGTTCTGATTTGGCTTCAATCTGGTTTGTTTTAGTTTGGTCTGCTTTTTAAAGCAGGAATATCTTGATTTGCACTTCCTAGATGAATACATAGATTTGGGTGCAGCCATCCTTTTGCACTTCTCTGAATTTTGTGATTTTTACACTCAAAATGTAAAAATACGTAAAATGCATATTTTAGGTTAGAATGTGTATGAAAATTTGTGCACTGTGAAAAAATACATTTAAAAATGTTGATTTTTCTGTTTTTTTAAAAAAACCACTGATCGCTGCAAAAGCATAATGGAACAGACTTATGAATGAACACATGCAAAGCTGATCTATCTATCCCTAGTGCCAGTGGGTGGCAGTGTTTTGCTATGTCCAACCTCAAGGTTGCTCCACACATTTGAGGCTCCCTTGTTTTCTCTGTACAGTTTTGCATGCAGGTACACGGCCAAAGGATGTGAATTAAGCAGTACGCAGTAGCACGTTTGCAGGATAAGTGCAGCACTTCCCCAGGCCCCACCCTGCAATTATGGGAATTGTTCAAAGCCTCTTCATGTACTGCTGGTTTACACTAATATTTCCCCACCAGTGGTGTGATCCTGTGAAGAAAACACGTGGAGACCTTGAATATGTGACATGACCCAAAAGCATCTAAAATAGCAGGGAAGAAGGAATGGTGGTAACCTGTAAGGCACAGTGTGCTTTTTTTACCTAATGACAGCCTGGCACACTCTTTTGGAGATCATGACAGACTGCCAGCTCTGTGTTGCTTTTTCTTTAATCCTAAACACATTGCTAAGGAAATAAGCCCCATCAATTCCAATGATACTCCTTTCCACCATCAGAATACTGGTTGCAAAGGTGTAAGGAATGCCTATTGCAGGACTTGGATTACACAAATTGCAAAGGGTTCAGAGGAGACCCAACCCATTACCTTTTGTGATGGTTGCTGTTTATAGAAGGTGTGGGTGTGGTTTGACTAAAATTGAGGAGCATGTCAATATAATTGATTTGATCAAGGCTCGGCAGAGACTTGTCCCGACACCATCTTCGTCAGTCAGAAGCAGAGAATAGATGAGCTTTGAATCTGAGCAATGAAATGGAACATTGTCCCCAACACAATGCCTATCTTGTGATGGGATTTTGAGGCCTTATGTTTTGGGTTGAAGACGAGGTTTTGGCCTTCCACTTACTGTGTGGTGGTGGCAACTTTGGAGTTGTGACAAAGGAGAGATGTAGCTGAAAGAATTGCAATCTAGAAGTTTCCTTCTTTTGTGTTTCTTCCTTTTGTGTGTCTTTCTCTGGCCCCTCGTTGGCATCCATCTGACTTGAGAGGCAATGAAAGAGCGCACCATTATGGGTAAAGCCAAACCGTTGGAGGGTTACAGCACCTGCTGTGGCTGTACAGATATGAGAGAGACTTGTTTTATTGCAGCTAGGGCAGATGAAGGCATCCAATTTCGCTGTTGCAGATGCACCATGGCGTTTCCTTGTTTCCTACCTTACAAATATGGTTAATTGAGCTCAGGAGGTGGCTACTGTAGCCTAGTGGGGAACTATGGAAATCAGCTTCAGAAGGTCTGCTGATGAGCTGTTACATAATTAGCCCCCATAGGAAGTCCATTACTAGTTCCATTGTTCTCTTTCCCAGCCTATGCTCTTTCTTCCTCTTCTTCCAATGTTATCTCCTTTAGAGTGGAAGTTGCTAGGGACTTGCAAACCTCTTCATCTATATGTATTTCTGTTGCTGTGCATTCTCAGCTTATGCACATTGGCACATTATTTTCCAAGTTCCATAGGACTAGAACCAATGTAAAGCAGTGCACCTGGAGTGAGTAGTTCGGATGCTCAGGTGAAGCAGATCTGTGCCATGTTGCTATGGATCTTGGCCACCATTTGAGTGGGCCATGCCTCTGGTTCTGAGGTGGGTCCATTGCATTTCCTTCTCTTATCCTGTGGCATAATGCCAGCAGCAATGGGAAGAAAAAGAAACACTATAGTATATGTGTGTATATATAGAGAGTAACCTATAGTTTCTATTTCTATTGTATATTTATTCTGTAAATGTTGGTGTAAATTCTGTTAAATGACAAAGCATATTCCAAAGTGATCCGTGAACTATTTTCATTCTCAGTGCTGTACAGATCTATTTTACTGTATATTTGATATATTTATAATTTTTTAGTGTACGACTGGTGACCACACCCTGCTGAGCTGCCCACTTGGGGGGTGGGGTGGGTGGGGAGAGCACAGAAGGGCACTGCCTTCATTCTTTCTGTGGAAATATAACAGTATTACATTGTGGCATTTTGCTAGGCATTAGAATTGGGGAAGTGGTGGGATTAAATGTTTAGATGCCTTGAGCAGTTGCTCCATTGAGTCTCCTTGTGTTAGGGCTTGTAACTGCTGTTGTGTGTGTGTGTGTGTTTTATTAGGGTTAGCTCTATCTATAACGCAGTCACTTTCAAAGCCATTCCATAGCTTTACGTTATGATGGATGTTCTCAGTAGATGACCATGCCTTGAGGGTGTCCGAAATTTATGGCTCATTCCTGTCAGGGATAAAACAGGCACACTACATGCTTTTGTGACCATGCCCAGGCTATATTTCATAATTACAAGAATGAGCCAGAAATTATGATCACTGTTGAACTGAAGTACAGAAATGGGTGGTGTTAGATGGGGCGCTTCTGAAGTCAAATTTGACCTTCCTCTTTAGTGTGGGGAGGGCCAAGTGGCCTTTATATAGATATACATACCTGTTGTTTGCATGACCCAACTTTGCAAAAATCGTAGCCATCATATGATGACGGATCAGTTGAGAATATTCTCAGAAAAAATAATAATCCTGATCTGCCATTGAGCTGCCCCCTTTAGTTGATACCTGATCCGACCACTTAGGATATCTAGTTTCTTATAGCACACACTACAACTTCCAGAAAGCACAAAAGCCCAGATGGGAAAAAGCAATATTCCAGTGGCCCCTCCATTCAATGCCCCTATCTGGAATGTATCCCATAGTTCTAGTATTTTCACTCTAAGTACTCAGGAGCTATTGAGTGAATCCACTTGGTAGGGGTCCTTTTCTTTTACACATTCATTCTATGTATCCTGATCCTTCAGGCACAATCAGGTCATACCAGGTTTCTGCCTTTTGGTGTAGCCACATAAATACTGAAGTTGCTGAAATGTTTACCCTATGGAGGAATGCCAGTCATACCCAGCACAATAGTTTTATATGTTTAACTTGGCTAGCAGCCTCCAGACAATAGCACAGGCAACAGAGGAAATTTACATTCCAATCCAGAAAATGAAGTCTCTGTGTAGTACCAAGTTCCACATGCAGGTCTAATTCTTTGGATCAAGATCTGTGGGCATGAACTGGCTGCATCCAAATGTGAGTGCCATCAGTTTGTGCTGCGTTGCTTTTGGTTTGATACAGATCCAGGTGTGCATCCCCACCTGCAATGCAAATCAGTCAGATCAGAGCTGGATGGACTTCAGACACCCTCATTGTTTGATAGTATATGCCTTTTTATCTTGTCACGAGAAGGGCTTGAAGCCAAAGCCTTCCGATTTTAACCACAGCACCTCTGTTGCTTTAGAGTGGAACAGGTGAGCTTTTAAGAGTACAGGGAATGTAGTTGCCGATGAAATCTGAAAGCATAGATCCATAATTATGGCTGGTTTCATTATGTGGATGGAGTAAATAGTCTTATATTAACAGTCCAGTCCTATGCAGAGTTAAATGTGCTTGGTTTTGCATAGGTTCAACCTGCACATTGACCACATGGGGGGTTCATCCTGTAGCAATGACAAATTGAGTAGACTTGGCCACATCAGAAAAGATCCCAATGTTCTTAGTCCTTGGGTTTCATCCACTGGAGCTTGGCTGAGCTCATCAGTGTTTTCTACCTTAAATTACCTACACCTGGCATTCCAGGAGTTGAGGGAAATGCTAATCATTTACCCAATAAGGCTGCTCTGGATTAACTTTACTCTTACCAGCTGATAGTTTTCACATTGCCTCAAAACTGCTTAATAAACCTTGGCAACCCCATCCTCCATCACCTTTAGATCAAACTGCCTGTAACATAATGAGCTGCAGTTTTAATCAGATATTTAGCTAAAATAAAATAAGGTAGCTGCTAATGCAACAGGGAATCAGGTTCCTGACCCTGCACTCTTAACCAATTGTCCCCCCTTTCCCCTGATCTCTTACAGGGGCAAGCTTTTTCTAAATGCTCAAATATTACTCAATCTTCTTGCTAGAGCCATGTCTTTTAGATTTTTAAAGTAGCAGTGGGTCCAACAGGTAGCCATGAGGGATGTCAGCACAAGACAGGAACTCTGAATCCTTCACTCTGCTGTGAAAGGATTCTTACCTCCAGCTGTGGAGCATCTCCTTCACCGCAGCACAGTGGCATCACATTGGTGTACTTGACATAGCAGGTCCAGGCAGAACCACTCAGAGATCTGTTCCAAAAGAAGGCCCCCCAATGAGATGTTGTCTTGTTCTGGGAAAACACTGTGCTATTAATACCATGGCGGAGGTTTCCCAGAATCCACTGTGGAGGTTGTTTGGCAACCAAAGCCCAATTCAGCAGTGGAATACAAATATCCATTGACTTCATAGCAAGCCCCAAGAGGTAGATGCAAGTAGTATTGTTAGCCTGAAGACAACTCGGGTGTCCTGGGGGAAAGAGGCAGGGAGAGGGTGCACTTGAGCCTAGCATCCAGTGCCTGACAGGCTGGCCTCCATAGCTGGGCCCTAAATCCCTAACTGGGATGCCTCTAACTGCAGTGAGGAAAGCAGAAGTCGGAGCAGGTGTGGTGGCGCTGGCGAGTTTTCTAAACTTTCATGCAATGAAAAAGTACATGTCTCTGATGAAACTTTGCTGTAGAAATAAAAACAGCAGCACAGATTGTAGTGATTTGTCTCATATACAGTGTAGCCAGTGTAAGCACCATATGCACCCTGTGTCAGCGGGAAAATTCTGTTGTATGGGAGAAATACTGTAACAACTCCACAGCAGCCTGCAATTAAAAGAGTTTCTTCTTTATTACCATGCAATGTCTCCTGGGTCTCCTTTTTTACTTGTACATAATGCCGGATCATTGGGGAACACTTGTCGTTAAGCTCTTGAGGAAAGAAGAGTATGGCCCGGTGCACAACTCTTAACTCACAAAGAAATCCTTTATTCCAATCACACCAGGACTGGAGAGATGGTGCTGCTACATCAACAGAACAGCTGTTGTATCCAGTGCATGCTAGGCCGGGGGGATAGGGGTGGGGGGACACAAAACCAGAGAATGTAAAAAAAAAAAATGGCATCAAAGTGGCAGGCATTCAACACACATGCACACCGCGGTGTCCCTGGAAACTCCACCAGTGTCCAGAAATTGTGGATTATGTTTGTAATTTTTGTTTGTTTGTTTATTTTATTTACTTATTGAATTTATATACCGTCCTATCCCGGGGGTCTCAGGGCGGTTCACAGAATAAAATCAAGATATAAAACCACAAAATACATAATAAAAATAAAAACAACAACCCAATAGCCTCCCCCCCCCAACACATTTTAAAAGGGCATAGGATGTAAATCAGATCAACCAAAGGCCTGGTTAAAAAGGAATGTTTTTTGCCTGGTGCCTCAAGGTGTTTAATGAAGACTGCAGGCGAAATTCCCTGGAGAGGGCATTCCACAGATGGGGAGCCACTGCAGAGAAGGCCCGTTCTTATGTTGCCGAGGACAAGGCACATGAAGGAGGGCCTCAGAGGATGATCTCAGGGTCCAGGTAGGTTCATATGGAAAGAGGCGGTCCTTGAGGTACTGCAGTCCTGAGCCATTTAAGGCTTTGTAGGTCAAAACCAGCACTTTGAATTGGGCCCGGAAACTAATTGGTAGCCAGTGCAGTCGGACCAGTATTAATGTAATACGCTCAAATTTGTATTATTAATTTTGTATCCCTGCCTTCACCCCACAGGAGCCCAGGGTGGCAAGCATCAAGAGGTAAAAACAGTACAATTTAAAAGTAAACACATTTAAAACACTTTAAAACATTTTTTTAAAAAACATAAAGCACTTTAAAAACAACTTTAAAAAACAAAAAGCAGTTTAAAAACATTTATAACTTTTAAAAACATTTAAAACAAATACACTCGGTTATTAATGTTATAGTTGCCATGGCTACTATCTATTACCCATCCTGGGTAAACAGGTATGTTTTTAGATTTCTCCTGCAAGTCAATAATGAGGGAGACAGGCAGATCTCTCCAGGGTGGGCATTCCACAAATGGGTCAGCACCAACAAGAAGGACCTGCACACACCAACTGGAAAGGAGCCGCTGGACTCACATGCTGCCCAAACTTAGAGGGAGCCAATGAACTCATGACAATGGGGACACAGCCTACATTGCAACACACAGCAGCATATCACTGACAGTTCTTCTGTCCCAGCAGCATATCCAGGTAAGAGCCCATTTCTGCCTATCCTAGATGTTCCTACAGGTAAAGGGCATCCTCTTGCTCTGGCAAAGACAACTGCTTCAAGAGGATGTATCAAGTGGTGTCAAATGCTAATTGATAAAAAAGCCACTGTTCAATGCCCAATGTTGGGAAGTAGGGTTGCCACTGATTCCAGAATATAAAATTTCCTAACTGCCCCACTGCTCCAGGGAAACATGCCTAGGCTCGTGGTGCGCAGGCTGATTTCTGCATGCACGTCCATCACTTACACTTTTGAAACCACAGGAAAATATTTTCCTGCCAAGTTGTTTCTAATGTGGAACATATTGTGGTCATGTTATTAGGTTTAAAATGCCAAGAACAGGGATTTATTTAATTTCTGATTGATTCTACAGAAATTGTCGGAAGAGTTCTGCACTAACAGCAGCCTCGTCCCTGGGATTGGTGAAAGAAGTGACGCCACTGTGGTGTTGGTATAAGCACAAGATGTCTCCCTGCTCCATGGGAACTGGCCAAAGCTCCTCTAATCTTGTTGATTTCCTCCCTTTCCAATACGTTGGCATTTTTGTTACTTTGGCACAAAAAGCATAGACTCCTTACATTGTGTACTAGAAGAGAGCCAAATGTTTTTTACTGTGACAATCTGATGTGGTTTCTGAAGGATTTCAGGATAATATTACCCCATTACTTTAGGAACAGATAGCCTTAGCCTCAACAGCTGTTAACCAGCATAGCTCAATTGACTTTCACAATTCCAGAATTCAACATCTTTGAGGGTGGGTCATGGTGAGAACTGTTTACTAGTATTCACTGTCTCCTTACTGGCAAGCAGAACATGCCAAGTGGGGAACGGGAAGGTACTTGCTTCTAGGCCCAGGGCTGTCTCTTTAAAGACTTCACTTCTCAGCCAGCGGAGTGGGTATGGAACTGGACCTAAAAGGATATAGAAGGCATAAATCAGAGCTAGAACTCCATCACACACAGTGATCTGTCCATGGTCCTGCAAAGCTTTGTGCTTCTATTCCTGGGCAAAAGGGTGAGCCCAAAACCAGACACAGGCAAACTCTGGCCCTCCAGATGTTTGGGATTACAATTCCCATCATCCCTAGCTAACAGGACCAGTGGTCAGGGATGATGGGAATTGTAGTCCCAAACATCTGGAGGGCCGGAGTTTGCCTTTGCCTGCCTAAACCATTGCTCTCTCAATTCATCACTCCATCTGCAGGTGATGAATTGGGAGGGGGGAGGGTTGGCCTTTTTTTCCATTTGAATTTGGGTCCTAAAATACCTCCCAAACAGTTTTTTTGGGGGGGGCTTGCAATTGTAGTGGGGGCAGTTCTTATCCTTCCTGCTCTTTTCTTTCCTGCTCTTCTTTAACTTTGCCTAAAATTGCCTCCTTTGTTGGCTGCTGCCATAGCACATGGGTGGTCGTCAGAACATTGTTGCTACACTATCAAAGCTGCTAACTTTTAAAATCTTACCGAAAAGAAGAAAACAGTTCAAAAGAGGCAGGAGGAACATCCCACTACAACTGTAAGCTCCTCCCCATAATCATTAACTCCCTCCGTTTTGATCTATCTTAAGAGTTTTGGTCACAATGACACCCCAAATTTGGATGAACCCCTCAACCTCACGCCACACATACACATGCAAAACCAATCCTACTCTGGACCTGTATTGGTTCTTGCTATCACCCTGACATTGGGGTGGATCCCTCATCCCGCCCCCCACTTCCCTGACTGTCCATAATCTCTGCTGCCTTGGTACAGGGTAATTATCAAGGCATTGTCCTTGCTTTATGTTGATAGCGAAGTACAATGCTTTGGCAGCCCCCAAAAAAGCAGAGCAGCACCACTAATAATTAGTCAGAAATGAGAGATAATTTGATAAAGACTTACTTTGGAATCTTCCCAATTACACCGGCTCCCTTTTAATGTTTCATGTTTTTGTTGCTGCTTCTAGAGATTAGCCAATTAGTTAACCATGGTATTTGGGGTAGAAAATCTATGCCTAATCCATTCCTCATACCAATGATTTCTGCCTTAATGATAACAGTGTTACAGGCTGGCACTTTCTTTAGTTTTGGGGCTGAGCTCTGCACCCTTAACAGCAGACATCATTGGCTGACGGAGGATCATTCCAACTGTGCAAACAGTGAGCATAACTGCAGTTCTAAATGCAGAGACTGTGCCTGGCTGGATTGCTAGTCCTTGCTCTGCTAATTTAATTCGTTCCATTTACCAGGCTCCTTTGGCTCAGGCAGAACTAAGCGGAACCTTTTCCCCATAATACAGTTCTGAGCTGCTCTTTATGACTTAATTACAATCTTTTTAAAAAAGGAAAAAAAACCTACTTTCTTTGGGTGATGGAAATAAGCCCAAAGTATGAGGCAATCTGGGCTCTGGGAAATCCAATTATAATCTTATAGATGATAAACTCCACCTTCCCATCATGCTTGCTGGGGCTGATGGGAGCTGGAGTCTCACAACACCTGGAGGACCACAGGTCCTCTACCCCCGGTCAACTTTATACCTGACTGAGCATTAATTCACTGGGGCCAAGTATTAATGCATAGATGTCACAGAAATAAGCCCATTTGCTTTAAAACAACAAGGTGATAGACCTGTGTCGGTAACATTGCTAGAGTTACTACAATTTTCAGAAACACACACAAAATATACTCTCAAAATATACAGTTTTTTGGGTGCAATACTGTGGGAGTTGGAACTTAACTGGTTAAGTTGTTCCCATGATGCCTCAGTATTCTGACGTCAGCTTTCGAAGCTGGGAGGAGTTTGGGCAAAAGATTGCCAGTCCCACTCTGTGTTCCGTGGGGAAAAGACGCAAGTCTGGCATGGCTGAGAGGAGCCCAGGAAATCCCTGGGGGAAATGTTGGAATAAATGCTGTAAATAGACAAGCTGGACTCTGTGTGTTTGTCTGGAAGCTGAATCAAGCTGGTGACAGTTCTACACCGCTGTGTGAAACTCTGCTGAGCCGTGACTGAGTGGCGCAGCTGAGGGAAGCGCGCCGGACCGGGCAGCCATAAATCGCTAATCGAGGTTCGTAAATCAATTAGCGGGGGTCACGGCTAATAACCAAAAGTCACAAATACAATATTGAATACATCCAACAGCAAGCTACTAGCCACAATTGCTCTGCTCTGCTCCTACAACTGAAGGAAGTATACTTCTGAATACCAGTTGCTGAAAACTGCAAGAGGGGGGAGGAACTTGTGCTCAGATCCTGATTGTGAGTTTCACACAGGCATCTTGTGAGAACATGATGCTGGACTGAATGAGCCATTGGCTTGTGTTTTACTCTAGAGAATTTACCCCATCTCTGAAACTCATCATCTCTAAAATATGAAACTTCCAATTTCCAGCAAGGCTTCCTAGAGAAGTCTGGAGGAAAGGCTCAGTTTTATACGAGAAGCAGAATTTCCACTATGCACCATTAGGAGCAAGTAGGCAGAGAGAAGTTTTTCTCCCTCTCTCCTAATACTCAGTGGTGTCCATTGAAGTTGAACGTTGAAAAGATTCAGGATAGAGAAAAGAAAGTACTTACTCATGCAGCACACAGTTAAACAATGGCATTTGCTCCCACAAGGAGGAGTGGCGGCCACCAGCATAGATGTCTTTAACATAGAGTCTGAGGATAAGACTAGCAGTGGCTACTAGCCATGATGGTTATGTTCTGCCTCCACTGTCAGATGCAGTATGCATCAGAATACCAGTTGCAGGGAATGGTAAGTAGGGGGAGTTCTGTTCCATTTTTTGCCCTGCTTGCAGGTTTCCTAAAGGTACCTGGTTGGTCACTGGAACAACAGAATGCTAGACTAGATGGGACTCTGGACTGACCCACCAGAACTGAGGTTCTTATGAGGGCTGTGTGTGCTCAGCATCCTGCCCAGGTAGCTGTGTGGATACTGTGCCATGTGGTCTCTCCTTCCTTCCCTTTTTGTGTGCTGCCCTCCAAACCTATGCCAGGGAGGAGCATAAGGGGATTTGAACCCATTCCTGTATCCCTGCCTGGAGACTGGCAGTTGAGGGTCATTGCTGCCTGCAGAGGCGGAGCTAGGTGCTCTGGCACCCAGAGCGGCATGCACCCGGGGGGCAGGGCTAGCTGCTCGCGGGGGTGGGGCAAGTGTCCCAGGGGTGGGCCAAATGTCACAGGGGGTGGGGCGAGCACCCCGGGGTTGTGGGGGTGCGCCTGCCCGCCGCAAGCCTCCCAGGGGTGCACAGCCCACCACGAGCACAGCAATATCACCCCCCCTCAGGGATGGCGCCTGGGGCAGACCACACCTGCCTTGCTCCTCCTCTGGCTGCCTGAGCTGTTGGGACTGGTGAATTGGGGATGCTTTGGCATCATTGTACATGTTGTGATGTACCCCATCATTGTGAGTTTATTGGTCCTCTCTCTCTGTGGGTTGTATGCAGGCATCATCACTAGCAAAGTTCCTAATTGGTGGGTTTTGGCAGTATTTGCAGGGATGGGGGCACCTGTTGTTTTCACACCATTTTTGGATGGTGTGTGTGTGCGTGTTTTGCATGTTTTCTCCAGCTGAGCCCAGCAGCTGTTCTGCCAATGTAGCAGCAGTGCGTCTCTCCCCACCCAGCATAATTGGTGTATAGAAATTTTCTGTTTAAGTGATTTTTCTTTTCTCTATGTCTGCAGCTTGCACATAATTATAAATCTTACATCAACTCAAGTGCCCATTAGATTTAAATAGAGGAAACGCTTTTCTAGTCCACATTAACAACACACACAGTGGTACACAAATAATATACAAGAAGACACACTCTTATTCTTGCCAGCAGGGGAACATTCAATGGTAATAACAGCTACAGTTAGATCAGAGTCTAGGCACATTGGCCTAGGGAGCTTCCAGACTGTTGCTATTTTTGAGTGGGATTCAAACACGTACTGGCAAACTCAGGTTGCATGATCACAGCTAACTGGGGGTTGGTTTGCACAACAAACCCACTTCTCTTCCCCAAAGATTGGACTTTATGCAAATAATGAAGTGACAGGGAAATATACTGGAAAGTGTATCTAACCTCCCTGAAAACAAATCAGAACAAATGCTTGTTAGATAGCCAACTACTGTCTAACCTTCCTGTGAACAAATCAGAATGAATGCTCAACAAACATGTCACCTTAGAAACAGATTTTGCTGAGTCCGATGGGGCTTCCCTTGAGTAATTTTGCATAATAGGGTTAAGCTGCACAAGGCCTTTTCCACATCAAAGTTTTGCTTTGCTAGGTAGATACATGCCCACTTAAAGACTATATTGTGGGTGAGCAGATCAGGATCTACTGATAGATTTCTGGGTGGTTTGCAGTAGATTGGCAAGAGGTTCTGACCTTCAAGTGTTTAACTACAGCCAGAACAAAACTATTCATTCCACCTAAATTTGGCTGCCGAATCAGGTGAGGGGTGGAGTGGGGTTGTGTGAAAGCCAGACAGCTCAGTTCTTTTCTGGTTCTGGAAACGAATCCCTAGGTTCAGAATGTGCCCAGAGGCACCTTGTTCTTTTAATGCTAACTGTCTGTCTTTTGCACCTGACTCTAGATGTCAGATCTGTACCGGTAGATCTCACAAGCCTGAAGTCTGCCCACCCTTTCCCTATATCCAACTCCTAGGCTCCAAAACAACAGAGACTGGTGAATTGGCCCACGGCGCTCTGCACAAAAGATTGATACTGCCTCCAAACTGTCATTATTGTGGGGGAGGGATTCAAGTGCACATTGCTACTTTAAGTTTGCACAGTTGAAGTGCATTAAAGGGGTTTCATAGTGCAACAAATCTTCTTTAAAAACGAATCGGTTATTACTATTATTTTGCAGTTTGGGAAATGCATTGAAAAGCATGGGATGAATGAATGACTAACAGGAAGACATGGGAACACCCTGCAAGCAATTCAGGGTGGATGCTCAATGTCCTATAACTGCCCCACAAATAAATCAGAACAAACTCGCAAGAAAGACCAGAAAGAATCGAACGTCCCCATGATTTTTGTACAAGCATATGACCGTTCAATAAACAGCTCATCCAGAGGGACTCCGTGTCATAGATGCAGAGGAAGCAGCCTTATAACCGAGTCAGACTATTGATCCATCTAGTACAGCCTTGTCTACACGGCTTGGTTAACGGATCTCTAGGATTTCGGACTGAAGACTTTTCCAACTCCCCACCCAGATGGACCAGGGATTGAAACTGGGACCTCTAGGCATGCAACCTACTTAGACTTTGCTTTCACGTGCCATCCTGGGAGCTGTGGGTGGAGAGCTGGGATGCCCCATTCTCAGAACCTTCAACTGGGGGCCGGCAAAGCAGGATATTCGCCACGTTGAAGGTGCTTCCTCTGAGACGCCGAAAGGTGCCGTTGTGTGACCCACAAGCTGTGGAGGATGATTTGGGGCGGGGGGAGGACGACCCTCCTTCTCTCTCTTTCTCACGACCTCAACTTCCTCCTCTGAATCTGAAAGCCGGAAAATTTATACTGGTGGGGTTTTGGGGATGGCCTCGCTCGCCCCCTCTCTCATGCCAGCTCCTTTACACTCGGACCCCAAAGAGGACTCTCCGCATCAGCTCGCCCCTCGCTTCCGAGGGCAGCTTGTTCCCCGTCTCGAGTTGCCCCCCTCCGGAGGAGGAGGAAGCCGCGCCGAAGAGCTCAGGCAGCCCCGCCCCGTCCACACCCCCTCCGGCGCCGGAGCTGCCAAAGCGCGCCGGCACCGACGGGGTTAATCTCTCCCCGCGCAGCTCCTGGGAGGCGAGGGAGACGAGCCCAGCTGAGCCGGGCTGGGAATTGAAGCGCCCAGTATCCGGGCAACAGGCGGCGGGAAACCACTGGCTGCGGAGCCGCCGGAGTCGTCCTGCTCGCGCTGCCCTCCGCAGAGCGCCCCCTCTGGACAAAGGGGCGAAATGCTCCCGCCTCCGTCAGCTGCCTCGAGCCGAAGGCCAGGAGGAGGCTGTGCGCTTCGGCTCTTCCGTGGAGCCTCGACGCCGCAGGGCATCGCGCAACAGAGAGCCTGGCGCGGGGAGCGCAACTCGGGCGGCAGCTGTCCATGGCTCCTCTCCGCCCGCCCCCAACTTCTGGGCGGCCCCCCAGTTGCCCCTGGTGACCAGCCCCCCCTCTCCCTGCAGGCTGCCCCTCCCAGCCCTGTCGGAGGGGAGGGGTGGCAAGAAAGAGGCCAAGTCGCCCAGGCGGTGCGCGGTGCTTCCTCCCTCCCTTCTTCCCTCCCTCCCTCTCGCCCTCCCACCATCCGACCATGAGGCAGCTCGGAGCGGGCTCGGCTTCCTCCAGTTCTTTCGCAGGCGCACCTGAAGGCCGGCAAGACCCTTCGCCGTCTCTCCCGGCAGGAGCTGTGAGGAAAGCGCAGTCCCAGCTGGACCCGACGACGGCCACCTCCGACGGAAAGCGCGTCTTGCCGGGAGCTTGAAGCGGCTTCTCCTCATCAGCCTTGCTTGGACCTCGCCGCGCCCCCCTCTCTCCTGAGGGGAACCAGCTCAGTCAAGCAGAAGCAGCGGCGGATGGTGCGCCTGGTTCGCTCGGCTTTCCTCGCCCGGAGGCTCACGTCTAGGAAATAAGCGGCGGCGGCGGCGGCTCCTTCCTCGAGCGCCGGAGACGTCCATGGTTTGCTTGTTTGTTTCTTGATCGCGCGTTGACCTGCCTGGGAGCCAAGGCGAAGCGCGGCAATCCAAGTAGGCAGGAACGGCGAGACCCCGGGAGTGAATTGTTTGCAGATCTGTGTCAGAGAGAGAGAACCAGCGTGGGAATCCAACACTGGAGCTCTTTCAAAGTTTAAAGTCAAGTCAAGCCCTCTCTCCTCTCCACTTTGGGAAGACTCAGCAACCTGCTGAGGACCAGAAGAGAGAAAAGAGGAGAGGAGATGATTTCTTCCTCCTCCTGTTCCTGCTGCTGCAATATCCGTCTGATTTGTTCCCATAGGCGCCGACTCCATGGGGCTTGAGGGGGCCCGAGCCCCCTCAAAAATTCGTTTGGGGGGGCTCAGCCCCCCCAATAATCTCGGGCGGCGGTGGGCGCCGGGCCGGGGGAGGGGGGCGGCCGGCCTGTCTCCTTGGCAACCCCATTGAGCAGTGCCGGCTCCCCCGGGAGGGCCACCCCCCGCGCCGCCGATCGCCAACACCGCCGACGCTGCGGCTGCCCGAGCCCGAGCCTGAGCCCGAGCCCGACCCTGAGCCCGAGCCCGACCCTGAGCCCGAGCCCAAGCCCGTCAGTCAGTCAGTCAGTCAGGAAGGAAGGAAGGAAGGAGAAATGAGGAGGGAGACGAGGGAGGAAAATTGCGCGCAGGGTGAAGAAAGGAGAAGGGCGAACGAGACGAGCTTCCAACCCAAAAAAGGGCTGGAAGACTGGGAGGATGCAGGATCGGGAAAGAAAGCGACGCCTTCCCCGCCCGCGACGTCGCCCGCTTGTCATTGGCAGCGCAGCGGGCGCCCAGAGGGGCTGGGCACCGGCACAGGGCCGCTCCGCAGCCGCGGAGGACAGCTGTGCAGCTAGCAAGGTGTGCCGCGTAGAGCGCGGCCCTTGTGTGGCCCGGTGGCCAGGCAAGCTCGGGCGGGGACCCCCATGCAAATCTAAGACGGGAGAAGAGGGCAGAGCAAAGGGGGTCCCTTCCCCAACCTCCGGCTCTGAGACTTCCCTGCGCCCCAGAAAAGCGAAAGGATTTTCTCTTCTTCTTTTTTTATAAATATTTTATTAAGTTTTCAAATACAAAGTTAGAAACATACACTGAACAAAAAAGTAAAAGAACAAGAAAAAGAAAAGAAGAAAAAGAAGAAAAGAAAACCAACCATTCAACACATTTTTTATATAACTAACTGGACTTCCTCGCATCTCCCTTACCCTGCATTCTTTATAATAAAGATATCAGCAAATTATTACCTTGTTTCGTACCTTATTTTGTACTTTTCAAATACTATACCTCTAAATTTAACATACTTTTCATCAGTTACTTATATCTTAAATTAAACATAGTATTACCTTAGATTTTGACCTTTTCTTACTTAAAATATAATTTCCTGTTTCCCAAATCTAATTGCTGAAGCTATAGTTTCCGAATCGTGTAAATTTTTAACATTCATACAACTTATATTGTTTTTGTAAATAGCCCTTAAATTTTTTCCAGTCCTCTTCCGTTGTTTCTTCTCCCAAATCTCGGATTCTGCCAGTCATTTCAGCCAGTTCCATGTAGTCCATCAATTGCGTCTGCCACTCTTCCAGTGTGGGCAAATCTTGTGTCTTCCAATATTTTGCGATAAGTATTCTTGCTGCTGTAGTTGCATACATAAAGAAAGTTCTATCCTTCTTTAACACTTTCTGGCCAACAATGCCCAAGAGGAAGGCCTCTGGTTTCTTGGGAAAGGTATACTTAAATACCTTTTTTAACTCATTATAGATCATTTCCCAGAAGGCCTTCACTTTTGGACAAGTCCACCAGAGGTGAAAGAATGTCCCTTCAGCCTCCTTACATTTCCAACATTTATTATCAGACAGGTGATATATTTTTGCAAGCTTGACTGGGGTCATGTACCACCTATAAATCATTTTCATAATATTTTCCTTCAAGGCATTACATGCCGTGAATTTCATTCCGGTGGTCCATAACCTTTCCCAGTCCTCAAACATGATGTTATACCCAATATCCTGAGCCCATTTTATCATGGCTGATTTGACTGTCTCATCCTGAGTGATTTTCTCTTCAACCTGCCCTCCATCCTCTTGCAGAAAACTCTTTGCCTGCCCTGCCCGTATCTCGTTTTTGCTTTTTAATTCCACACACGCACCCTTCGGACTTCGTGGCAATCGGGCGCGCGGGTGCATTTCCTAAGAGAGTGAGGACCCCCGCCTCCTCCCCACCTGCTCCCTCGCCAGCCAGCCAGCCGCGCGCCCTAGCCGGAGAGCCCCGGCCGTCCCCGTTGCGCAATCGGCTGGATCTCCCTTCAGCAGGCCATGCTCACAACTCGGCCCAGGGACCCCCAGCAGCGGATCTCCGGCTCAGCTGAAGAATCCGGCAACAAGCCCCCTCCTCCCCAATCGCTCCGCCGAAATACGCTCCAAAACCCCCCAAATAGGCCGCCGGCTGCCAAGTCTAGTGGCGCCCTGAGCGAGGGTCTCTCCCCAACACCGCCACCTCGAACTGCGTTCTCCCGGCTACCCGAGCGAACCAGCGGCAGGACCCCGGTATGGGCCCCCCCAATATTTTTTATAAGTCGGCGCCCCTGTTTGTTCCTAACACGGTGTTTTTCTTTACCAGACTCCTGTGCCCTCGATAAACACGCGCGCACCAGTTCCGTTGCCATCTGCTTCCAGTTCTGCCTCCAGGCAGGGGGGGCCGAATCCTGTAGCTCTCCGGCTCGCCAGCCAGGCCCCTTTCCTTCCGTGTCTGGTCTTCGGCTCCCCCTCCGTCGAGGCACTTGTTGCTGCTCGGTGGCTGAGGAGCAGAACACTTCCCGCTGGCCTCCTCCACGGCCACGCACGCACACACAGAGAGACACGCGCGCACACAAAGACGCTCTCCCTCTCTCTCGAGAAGGACTGTGCCTGCTCCGAGCTGAATGCCAGTCCCGGCCAACCTCTGAGACCCACCGCTCCTGCCTGGGAGAGAGCGAGAGCGCGCGTCCTCGCCCAGCCGCCCAGCGCAGCTCCTTGCCGGACGGGAAGGGTCATCCGAGGGCACCTGCGGGCCACCTAACCTGATCTATGATCAGCTCGGTGTGTGTCTCCTCTTACCGCGGGCGCAAATCCGGGAACAAGCCACCGTCCAAAACATGCCTGAAGGAAGAGATGGCCAAAGGCGAAGAGTCGGACAAGATCACTATCAACGTGGGGGGCACCCGGCATGAGACGTACAAGAGCACCCTGCGCACCCTGCCAGGCACCCGCCTGGCCTGGCTGGCCGACCCGGACGCCCAAAGCAACTTCGACTTCGACGGGCAGAGCAAGGAGTTCTTCTTCGACCGCCACCCAGGCATCTTCTCCTACGTGCTGAACTACTACCGGACGGGCAAGCTGCACTGCCCCGCCGACATCTGCGGCCCCCTCTTCGAAGAGGAGCTCACCTACTGGGGCATCGACGAGACCGACGTGGAGCCCTGCTGCTGGATGACCTACCGGCAGCACCGCGATGCCGAGGAAGCCTTGGATATCTTCGAGAGCCCGGAGCCCGGGGCTGGCGGGGCTGGCGAGGAGAACGAGGAGGAAGGAGCCCAGGAAATGTCTCTGCAGCGCATGGGCATGGACGACAGGCCACCGGGGGCCACGGGAGCAGGAGGCTGTTGCCGCAGCTGGCAGCCCCGGATGTGGGCACTCTTTGAGGATCCCTATTCATCCCGGGCAGCCAGGGTGAGTTGATGGGCATTTGGTGGGGGCACCTATGGGAGCGGGGGGGGGGCTCCCCACACACTGGCCAGATCCTCATGGGCCCCCAATCACTCAGTTACCCTTCCTGCGCCACCCCATTGTTACGTCTTTTGTTTCTCTCCAGAGACAACAGTTGCTTCACATTTCATTTTTAACATTTGTTTCAAAATGTTGTTACTAAATTATTTCCATGAGTTACATTCAGTTTGAGACATTTTTGTTATGGGCAGTATGGGATTTCATCCACTCTTGAAGGCTTTTGAGTCGAGTTTCTTTCTTTTCTTTGTGATGACCCTCCTGTTCATTCGCTGCTATTTTCTCTTCCTCTTTCCCTTCATGTGACCTTCTCTCCTTGCTCTCCCTTGCTGGCACAAACGTGAGAGGGCAGCGTCTCGGTTCTTATTTTTTCTCTCTCCGTGTGTTTCTTTTCTTTTTATACACACACATAGAGGAGTAAAACAGCACCCCTGAATTTGTATGGATGTGGCTTGCCCCCACCCCAGACAACGATCATTCCAGCACAACTCTCAGTAGGCAAACACAAGGCCTTCAGATTCCCAAGGCAGCCTTGGAGCAGTCTGCTCCAGCATTACGCATGCTGTCCCCTCTTCCACTCATGGAATTCAAGATCTAAAATATTTTTAGGAAAGCCCAGTAATAATTACCTCTATGAGTGGGGATCACATAACAAAAACTACCATAGAGAGATCAAAATTTTCATAAGTCGTGGGTCCATGACTTTTGAAAAACAGGGGTCTGTAGTACTTAGCTGATTAGGGACCACGGACCTATATATTTCCCTCCTATGCTTCTTCCAGGTTCACCACTGGCTTACATGCGTCCTTTCACACCTCTCTCTTGTGCATATGCTTACATGCATGTGTACAGAAATTCATTTCTTAAGCAGCCAAAGAAAGAAGAAGCTGTGGGTGGGAGTTTGCCCTTGACGACCCAAGGAGGGTACATTGCCCCAAACCTTTCTTTCTATTTATTGTCCTCTTTGATCCACTATCCAAAAACAAGCCGTCCTTTTGTTTAAGGAAGCTGTGATGCAACCCCCTGGTTTCACCCATGATAGAAGTAAATTTAATTTTCATCTTTTAGAATTCTAACTTGCAAGCAGATTAGTGATACCTGCCATTCCTACCTGTTTGCAAGTTCCGGAACAAGAAATACAGCCTGACGGGAAGCCACCTGCTACTTGCCTGCTTTTTCGCTTTGAGAGATACTTTTTCATGCCTACTGATGGAGACACACCCACTTCATTCCCATTCAAACCCACACAAATTAATAGGGGCAATCTCCACATGCTTTTGCTTTTTAATGTACGCATAAATCAAATGCATTATTCACATCCAGCCATACGCTCTTGCTTTTATACTCAAGAAGTAGTGGTTCATATCTCTGGTTCCTTAGTCACACCTATCACGTAAATGCTGGCACATATACTCTTAGCTCTCTCTGTCTCACATGCAGAAGCATTGCTGGCATTTAGAGGTGTAAAAAATGCAAGGGAACACTCTGAGCTCAGCCTAGATCCTGGCAGAGTTCACATTAAAATGTGTGCGTTGGTGGGTGGTTGGACTCTATAACCATCATAAGCAGCAAATACTCTTTTGGCACCTTAAAGACTAACAGGTTTTGGTGGGCATAAACGCTCATGGACTGGGGTCCACTTCATCAGCTGCATGAAACATTATCCTCCATTGCAGGTATGGTATAGGTGTATGCACATACATCCAACATGTTTTCTTCCAGCCAAACAGCCAAATCCCGAAACCAGACATTCCAAAGATGGCATTACAGGGCCCTTCTGTAGTCTCAAAGGTCTTAGATTTCCAAAGCTGCTCTCAATTTATGAGAGGGTCCAAAATAGACTTGCTGAAAACAGCCTCCAGGGATTTTCCCACACTGCCTTTGCCTGTCTCTCGTCTTCTCCTGGAAAATGCTTTCCCCAGCCATTGACCTCGGTGATGCCTGATGATATGATTATCAGAGCTAGAAACGAAAAAATCTGCACCAATGTAGTGATAAGTACATCTGTCCCTACCTTCTCCCTGCAAACCATTTAAGAATATGATCAGCCCAGCAGTGGCGTAGCGTGGGGGGTGCAGGGGGGGCCGGCCGCACCGGGCGCAACATCTGGGGGTTAGGGTTAGGGGGCGCAAATCCAGGGGTTAGGGGGCGCAAATTACTTGCCTTGCTGACAACCCATGCTACGCCACTGCAGCCCAGGTCATTGCATGAAAAAATCTCAGTGCCTGTTTTGTTTTTGTTTTTGCTAAGGTTTCAGTTTCTTGGAGAAAGCAAAGCTTAAGGGGCTCTCACTGTCAATGGCAGATGGAGAACCTGGCAGGAAATGTGACTGTCCTCTCCCAGGGACCAAGGCACAGGGCCATAGAAGAATGGCTTCGAAAAGCATCTACATTAAAAGGGAGAGGATATGTATCAAGATTTGGCGGGCATTAGCTAGATGGCATGACCTGGCAGACTTTGCTGTACTCTGGGGAAGCTGAGAGCAGTTGACCCAGGAAACTTCATTTACCTCCCTCTCTAAACTTCCTTACAACTGTGATAAGGATCCTCAAATGGTATAAACAGGTGCTGTTCAACTCATTTCAAGCTCTCAATACTTCCAGCAAGATTACCGGTATCTCAGTTTGTACCAGCTAAGTATCCAGTAGTGCTAGTGTTACATACTAGTGTTGAGAAGGGTGTTTTAAATGGTTCATGAAATATGAATGATTTGTCTTAGAAAGTGCCCTTGCACTTCATTTAGGTGGTGTAGAAATAACCCCCCTCCCCTTAATGGAATCCTGCTCTGAAAGAAACAAGTGTCAATGTATTATTTGTCACAGAAACAAGATCTCTGATGTTTGTTGTCCACTAAGGCTTGGCTTTCCAAAGACTGCCATAGATTCCATCTTTTTCATCACTGGAATAAATTCTAGCTGGCCTTAACTGGCCTTATTGACCTTTGTTCTTCATTGGGTACATGACATTTTGATTTGCTTTCTCAGGCCAGAAAATGTTTTTAATAATAATAATTCTGTATTTTTCTTGACTAAGACAACATAGCAGGAAAGGTACAAAAGTGATGTTACTCAGTCTCACTCCTTCAGTGTTCCTGCTCAAAAGATGTTGCCCTTTGCATGTAGTTGTATGAAAACGTGGGGAGCAAAGGACAGTCCTTTGGGGCCAAGTTGTTCATTGTAATCAATATTATTCATACTTCCCTGGCAAGCAAGAATGTCTGGGTTTTTCAAGCAGATGGCATTGGGATCAGCCAGGCAGGCCCCATTTCTGGCTGGACCCCATTACTCTTAGCCTGCCCCCGATCTCTCCCTCCTGCCACAAACCAGCATCATAAGACATCTTGGCCTATAAGGTTGTGCTGTGAAGGGGAGGAGCCTGTGGCATCATTATCAGAAGTGACAGTTTTATTGGTGCTTTGGCTGGAGCTAAGAGTCCCTGCTGTGGCATTGACTTCTGAAGGTTGGGTTTTGAGAGCTGTTTTTTTCACACATCTACGGAAGATATTTATCAGAACACAAAATGGGCAATGAGGCACAGGGCAACGACAGAGTTCATACTTCTTCTGGAATTACACTAACTCTAGTTAGGAAGTCCCTCAGCACAACAGAAATTGATTCCTCCATGCAAAATGCAGAGAAAGCAGCTTTGGCTGCAGGAAGCCAGCTGACTTTGGAGTAACAGTAGGAATTGGCGCTTTGTGCTGGGAAGGAGCCCTGTCCCCCTGCCGCGATGAACAAAGGCATGGCATGCTAGAGACTCACACAAACAGCTGTAATCATGGACATGAAACATTGCAGCAGTCTGCTCAGCAGGAGAGAGCAGAGTTTAAAAGCCCCAAATGAAAGCAGATCTCCCACCTTAATTTCTGCTGCTCACAGCCAGACATAATTTTGCATCCTGACTCACTTGCGGACTGTGAAGAACAGTAAAGGCAGAGCTGTGTAGTGGGCATAGCTCACCAGGAATTCATGCAGAGGTTCTTTGCTAACACTTTGCCTGCCACTAGAAGGCAAATGTTTCAGCAGTAGCAGAGATACTAGGATCTGACAGTGTTGGCCAGTGTGATATTGTGGTAATTGTGTCAGACTAGGCACAGACAAGGGGAGATCTAGGGTCAGTTCCCCACTCAGCCATGAAGTTCACTAGGTGGCCTCGATCTAGTCATGCTCTGTCAGCCTAAACTGTATTGCAGACTTGTTGTGAGGAGAAACATTGGGGTGTGTGGGTGTATGTCCCTTAGGTTCCTTGGAGTAACAGAAGGGTGGGAACGAGATAATAAATTAAGCTGCTAGACTGCTTTTGTTGCATTGCATATTGCATAGAAACAGGAGGAGGAGGAACAATACCCGAAAAGGCCTGCCTCCACCAAAATGACACTTCCACACCTGGAATATACCCCAGGCCAAATGGAGACAATTGCAACAATGTGGTGATGGGGGTTTTCCTTCCTCTTCCTCTTCTTTTCTCTGCACAGAGAAATGTAACAGAAAAGGTAACAATGTGCTTAGTAAGAGTGGCAATCATGTTAGCTACTGTTGCTGTTCAAGTAGATGGGGGGCAGCCCTAGAAACTACACTGAGGACTCAGCTATACAGCAGTAAATAAAATCTTTTAAGTGTGTTATAAAGTGCAATATACAAATGTGACTCTAGATTGCAATGGTGAGCTATGACAAATTCAGTATATTTTTCAAAAAAAAATTTAAAAAGCACTTTCACAGCATTTTTTTATATGTGTGTAGATTCTACCTGAGTGCATAAAACCACCGAAAGAGGAAACGAGCATGCCAGCAATGCATGTACAAGCCACAGGAAGAGGCTTCAATGACTCTTTGTGTAAACAAGAAAGTGCATGATCTAGAAAACAGGAACAAGCACACTACATATGTGAAATTAAGGTGTTTCCCCACTCCTGTAATGTGCATCACTTTACACTTGCTTACACTGAATTGTATTTTCAATTTTACTACTCATTCACCCAGTTTGGAGAGATCCTACTGGAGCTCTTCACAATCTTGGTTTGCTTTGTTTTAACCACCCTAAACAATTTGGTATTGTCAGCAGGTTTCCTCACTGTTCCTGAACTCTAGGTCATCTATGGACAAGTTTAAAAGCACAGGTTCCAATGGTGATGCTTGGGAGCCTGTGCTTTCTACATCTCTCCATAAAGAGAAGGGTCTGTTTATCCATACTCTCTGCTTCATGTTTCTTAACCAGTTACTGATCCTCTCTTATTCCACAGCTGCTAAGCTCAGGATTCTGTGGTGAGATGAGGTACTTTGTCAAAAGCTTTCTGAGAGTCTATCTCTATGCCTGTTGACATTATTGAAGAACTCTGATAGGTTATTAAGGCAGGACTTTCTCTTGTGGAAACCATGCTGGTTCAACTTCAGCAAGGGTAGTTCTTCTGTATGGTTGGTAATTTTGTAGAACAATGTTTTCTACCAGTTTCCCCAGATGTTGAGCGAACCAATCTGAATACCATATGAAAAATGGATGTTACATTGGTCACTTTCCAGTTCGCAGGTGTGGAGACTGATCTTAGGGGCAAGTTATGTGTTTTTGTTATAAAGTCAGCAGTTTCACATTTGAGTTCTTTAAGAACTCTCAAGTGATGGCTACCTGGATGCAGTGATTTGTCAGCTTTTATTTTGACAAAAAGACATTGAACGTCATCTCTTGACATCACGATTTGCCTCAGTTTCTCAGACTCCCTTGCTGTGAAAGTTAGGCACACGGATGTGCCTTATAAGTGAAGACAAATGCAAAGAATTAATTCGGCTTACTTCATAAAGTTCACGTAGGATAGTGGTTGATCCACCATTCAGAACAGATGGGAATCAACTTTACCCCAAGTATCTAAGTGGAGATGGCTAATTTAAAGGGGTTGTGCTTAGAGACTGGGGCAATTATTCCACAACCCCATGAAGTATTATGAAATCAATATTTGCCTTCATATCACAGGGCTGATGAGTCTCCTCTTGAGCTAAAATCAATGATCCAATGCAATGACTAGATGTTAACTGAGGCCAAGCAGTAAAAATGAAAAGCTCTGCAAGGCTCATCACCAACTTGGTAAAATTGTTAGGTGCACTGATTTGTTAAATAAAGCATCAAATTATTCTGAGAGAAATAGTGTACACGTGTGCATGTGCATGTGTGCTTGTGCTTATTTCACATTTGTTCCAGTTATTCATTTTCTGAAACATCTTGCATACTATGGAGCTTCAGCCAAGAGTATGAATTCTTCATTAGTATGTAGAATGGAAAGGCCATCAGCTTTGGAGGCAGGGTGTCAAAGCAGGGTGAACTATTGTTATTTTTTAATTGCTTTAGAATTTAAATATGCTTTTATTTTTATTCTAAGTTTCCGTTACCTTGTGAATAGCAGAAACTTATGCATGTATATTCAGTAGCAAGTCCCATTGAAACCTCTCAAGTAACTCTGTAATTCTATACACACTTAGCTGAGAGGATGAGGAATATTTGTGGACAGATATACATAGGACCGCTCTATTACATTTCAGTGGAAATTACTCTCAGGTACGTATGGCTGCAGCCTTAATGCCAGCTACACACACACACACCACTAGCCTGTTTTAAAATGAAATCTGAGTTTAATGCAAATAAATATGTTAAATATTGACACTAATAATCTCAGAAAATTCAATTGATAACTTTCTGTGAAACACATTGAATTAAAGGATGAATAAGTAGGACGGGGGGCAGGCACGGATGGAGCTGTGGGTTAAACCACAGAGTCTAGGACTTGCCGATCAGAAGGTTGGCGGTTCGAATCCCCGTGACGGGGTGAGGTCCCGTTGTTTGGTCCCTGCTCCTGCCAATCTCGCAGTTCGAAAGCACGTCAAAGTGCAAGTAGATAAATAGGTACCGCTCCAGCAGGAAGGTAAATGGCATTTCCGTGCACTGCTCTGGTTCGCTGGAAGCGGCTTAGTCATGCTGGCCACATGACCCGGAAGCTGTATGCCGGCTCCCTTGGCCAATAAAGCGAAATGAGCGCCGCAACCCCAGAGTTGGCCACAACTGGACCTAATGGTCAGGGGTCCCTTTACCTTTACCTTTAAGCAGGACAGGAGCACACAGAACTTTCTGATTTGGGATTCTCAGCAACTGGCATTCAGAGGCATATTGTCTCGACACTGGAGCTAGTACTCAGCCAACATGACTAATAGCCATTGATAGCCTTTTCATGGATTTGTCTAATCCCCTTTTAAAGCCAACTGAGTAGATGGCAAACTCATCTGGCATTTATTCCTATACCATGGAGGAAAACAGATTTGCCCAATAACCGCCAGCCCTTGCTTCTGGAAAGTTATCAGTTTCAAAGGCAGTTTGCCAAGTGATGGGGAGAGTTGTGTTGTTTGGGGAAAAGAAACTTAAAACTCCTCTGTGCTCTCTGAACTAGTTTTACTGAGGATCCTAGCCTTAGCCTTCAAGCAAATCATCTGGCTTAGTCTGCTCTCATGTGGACAGGAAAAGCCAAACTAAAATCTGTGAATTTCACAACAGATCCCCTTGTATCTAAATGGTAGGTACTGTATATATTCTGTAGTACATGTAGCCTCACAGTTTAGGGTTTTGGATTATACTCCTAGGTAGTATGAATCATTTATTTAATTGCAAACCAGTGCTTTAATTAATATCACATCAAAATGATATATGAACCATCAAACTTACTTCATCAAAGCTACCAGACCTTTGCTCCAAGTCATCATCAACCAAAGCACAGAAATAGCCTTCTTATGTTCATGTGGGTTTTAATCCATGCATTGGTTGGCAAACTAATGTGCAGGGGGGAAACAAACAAGAATGAGGTTGGAACACAAACAAACACAAGTAGTCCCAACTGGGTAATTGAGTTCTTCCTGTTTATTGTTAGTATCAGTGGCGTGTGAGACTGGCTGGCCTTTGGGATACAGGAGAAACTAAAACTACTGATGAGTTTCATTGCCATCAGAGGCATGGAAATTTCACGCTGCCCAACAATTTGGTCCAAAAAGGACATCATAAAGCAATGGGGAAGTTGGGTATGGCATGTTCAGTTCTCACCTAATCTTGGCACATACTTATTAGTATTATTCCTTGAAGGTTAGCATAGTGTTGAAGGTAAAAGACAGGAGACAGACTGCCTGCAAGCTCAGAATTTTGAGGTATGAACACTCACTGTTCCACAGTCTCCTCCCTCCAACTTCTTTGACTGATCAATCTCACTGAGTTGGGGGTGTGGCTGGAACTGAAAACTAAGATTCATTCAAGAAGGAAAGGATCCATTCAAAAAAGATTCCTCCTCTCCTCAGAGACCACGGCCACATCAAGTGGGTAGAGAAAAACTCCAAGCTTGTCATTTGATCATGGCTATGCCTCTTCCTAGGCTCAAATCAAGCATACATCTTCATTCTGTATCTTCTTTGTAGCAATTAATAAGTGCACTGGAGAAAGAGAGAGGTGTTGTTTTCTACATATATTGTTTTTCTGCTCCCATGGCCTGTTCATTTTAATCACTGAGCTTATTTTCTCGTCCTCCTGCAGATAATTGCTTTTGCCTCGCTTTTTTTCATTCTGGCGTCCATAACAACCTTTTGCCTGGAGACTCACGAAGCCTTCATCATAGATGTTAACGTGACTGAAACGCTGGTGACGGGCAACACAACCGAGACCTTTGTGATGCGAAAGCTGGAGACGGAACCCATCCTCACCTATGTTGAGGGAGTCTGTGTCCTGTGGTTCACTCTGGAGTTCCTAGTGCGCATTGTTTGCTGCCCAGATAAATTGGTCTTCATCAAGAACCTTCTTAACATCATAGACTTTGTAGCCATCTTGCCCTTCTATTTGGAGGTGGGACTCAGTGGCCTATCATCCAAAGCTGCACGGGATGTGCTGGGCTTCCTGAGGGTAGTACGTTTTGTTCGGATCCTGCGGATCTTCAAGTTGACACGCCATTTTGTGGGGCTTCGGGTACTGGGCCATACACTTCGGGCCAGTACCAATGAGTTCCTCCTCCTTATCATCTTCCTGGCTCTGGGGGTTTTGATCTTTGCCACCATGATTTACTACGCTGAAAGGATTGGAGCCAAGCCATCTGATCCGAGTGGAAGTGAGCACACCCACTTTAAGAATATTCCCATTGGATTCTGGTGGGCAGTGGTGACCATGACCACATTGGGCTATGGCGACATGTACCCCAAAACCTGGTCGGGCATGCTGGTGGGGGCTCTTTGTGCACTGGCAGGGGTGCTTACCATTGCCATGCCTGTCCCAGTTATTGTCAACAATTTTGGAATGTATTATTCCTTGGCAATGGCCAAGCAGAAGCTGCCAAAGAAGAAAAAGAAGCACATACCTCGCCCAGCGCCGCTTGACTCACCAACGTACTGCAAGTCAGAAGGCAACTCACCCCGCAACAGCATTCAGAGTTATAACAGCCCTCCGGCAGCTGCACCGGCAGGGGTGATGGAGAGGAAAAGATCAGGTGAGGTGCAAGAGCTTGGGCTGAACTAAAGCCAGAGCGAGAAAAATTGGTGGTGGGAGACTAGAAGCAGCTAAACACCTTGCAGATTCTCCATCATGTATGTTCCTCCATTAGGCCACTCATATCATGATGCTGAATTCATAGTTAAAACAGAGGTTGGCTTTGAGCAATTCTCTCAGCACGTCCCGCTATTAAATGTTCCCTTTTGTGTTTATGGATCAGGGTAATTGGATATGTTTAGCCAAAGCTTCTGACTTGGTCAACATGTCAGCATGGTCTCATTGTACCAGCTAGATCTTGAGCCAAATTCTCTACTTTGATGTAAATGAGAAGTAGCTTTATTCAACGAATTACTTTGTTCTCAATATCTAATGGCTCCATGTAGCATCAAAATTAGCAAGTGTTTGCAGTGGGGGACAGAGATGTGTTATGATCAACGATCAAAGACATTATGATACATTTTCACCAATGGCCTGCTTGCACTATTTATTTAATAAATTTATTTTATTAATTAATTAAATTTCTATACTGCCCCTCATCTAAGGATCAGAGGGCAGTTTACAATATAAAAAACCAAAAATACATAACATAGTAACAAACAAAAACAATAACCCTGCCTCCATAGTTTAAAAGGCCATAAATTATTTAATTAGCTGAAGGCCTGAGCAAAGATATGCATCAAAGGTGCCAGGTGAGCCTCCCTTGGGAGAGCACTCCACAAACAGGGAGCCACCACAGAAAAGGCCCATTCTCAATTGGAAGAAAGGCTAATCTTCCAAGTGTCAAATCACCAACAGAGATCCCTAAACTGCTGAAGAGAGTGAATCCTAAGCATAACTACTCTCATATCTCAGTGTCCAAAGCCACTCAGTATCATGTGAAACACAAGGGAAAAGTACCTTACATGGATCACTGCAAGGGGCAGTGTTGGCAAGCCTCTCTCAGGGGAGTTGTGCAAGCTTCTCCTTTGGACATTACACCAAGGATGTCCTTCTTTTTGAACCTGTGGGGACCCTGATCTGGATCATGTCCAGAGGGGAGAGCTAAGCTGTTCCCTTTATGCTGTTTTCCAATGGAAAATCACCCCCCAAAGCTGCTATTTGCTGCTGTTAATAGTGCAGAAAGATTCCACAGGGAAATAGTGGGGGTGGGGGGTGGGAGGCATAATAATCCCCTGTTCATGGTACTTCCCAAGACTGCTTTGAACCATGGGATTCAAATAGGTTAAGCAGTTTGCGCAGTTTGACCATGTAAAAGTAAAAGAAGATGCATGGTCTCTTGCCCATCAACTCCTAATATCGTGAACCATTTGACCTTTTCTGTAGCCACAAGTATTGATAAAGGGTCTCTTCAGCACCCCAGAGTCAGCCGAGTAGCCCTTGATATGTGTCATGTGTGTGGGAAGCTTGTGAACATGACAGGCAGGTGATTTGTTTCTGATTGTTGCAGTGCTTTCCCCTTTCAGCAGCTGGCACTTGTTGTTAAGCGAGGCATAGTTGCTGCCCAGGGCTGTGGCTCTCTAAGGGATTCCTCTTGCAGGCTCCTGTCTAGCAGTCAGGAGTGCTCTGGGACCTCTGCGACGATCCTAAGTGTACAGCACCACTTAAAGGGGATGAGAGAAAGAGAGCTTGAGAGAGAGAGACCTTGAGAGAGGGAGAGAGAGAGCTTTATTGTCCTTTGCCACAACAGAGGCAAGAATTTGCATGCAACGGCCTTCCAGTAAATGAATCCTAGAGAAACCGAGGTGGACATGTGCCCATGCACGAATGGAACTCAGAAGAGCATTGATAACAATAGAACTGGAGCATCTAACACCTGCTGAGGATCTGCCTTGAATGGATTCTCTCTAGATTTAGTAATAACAAAAGGCTTTCAGACACAGGTCTCAGGAGGATGTCCTTGGCTCACCCTCCGCATCACTGCTAGCAGGAAGCCAGCCTTTAAATTTGCTTCTTAAGATTTCCCACCTTGTTAGTGGCCGGATAATGCTTTTAGGCTGGCCTGTCAAAGAGGCTCAATGGCAGGCTGATTGGAGCCATTCTCAAGTGCCAGTCTTGTCACCCAGGTGAAGGAAGCTGTCCGGATATGCAAGCTCTGTTATTGGCAGAAAGTTGGACCAGGTATGACATAACTGGCACTAACTGGCCTTCTTGAGGAATCCAAGAATGTCAGAGCATGGTGGCTGAGCAGCTCACTTGGTTTCTTCAGACTGTGGCATTGGTATGAGGTAATGAGTAACACACTTGTCTATGAACTGGAAGAGGACTGTAGGGATGGAATGTAATCAGAGGCATCTCATACAAGGCTTATCAAGTACCTGATACAGTAAGCTGCTTGCAAGAGACTCCAGTTTCTGTAGAAACCATAGAGCCATTGCCATAGCAGTAACATTTGCTATATTGGCAGGCAGTTTCTGCAAGCGCTCTCTCTTTCTGCAGACTTATGGGGAGGAATTTAATGTAGCACTCAGCAGATTGCTCCATCAGTGCAAGCATTTATATTTGCCTAATGGAACCATCTGCCCTCTCCTCTCCTTGTGCCCTATTCTGGGGGTTCTAAACCCACAAACCAATTGGGGATGTGGGGCATGTGAGGGCAGAGAAGGGTGGTGGGGGAGATGCCCCATTGTGCTAGTGGAAGCCATTGCATTATAGAGTCAAATCTTCCATATGCATTACATTTTCTATAGCATACAGTATTTGATAACAGTATCGGGGAGCATTTGGTATGGCATGTTTTGCAATGGCGAAAGAGCTGAATGCAGACCACCGCTACCCCCAAATCTGAAAGACAAGAATTTGATCCTAGATTGTATTGGAAGCATCCCAGGATCATGGCCGGACCATCAGATGGTATAAACTTGAAGGGAGATGGCGGGATAAGAACGACTGCCTTGTCTCCCACAGCACTGAGGGACTTAAAGTACATGACTGAGTTGCAACTTGGTAGGTCTAACCTGTGCTGCCCATGTAGTCTCCACACTACGGCTGCTGCTTTAGCATCAAGAGAGCATTACCCTTCCCCACTCCTCTCCATACTGTGCAGCTGCCATGTATGCCTCATCTTCTCCAAGGACCTTTGCCGTTGTGCTAATGTCCAGTTTGCATCTTCTCAGAGGCATCCTGTCAGCCACTGTTAGAACAGGATGCTGAACTAGATGGATCTAGCAGTCTCACCTTATGTCTACCTGCTTGCACAACAAAAACCTGCTTTTGTAATGGGACTTGTGGCTTCTCTTCTTCCCCTCCAACCCCTTCCACGTATCCCCAAATCTGCACCAGAGCAGATTTTGTGGGAACCTGAGGGAGAAGTGCAGGGGAGAAAAGGAAGGAGAAGCCCTGCTGCAAGCATGGATGCGCTGATTATGCTATGTTGGCTCTCTCAGTAGCACATGCCTAACATTTTCCAGCAAAGTGAAGATTTACTTCAGATTCACTGCCTCTCTTTTTCTCTACAGAACTCCTCAGTTTGCAAGGCAAAGTCTCCCCGCCCCAATTTATTGCATTTATAGTCCATATTTTTCTCCCAGGAGCTTGAGGTGGTGTACATAGTTCTCCCTCAGTTAAATCCCACAGCAACGCTGTGAGATAGGTTGTGAGGCAGTGACTGGCCCAAGGTCACCCAGTCAGCTTTATGGCTGAATGGGGATTTGAACCCTAGTCTCCCAGGTCCTAGTCTGACACTAGCCACTAGGCCAGCCCACCCATTGCTTCACACACTGTGGGGAGCGAACTCTCACTGAGCCTGCCAGAAGGTTTTCCAGAACCTTCTGTGTTTTTTGCTTCTTTGCCAAGCAGGTACAGATCCAGTCTCCTCCCCCCCCAAAAAAAAACCACTTACCTCTTTGCCTATTCTTTCTCCTTTCCAAGATACCAAGCAGAACGGCGATGCCAACGTGGTGCTGTCAGACGAGGAGCAGCCCCTTTCACCGCCTCACGAGGAGAACCAGCCCATGAGGCGCTCCAGTACCAGGGACAAAAACAAGAAAGCAGCTACCTGCTTTCTTCTGAGTGCTGGAGATTTCTCTTCCACTGCTGATGGTGGCATCCGGAAAGGTATGAAGGAGACCTAGAGGCAAGCGCCGGTGGATGGAGGGGAGGTTGTGGACGAAAGAAACATGAGGCAGGAATCCCAGCTGGGCTGCTTTGCAGTCTTTGTCACAGCTGAAAAGGGAAGAAAATACTGCTTTTTAAAGCCCACAGCCCTTCATGCTCTTTTCCTGCTTGTGATAGAGTTGCCAGGTTGGGACCTGGAGGGCGTTTATGTAAGTCTCCCAGTGAAGCAGTAAACAAAGGTTGCATCCACCCCATGTATTTAACCACTTTAGCAGTCACAGCTTACCTCCAAAAGCACCCTGGGAACTGTAATTTGCTAAGTGTGCTGGGAATTGTAGCTTTGTGAGGGGTCTCCTCTCAGCACCCTTCATGAACTGCAGTTCCCAGGATGCCTTGAGGGGGAGGCACATCTGTTAAAATGTCCTAAGAGTGCTTCAGAAAATGGCATGGATGTGACTAGGGCAGCCGTGACATCTCCTTCCCTCTACCTTCTTGGTCCTGTCAACAACCCTCCTCTGACACCTGCTGTGGCAAGCAAGACTCCAGGTATGGTTGGGAAGAGGATGGAGGGCAAGATCAGGGAGGTAATGCATGAGAGAAGCTGTAGCTGCCTTGCCCCTCACGTCAACAAGAGATTTCAAGGCATATGAACACTCGGGCTGCGGCTCCGTTTGCCCACAAGAAGCAATACTCTCCTCTTACATTCAGGTAGCTCATCAGAACTATCTTTAACCAAAGCCACAGCTGGTTTGTGCTTCTGTTCCATCTCCAACTATTTAGGCTATGTAACTCATGTCTTTGGAGCAGATTTGTCAAGGTGTTCAGGTTGGGTTTCATAACCTTCCACCCCACCTCCTCCTTTCTTTCAATTTTCATCAGACTTTGAGAGTGGCTGTATTTGATTTTACTCTTCTTCATTTCTTCATCCATCTGCCCCACCATATGTCTACAGCAGAGCCCCTCTAGAGATGGTCCTTCACAGTTTCTTTCCTCATGGTTTGCTGCCCCTTGTTCTTCCTTGATGTCGCTTTAACTACTCTTTGTGCAATGCTTGCCTCTGTGTGCTTCCTCCTCTTTGACCGTGGGCTGTTATTTTGGTTAATAGCTATTTTACATGCTGAAGAGGCCCAAATAACGCCTATGTACTCTTACATTTGCATTGAAGTGTGAAAAAATATCAGGTTGCACGCAGCCTCCATCTCTGAGAGAATATAGAAACCGTTGGAGCTGTATAATGACCTGAAAAACAAACAAATAAAATGAGGTGTCTGCTTGTAGGGCAGAGTATGGGGATGCATAGGTAGAAAGAAGAGAAACAGTGAAAATGGGGGAGAAATGAGACAATAGGGTGAGGACATTGAGAGAGATACATACACACAAATATAGGCAATAGTTCTGGAAAGTGAGTAGCTGCTTAACTGTGGTATCAAATTTCACATGGGAGGAGTGGGATCCTTAGAATTGTTACATTAATCAGAACATTTCCAGATCCACCAAGCGTCTCCATTTTCCAGGGACAGTCCAGGATTTACAGAAGCCACCTCAGTTTCTGATCTGATCCCAGAATATCTTGCTTCTCCTTAGAACGTCCCAATTTCCATAGGAGAAATGTTGGAGGGTATGGAGTTATCTAACCCCTAAGCCTCCCAAAGGGCAGTTTCTTGCATCTGTCCTTTACATCTTTCTTTCAGATTTGCCTTTGCATAGAGACTCAGGTTAAATGCATTTATCTGATTCCCTTCCACTTTATCTATTAAGCCCATCTACCTGTTTAGTTAACTTCCTTCGGTCTCTGCTCTATTTATGCCTGCCAGCCTTTATTCCAAATGGCTTTTTAATATCCCTTCCCAGCAATAAAGGCATATTTTTCTCTGATTTACAACTCTTGTCCTTGTTAATACCCCATGAGTTCAGAGCATTTGAGCTCTGATTTACACTAGCAAGTATAGGAGGAGAACAGTGGGTAGATTTTAAAAAAAGAGAAGCAGTTCACAGTAACTAGCCTGGGTAAGTTTATTGATTTCAATAACACCAGCAGTCAGCAGCTATTGGCAGTACTTTTAAGACAGACACAGTTGAGAAAACATAATCAAATAAGGCTGAGTCATTAGTATGAGCAGTTCTGCTGGCTCTTTGCCTCTTTGTTGAGAACTGAAAAGCAAGCCTTAGCTCAAGGACAGGGAGCCTGTGGCCCTGTTCTTGTTGCTAGACTGCAGCTCCCATCTTCCCTGATCATTGGCCAAGTCCAACAACCACTGGGTCCCCCCACAACTTTCCCCTCCCTTCCCCAGCCGCTTAGATTTGAAGCCTTGTCAACACACAGCAGCAGTCATACCCTGGGGAATGGGTAGCCAATGGGTCTCAAACCCTCGGTAAGTTAGGGACTTCCTCTGCATGTGAAGAAAGGCTCCAGCAGATGGAGCAGACAAGACCAATAGTGGGTCCAATGGTCAGGGAAGCTGTGTTTGCATGTGATGTAGAGGCAAGATGGGACTTGTCCACCTTGGAAGGTTGTTCATCTAGGACAGCGGTTCTCAACCGGTGGGTCCCCAGATGTTGTTGGACTACAACTCCCATCATCCTTGAGCTCTGGCCTTGCTAGCTAGGGGTGATGGGAGTTGTAGTTCAACAACATCTGGGGACCCACAGGTTGAGAAAGGCTGATCTAGGAGAAGGAAAACTCTGACCCTAAACCTCCACTGCCTTGCAGATCATCTTTAAGAAAAGGCTAGGGAGCAAACCCTTCACAAATCTGGAGTGGGATCACCAGATACTGCTTCAGTATCTGCTCATTCCTGTCTCCAAATCTGCAGGTCATCCTGTCCTGTTCCTGTCTGACCTATGAAGTTGACAGGGACCAGCATGGGGTGTGTAGCCTTCAGAGGTAGCATCCCACAGTGAACACTTGGACTTGTCCCAAGAGGAAGGGATAGATGTCTGTCTCAGGAAACATCTAGCTGCATTCTCTAGTGCTCAACTGGGGTCATGAGAAGCTGGTACTGGTGCCACCTACCTGCAAAGAAGTAGCAGAGGAGTTTCCATGCTTTCATAGGATGGTGAGGTGAGCATCAATAAGGTTGCAACAATACTTTCATTTGGGACTGGTATCCAGATGGGGACTAAGAAGGGTATTTTGAGCAGGCTATTTAGATCATGACATGTTTCTATTGCTAGCTTATAACAGTCTAGTTGCCCCTACTCATCATCTGGAAAGGCCCTAACTATGGGATTTGTGGATTTTATATATTAATTCTCTCTCTCTCTCTCTCTCTCTCTCTCTATATATATAGAGAGAGAGAGAGAGAGAGTTATATATTAATTATATATTATATTTTAACTATATTTAAAATGTAGATGAGCAAACCACATATGAGATATTTACATTTGATGTACAATGTAAATCACACCTTTGTTTCTGTGAATGTAGTGGGTCTCTGTTGCAAGAAAGGATCATTTAAAAGCATACTGAGGGTCTTGGATTCAGTCCATGATGGGTCTCCTGTGCTTGTAAATAGTTCTGCAGAACCAGGAGTTATATTGGGTGCTGCTTCTCACAACAGCAGAAGACTGCGGGCTGCTATTGATTTTGGCAGTCCTCAGCTGAGCTCGATGGTGTATGTCTAAGTGCACATACATGGATGTGGAAGTGAGTAATTGATCATGAGGCAATGCAACTCATTTCATGTCTCTTTCTCCAGCATTAACGTATGCCCATAAATCTCTGTGCTGTGCGATGAGTGCCTGCACGCTGAACCTATGAAGTATTATGATACCAAAGAATGATCTCAGCTCCCTTCCTGGTGGCCCAGATCTCTTTGTGAAATGCCTTCACGCAGTTCCCTGGCAACAAACAAAACCCATTTTTAACCACTTAGGGTGACTTCAACCAGCGTCTGTGTGCATTGCTGGGAAAGCTGCCTGTCTAGTTAAGCTGCACTCTTAGCAATTAGCAGAGCAAACAAAGCAACAACAAAAACACCTTCTCACAACCATCTATTGCTTGGCAAATTTTCTTATAGTTGTTTCAGAAGTAGCTCTGGATCATGTGCTTTTTTGATATCAGTTGTCTATGTCTGGACAGGAGTTTCACTTGCTCCTTCTTGACACAGATATCAAGACAGAAAATGCAAATAAGTACAGTACAATTGTATTCCAACACCATACTGCTTTTTTGGTTCTGGCATTTCCAGGTTGATGCAGGTTGGTTGTGAATTGGAGTCATGGAATCATAGAATTGGAAGGGACCATGAAGGTCATCTAGCCCAACCCCCTGCAATGCAGGAATTTCAGCTAAAGCATCCATGTCAGAAGGCCATCCAACTTCTGCTTCAAAACCTCCAGGGAAGGAAAGTCCACCACCTCTTGTGGGAATCTGTTCCACTGTGGAACAGCTCTTACTATCAGAAAGTTCTGCTTGATGTTTAGTTGGAATCTCCTGCCTTGTAACTTGAATCCATGGGTCCCTCAACCATTCCTCATAAGGCTTGGTTTCCAGACCCATTATCATCTTGGTTGCCCTCCTCTGCACATATTCCAGCTTGTCAATGTCCTCCTTAAAGGGCGGTGCCCAGAACTGGACACAGTATTCCAGGTGTGGTCTATTACTTCCTTTGACTGGGACACTATACTTCTATTGATGCATCCTAGAATAGCATTCGTTTTTGTTTGTTTGTTTTTGCTGCTGCTGCTGCATCACATTGTTGATTTGTGTTAAGTTTGTAGTCTTCCAAGGCCCCTGGATCCCTTTCACATGTACTACTGGCAAGGTGTCCCTCATCTTGTATTTGTGCAGCTGGTTCTTCCTGCCTAAGTGCAGAACCTGACATTTGTCCCTATTGAAATTCATTTTGTTAGTTTTGTTAGTTTGATGGCATCCATTTCAAAACTAGGTCACACCATGGAAACAGCACAACTGCAAGCACAGTCTGAAGCAGAACTGGGAAACCTGTGTCCCTTCAGATGTTGTTGAACTACAACTCCCATCATCCCTGATTGTTGGCCATACTTGGCACTTGTGCACACTGGCTGAGGCTGATGAGAGTTGGAGTCCACAGCATCTAGAGCAGTGTTTCCCAACCTTTTTTGGGCAAAGGCACACTTGTTTCATGAAAAAATCTCAAGGCACACCACCATGCCAGATGGGGAAAGGTCACTTTTTACTTATGTAAAAAAAAATAAAAAAATAGTAACAGCATAGAAGGTAATGGTTAGGCCCTCTTCCAAATATGCTAGGTTTTTATTTGCAGGGACTGTTCTACATGGGAAAGCATTCAGCACTGTCATTCTCCCATCTGCCATCTGAATTGGTACTATTCTGGGTCAACTTACTCTGCTGCATGTGTAGATGAAAATGGCACCAAGTGTGGGGGAGGGGGCAGAACAGGTTTCAGATACAGGATATTAAGCATACACGTACTTCAGATTGAACTGGTTGCTTGCTTTGCAAGTTTTCATTTCCCAAATGACTGCCTTGGCAAGCGCAATACCTACCAGGCTCAACGCCGGTCTCGCGCTGCCGCTTCCCGCGCTCTCAAGGACCCGGGAGGAGGAAGGCGTGAAGGGAATCCCGAAGGCGCGAAAACCTCGCACATGCGCAGGCCTTCCGCCTGCGACAGCCCAGTAGGCCGGCCGAAGTGAGCGGCGATGGGATGTGGGAGGGAGCTCGCTCGCCGCCCCGCGTGTGCCTATGTGGGGCACATTACAGCCCCGTGACATCAGCGCCACGCAGGCAGCCAGGCAGGCAGACGGCGAGAGCCCCGCGCTGGGCGGCCTCTCCTCGCCGCCGCTGCCCCGCCTCTCGCCGCCCGACTCGCCCGCCTCCCTCCCACGGCACACCAGGCAACGTCTCGCGGCACACTAGTGTGCCGCGGAACACCGGTTGGGAAACACTGATCTAGAGGACCACAAATCCCCCACCCATGGGTCCAAAGGCTTGTGGAGATGTAACAATGACAGTGGCTGGTGTATGCCAGCATAAGGTATACAATTTGAAGTGAGCCTATTTTTTAAAAAAGGATAGCTGTCTTTTCAAAACACCTGCTCCATTTGCTTCCCACGCTAACAGTTTAGCTTATGAAAGCTGAACTTATGCCATGGGGAGCTATTGTTTGGACACAGCTTTAGGCACAAAAATTGAGCTGCCAACCTTTTATTCTGATTATTACTTCCCATCTATGCTGTGTAAAATGGAAATGCCTAAGAGGCTGGGCTCTGTCATGCTACACATCCCCTCCTTCTACACCCTCCCTCTTCCCCCACTGGTCTCTTTACCCATCCTCCTCTCCTGCCTACTCTCAAACAAAACGCACAAATATTATACTGCTGATACTTATTACCATTGCAAGGTACAGTATAGGCACAAACAACCAGCAGGACACTTAAGGCTGCCCCAGGGCAGACAGGTGAGAATGTGGCACAAGGGATGCCTCTGTTTTTGCTGCCTTGCAATGGTAGTCAAACCTGCTGCCCTCATCATGCCTCTTAGCTATCTCATACAATCCTAGAGCTGGAAGGGAGCCTGAGGATCATATAGTCGAAGCCTTTGCAATGCAGGAATACACAGAAGTCAGGGACTGAACCTGCAACCTTGGCATTGTCAGCAACATGCTCTAACCAACTGAGTTATCCTGTTGTCTTGGACTGCAACTCCCACCAACCACAGTTAGCATGGACATGTTGGCTGTGGCTTATGGGAGCTTTAGTCCAAAGCATTTGGAGAGGACCACGTTGGTGCAGGCTGATCAAGGATTTCTAGATGGCCTAAGCTGGTAGATTCATCAGCTTCTGCTTTCTAGCTGCACACATCCCTTTAACATCAAATGGAAAGCATTCTCGGATGTGGCTGAGCTTCCTGTTTCTGAAACTTGAGGAAGGTGAAAGATAAAATGCAGAGACTTCCATCAGCCTGTAATTCCTGTGCTTTAGTAGCTCTGAATGAACTCTGCACTACGCCAGTGAATAATCCTCTGCTTACATCCGGCAGGTTTGTCAGGCACTTGTTCCATAGGGGCATACTTGGCACTTGTGCAATTTTAAAAAATTAAGTGTATTCATTTACCTATTAAGCTTGCCATTCTCAACACTTTGTGAGTCATGCAGTAAATATGCTTAATACCGCACACTCTGTTCATTGGAGAGAAATAAAATAGGATTCAGCTGATCAGAGAAATGATACATGCTTCTTGTCATCACTCTGGTGTATCTGAGAAGAATATCATTATTTGTAATCGGCTCAGCTGCATAGCACCCCGATGTGGAATAAGGCCAATTTTGCAAGTCAGAAGTCACACAAGAATGCATTTGATGGACAGGTGATCAAATCCAAAGGAGGGCGTGGCATTTGGAACCTTAACAGTTATGTAGAAGAGGGAATTTTAGCAGACACAACTATTCTCAGCACTGCAGGTCAAGTTGCACTTGCTGAAATGCTATCAAGGTACACTCAGGGCTTTCTCACCCATTGGGCAAAAATGGTCCACCACAGGTGTGCACAAGAGTCCAATCTGATCAGATGTGGGAGCTGAAGTAGCATCCTTGATTAATTTAATTTTAATATAATTGTAGGAGGTGTAGTTAATCAACTGTCAGCTTTGTTAATTCCTTCTGTTTTGTTATGACACCACCATTTGGGATATTTTCAATAGGTTTTTTAAAGCACCGCTGAGTTGAATCAGCAATTTTTTTTTTACCCTTGCTGAAATTTGTTTTCTTTTTTATTAGTTTCTACATTTCCATATTTTGCTCATCCAAAAGGAATGGCTTAACATCGAGGGCTGCATAAAACCCAAATAATCTATATACAGGAGCCTTATTCTGCTTCACATCTCATCACCCTTATTGCTCTTGTACACTGTGGGTCTCCTCTGTGACCAGTGGGGGTGGTACAGACTTCCAGCTCTTGATATGTAGATGCTTCTGTAGATGCCCAGTTGAGGCAAGGCATTTAGATCATGCTGCTTGCACTTTAATCTGGGTACAGTAGCACAGAACCGATGCCCAAATGAACAATGCTGTGGACAACCCTGTGGATTGAAACATTTGGTAGCTGGTTAGCCAGAACTTTTTGCCATTTGGACATAACTCAGAAACATGGAAAGAAAAGGGTGCTGCTCAGTGAAAATCCCCTTGACTTTGGAACTTAAACAAAAATCAGTGCAACTTGAAGCTCCTGTCTAGTGCCCTGGGTTTTTAAATGCTGAACATGCATAAACAAACTCCTATGCACTTTTACACACCCTCATTTCTATTAGCTGCCTTCCTACCTGCCATACCTGTGAGTTGAAAAATAGCTTTTGAGCAAGTTGCGGGGCTGGGAGGTATACAACTTTCAGTGGTATTCAACTAAGGTGTTCCATCAGTACAAAGATTTTCTCTTGTGCAATGGAACTTCTCTCCTCTTCCTCCTGCCCCATCCATAGATCTGCACCGGAGGGTTTGGGGAACCCCAAAACAGATTTAGGAGACCTATGGAGGCAGCACAGAGGGCAAAGTTCTGTTGTACAAGCAGAAATCCTTGCGCTGATGGGAGTCTTTCTTAGTGCTACTTTGGACAAAGTCCTTAGTTTCATTATATCTTGTTTTTATATGGGGCAGTCTATTAACATAGCAAAAATGAAAATTCCCTGCTCCCCCAGAAGCTTACATTTCAACTGTTAGGGAGGACAACAAAGGAAGCAGCCGGTTGTGTTTTATTAGAGCACCTCTGCACAACTCACAATTCCCACCCCCAAAGTCCACCACAGACCTCCAGCTTTATATTGTGGCCTATTGGGTGCATAAAACACCTCTGCTTTTGCAGTCCTAGACAGGCAATGAAAGCAGGGAGGAAGGGGGAACCTAGAAAGTTTATCAAGGCCCTGGTAGGCCAGCATACACAGTGGTGGTTTTGTGGTCTGACATTTTGTGGAGCTGGGCTGCTGCATATGTTCCTTGATAGGTTTTTGCCAACTTGTAGAAAATTGCTGCTTAGTGTCATTTAAATGCAGGCTTCTAGCTCCCCATAGATGAGTTGCAATTATCTGTTAATATAGCAGTCAAGGGTAAAATGAGGTGTGTGTGTCTGCCCTGAGGACCAGGGGTTTAGCACAATCACAAGCAGCTTATTCGTTACTGATGAGACAGCTGTGGCCTTTGTCCGGCAGGAAGTCCAATTAAATTACCCCAATGAGCCTTCTCCTTCACCATTCCACTTCTGTGCTTGTATGAGGTGCTTGCAGGAAACCTGGAAAGGACATTGGGATTGAAACGTATGTGGAAAATATTTTCATAGTTGTTTTCACAGGGTCTTTGGCACTGAACAAAAGAGTGGGAGCACCCAAGTGGGTTTAGGAGCCATAATTGGGCGATACATAGCCAGGTGGCTTCTGTTATTGGCTTTCTGGTGTTAGATAGCCAGGGGTCTGAATCTGATTTCTGTTTGAACCAAGGACAAGCCTGTTGCTATTTGACATGGAAAATCCTCTGTGGACCAAGCATTCCTAATCAGCAAGGATAATATTGTTTCAGGCAGCGCTTATTAGAACTGACATGCAGCTCTGCTATGCAATTTTTAGACTTGGCATTATGCAACTTGGTATATAAAGCATGACTAATAGCCCTGCTGCTGTGAGAACAAAAACCAGAATTAGGGAGTGAGATACCAAGAGGCTTATTGGAAGCCTCCTTGCTGTTGATAAATCAATAGGTCTTGCTCCCCACCCTGCCCTGCTCTCCTTCTCAAGCACATAACATGTGGGGTCTGTCTGTAATATCCACACAGTGGCAGTGCAGAATGTTCCCTAGAATGAGCCTCCCCAAAGAGACACAGTGAGAGGAAAATTTCAAGTTAAGAAGAAACTTCCATGGAATAAAATGGAAGGCCAGAGGCGCAGAGTTGAAGCCACAAAAGAGGGATTACACAACCCCCATTCCCTCACCATTGTCTTCTGGTGAAGGCTGCAATTTTAAGTTTATTTATCTGAAATGTTTTTCCCTGACACCAACACACAAAGGTGAAGAAAGACTCAAGTGATCAAGATGTGGCCTGGAGGGGTTGCCAGGCTGCAACCCAGAGAATGAGCAATTACCATTAAATGTACAGATCAAGTGAAAGACAGTGGTTGATCTTACGTTCCCCCCTTGTCGCCTTTCACTCTTCCCCCACCCCACTTACAGCATCAACCAGGGCTACATGGATACCCCATAGGAGGCTGTGGAGTGGGGAGGGCCAACAAAAGCCAGCAGCATCTGCAGCTACCTTGCCTTCTAGTTGATTGATCAGTTTAAAGATAAATGTTTACTTTTCAGCTATCTGGCTGCCGTAGTCTTTGCTTGCTTGGCATCACTGTGTGGTGCAGTCTTCACAGGACTGGGCAGTGCACAACAATCCATCACGTGTTAGACACGTGACTCAGTTTTACTGGGACCATCCGCCTTGGGTTTGCTTCTGTTTATTTTGGCAGGGACGCCTGTGCCTTTACCGGCTTTTAACCTCAAAAGCCTTTCCTGGCATGAGAAAACTTACCGTAGTTGCCTGAACTGAGCTGAGAGCCCTGAATACTCTGCCGCTAGCTGATGTGCAAAGTAAAAATGGCAAAAGTGGCACCTGCAGGTAGAGCACTTCACTGCTGTCCTGCTAGTCCGAAAGCTCTAAATTGATCTTCAGGTTCACCTACTTTTATTGAGACTTATCAGGAAGGGGAGCAAGAGAGATGTTTGTTAGGCATGCTATGCTAAACCTGCTAATTTCAAACTTTGTGCAGGCCACTGAACCCGAAAGGTATTTCCTTCCCTGCTAATTTAGATGGATTAGATCTCATCCCTTGGGAAAGGCCACGCTCACCCGTGCAACTGCTGATCTCTTGACCCATCCCTGGGAACAGGATGCAGCTGCCTGCAACCAATCAGCTGCAAATGTGTCAAGTGACTGAGGTTTGAATGCAGAGCAGTCCCAGAGGAGCTGACCTGGGAAAGCATCTTAAGCCCATAAAACAAGACGTGCTAGTTGGGAAGGTTAATACACTTCTATACCAAGAAGGAAGTGCCTGTCCTTTGTGATGGAGTTATTCTTACACTACATAGAAAACTCTCCCGGATCAGTTCAGAGCAGGAAGTGGGTTCAGATTTGGTGCATACGCATGCATGCATTCAGGGAAAACTTGTGCGTAAGTGGTCTAACCCAATGACAGGGACCGTCTCCGGTTGGCTATAAAAGGAGATCAGACAAATTAATGGAGGATGAGGCTATTGGTCAAATGGTTGTATACTACCAACAGGATCAGAGGCCAGTTGCTGGGGTTCATGAGCTGGAGAGTCTTGTTTGTGGGCTTCCCATAAGCACCTGGTCATCCACTGTGGAAAGAGGATGCTGGACTAGGGAGGCCTTTGATCTGATCTAGCCAGACTCTTCTTATGCTGTCCACCCTCCCAATTACTGTAACTATTCTTCTTTTGAAGTTACATTACTTGTGCCATTGCAACTGCCATTGCATGCAAGGGGATAATGTTGGAATTCTCCTTGCCTGCACTTTGATTGGGTCTGCTTGCTTTGCTTTTGCAAATCACATTTCAGTTCACATTTAAAGGCAAGCCTACCTGATTTTTCACTTTACAAACAACATGCAAACCAAAGCGCAGTCATCCTTTGAAATGTGCACTTCTCTGAATTTTGCAATGCAGTTCTCTGGCCAAGGAATATGTACAAAAATGCATATTGTTACATGCTACCCCAATCTCTGAGCAATGCAAGATTCCAGGGGTTCCAGGAGCTTAAACGGGGTTTGTGTTTCCTTCAAATTGTTTGGGTGAGGGTTTTATTACATTTTTTATAAACAGACTGGAGGAGGGGGATACCTACAATATTGTGTGTGGAAATTGCACAAGTGTCTCTTTTGCTACATGTACATTTGCCTGAAATTTGCATCTTGCAACAGCTTCCAAGCATGTGGCTAAAACTACATGTGTGCATTTTTCACACATGAAAACCTGTGGCCCTCCAGTTGTTACTGGATTACAACTTCCAGCATCCCTCACCATTGCCCACGCTGGCTGGGACTGATGGGTGTTGGAGTCCAACACCGTCTGGAGGGTCACAGTTTCCTCATCTCTGATTCACACTTTCCTCACTCTACCGTTGTAGGGAAAACATTGGGTGTGAAGCAGCCCTAGTATTTTGGAGTCTCGATATGTCAAATACTGAGTCTTCGCATCAGTGCTGTCATGGCTACTAAGACCTATGAATCCAGATAGCCAGCTGAGGTACCAAAAGAGCCTCTTTGTCCTGCTGAGTGAGGAGAGGTTCCCCTTCATTTTTATAAGCAACAGCAGAATTGTGCGGGAAGTCTCTTTCCTGGTAGAGGCCCCAATAAGCTTGCAGCAAGTCCACACATTCATCACTTGATGGCTGCACGCCACACGGTGCATTTTATGTGTGAAACAGCCATCGCAAATGAAACACTGTGGCAGACACGTCAGATCACAAACATCAGAATTTTTGATCCAGGAAGTTCACACAGCCAGATGCAAATGAGAGTGTTAAGTCTTCAAGAGATGTGACATTAATGATGCATGGCTCAGTTAGTTAGAGGGTGATAATAACACCAAGGTTGCAGGTTTGATCCCCATATGGAACAGCTGCATATTCCTGCCTTGCAGGGGGTTAGACTGAATGATCCTCAGGGTCCCTTCCAGCTCTACAGTTCTGTGATTCTTTGTGTGAATCTACCCATAGCTACTTCTGACTACGGCCAGATTAAAAGCCCACGAAAGCTTGAAGCAGAAGATGCTCCATTCATGTTCATGTTCATGCACACGATTGCCGCTTCCACCCGGGTTTTGCTTAATGCCTCCCAAAAGAAGTATGACAGGCAAAATTCATCAGAAGAAGCATTACCCAGCAAAAAGCTGCAATAATGGGGAGAGCAGCGCTTGCTGGATAGCTCTTATAAAGCTGTTAATGGCACACACTTACATCCGTAAAAAGGGTTATGAACACACTGAAAGCTATTCTTCTCATAATTGACTGTGCTGTGATATCAGTAACAGAAGGATAACCATTAGTGGATTCCAAGCAAAGACCGGCCTGGCAATTAAGGCTGTGGATGAAAAATCCAGATATTGGCATTTAATTATTGACTGAATGCCATAAAAGCTTGGGCAAGCCACTCCATTTCTCTACACCTAAGTATCTGGCTTGTAAATTGAGGGGAATCCAGGCAATAATTTCTTCTCATCCAAATAGATTCTCTGCAAGAGGCATATTCTATCTATTACTGTCTGGTTCACAGTCATTCAGAAAAGGGAGGGTAGGAGCTGTTTGCTCTAAGCATTTTCACTTTCAGTTCTCGTACCTGAAATATGATGAGAAATAGTTGCCTCAAATGGGCCCTTTTACTAAAGATGTGCAAAATATTTCCACTTTGTTTATAGCATTGTCAAATATCAGAATTGTTTCAACATTTACTCTAAATATAAAAAAGCTATGAGAATGTTTTCAAAATTCCTACCAAAACACTACTCTGAAAGAACATGACAATTCTGTTCTATTGATGTCCCTTTGCTTTATATATCCAGCTCTACTACCTGACCAGGTCCTGCTAATATCTAATATAAGCTGCTTCAAAACATTTATAATTAAAATAAATTCTCTCTCCTTCCTTCCTTCCTTCCTTCCTTCCTTCCTTCCTTCCTTCCTTCCTTCCTTCCTAGAACTCCTGAATCAATGGTATAGAAACTAGACCAACAGTGATTATTGATTGATATAGGCATTGTAACTGACAAGTGTCTTTCCAATTGACTTCCCAAGCAGCCTCTGCTGCAATTTACAGGAGCTCTTAAGCCCCAGTTTCATTTCATTCAACTGGGTTGTGTGTGTGTGTGTGTGTGTGTGTGTGTGTGTGTGTGTGTGTGAGAGAGAGAGAGAGAGAGAGAGAGAGAGAGAGAGATATTCTGTTCATACATGACCTTTCTGTATAGTTAACAAGGTGAAAAAAATTGAAATATTGTATAATGAAATAGTCAGATGGGTAGAGCTGAAATATTCTGCTACTCAAAGTAAGGGCAATCTGACCCCTCAGTTGGGATAATTGGGATACCTGCCTAGGATATAATCTCAGGCTGTTTGTCCTGCATATTTTTAGTAGGCTCAGTCCAGGGGGCAAATCACAGCCTAACCAGAGTATAGAATGCAATGCTCAAGAGCATTTATTGATGTTACTTTTTTAATACCTAATATCTACAGCAGAGTTATCAAACTCAGACAACGCCCCCAGCCCCATGCACACCTTTTAGGCATCAAAGGGTATGAGCTTTCAGCATGCATGCCTAGTACCTAGGCTGATTCAACACTCTCCTGAAGTTCCATCAAGAATAGTCACTCTGTGCAGAACTAGTGACTTGTACAGAAATATACATGCTCCAAAATCCTTACATGAGGTCTGAAGCATGGAGTCTGTCCTGGCTTTGGACAGATGCTACTATGAAAACAATTTTTATTCATTGGAAGGTCCTACTTCTTGTCTATACAATGATAATATGGTGTTAGTAGGCATTTGTCCAGGGTCGGGGGCATACAGGTAGGGTAACAATGCTTTAACCCTCTCTGTGGTTGCTTTGGCATGGTGCTGTCAGTCTCCACTGAGCTTTTGTCTTCTCCCTCTGACTCAGCCAAGCTACCATATGTGCTGTCTGGGCAGTTTCTCCAGCCTTTAGAAGGCCGAATGACTCACCACCGCTCTTCCCTTTGAAGCACCTCTGGATTCTCCAGCGCACAGCTCTGATTTTCTCCCTTACTATGTTTTTGTTTTTTTTATAAGCCATTCATGTCTAGGAATCAATGGGAGGGAAAAAAAGTATCTAACAGTGTTTTCAGTGCCAGGTCTCTTAAATCAAAAGAGCTGAAAAGATGCCTTCCTGTCTAACCAGCTCCGAGGAAAGCTTTTGTCATGGGACACAGAGACAAGCATACACGAAGCATTGATTGGAAAACTATTTTTCCCCTTTTCTTTTCTTTTTCCCCTTTTTGGAATCTTTTGCTGGGACGGAATCTGAAAATGCTTGTTTTTGCAGGACTGTTGAATCCTCAGTGACTGTCACTAGAAGCTGGGATTGGCTCGAGCAATTATCCTGTTAGAAATGTAAACTGGGAGAATGTAAACTGGGAGGACCTTCCTGTTTGCTGTAATCCTGCTTGCTATGTATTCAATATGTGAAAACATGTCACGGGCATCCCAGGGTTTCTCCACACTGCCAGTGTCATCATGGGCTCTCGTCCTGTACCAGCACCTGAACTCTCTTCCATCAGCAGCAGCAGCATCCTCTCTCTCTTTTTTATTGTGTTAACTGACCTGTTGGCTGGCATAGCTACTGAGCTCCACTGTAGTAACTTAAATGGTTCCTGGACCTTGTCATAGATGGACGTTGCTAATCTTAGATAACTTTCTTGCAGGCTCCTGCAGATGCTTCAGTATGTAAGTGCCAAGCATTGTCTGCAGCTCTTGTTTTTTTAGACTCTGCCGTATGTGTGCCAGACTTCTTCAATGGAAATGTTCCCTTTCTAAAAATGATATTCGTGGAATTGTTTGGGAACTGGAACCCACGAGATGTTGAGAGGAGAAGTCCTGACAAAGTAGCTTTGTGGACTATTATAACAGGAAAAAGGCAGGACTGTTAAACTGGAGAGGTCGCTATGTTGTTTCCCCCTCAGTGCTACTACTGCATCCCAGACAGTATTTAGTACTATTATCTCCTGTGCTGTACACATGCCTCTTCCTGTCAAACTGTACCTAAAAATCTTAATAAAGAGATGTGGGAGCTGAATTCTAACTTTTGGGTATTCCTGCTGTTGCCTTATTCTTGGTTACTGGGAAGGTTCAAGCAACCTAGCCGTTAGAGTGAAGTTCTACTGAGCTGCTGTGCCAGTGATATAGACTGTAATTATCTAGCCAAGAAGACTCTAATGCCCGCGGCATGGTCATCTTATGCATCCTGCAGCATCAGTGCAGTGCTCTTGCGGCAAAAGCGAAGGCACACACCAACTCCCTTTTGCACAGCTCACTTCATGTGTTAACACGACTTCATAGCCTCGCTTGATTGAAAGGGCTTGCACAAGGATGTCACCGCATGCTATCTGTTTATCAGCAGCAGTGGAATTGGCTAAGTCAGCTGGCAGCCTCCCTATGAAGGCCTGAGAAGTTCCAGGCAGGGTGGTGGCGATGGGGCTGAGGTTGTTGCGATTCAGCCAAGAGGCCAAGCACAGACATGCCCCTTTTCTATTCCACCCCCCAACAATTACGTGTTTCTACATCACACGATAACTCTAGCAGTTCTTCCTTCCCAAAACTATTATGCTAGATTGTTTGCATAGCTGGGGAGTCCTTATACACAGCAACCTGGATCCAGCTCCCACAGATTGCAACGCAGCACGAGAGCTTGCTCTGTTTGTGTTAAATGCAGAGTGTCTCAGCCGGGTGGCTTAACTCTCACAAAGCCTGAGGTTGTTCAAGGAAATGGGACTGGAACTGAGGAATGTTGCTTTAAACCCAAACCCCACCCAGCCCTGCTGCTTTCCATGAACTGAGGTGAAACTGTAGTTTCAGTAACACATTCCACAGGAGAGCACTCTTTTCTTGCCTGCACTTTTAATCTTACAGACACACACACAGGGGGGGCGTTCTGCCTCCCCCCCCCCAGCACACTTTTCCTACAGCTGCAAAAGTCCTAAGGCTACAACTGCTGCTTCTCAGCATCAGTTGCACCCTTGATGATCCAGATCAAGAGATCAAGAGGACCCTGTGAGGAAGTGTCAGGAAGACCAAGGTGAGGACCCTAACAAAGTGTGAGTGGGTGCTGTAGTTCTAGGAATGCAGCTGGTAGCCGGAGAGATTGCCAGATCCACGAGTTCCGGAGTGTGCTGCTGTTTTTCACCTCAAGTGCCAGACCCTGACTGAGAGAAATGTCTTTCCAGCTTTCCTGCAGCAGCATCCTTCTCATCCTCTGCTGTGGGCAGGAAGGCAACAAGCTGTAGACAAGAGCCAGAACTGAGCTGTCCCTCACCTCTGATCCGAGGTCCATCTTTGGCAACAACAGTGGCAGACTTGGTTCAGCCCTTATTGTATCTCCCTGCCCTAGAGACCAAGAACCTTGGAGAGCTGCCAAGGTTCTCTGGCTGCTGGCACCAGCCCTGCTCATCTGAAGCCAAGGCCCTCAATTAAACTGGAAAGAAAAACAGCATCAAATCCTGAGCAATCCAAGCTTTGTGGCTGATGGCCAAGCCTCAATTACAGATAAAAACTCTCTGACGCACAGAGAGAAACTGTATAGTGCCCGCTGAGATGGGGAAAAGCCATTTGTAAATCAGGATGGCCTGAAAGCTGCACTGCTGGGTCCATAATGACATTGAAGGCATTGCTGGGGTGCTAATGATATTATACAGCAGGGCTTGTTTCCAAAATTGCTGCTGATCAATATAAGCAGATGCAACTTTCGATGCCTGAGAAAAATATGAGAGCTGCTCTGTACATGGTACCAGCTTCCTCAGTGGCCAAGGCATTGGTTTAAGTGCAGGTAAGTTGGAGGGCTTGTCCACATTTGAGCATTATTTAGCAATTTATCCACTTGTCCCCCGTGCAATTTAGACCAATGTAGTCCATTCCCACATGTATTTGAATGAGTACTGAAGAGCAACTTCAATCTTTCCTGTTCATACCAGTAGGCATTCCCCTTTGTGCTTCTATCCGCCTTCTGATTTGTTGATTCCATTATGCCAATTAAGTACTGACAGGGCATGCATTTGCACCATGTTTTGCCTTTCTAGTCTACCCAAGACGTATGCAAAAGTGAACAGGAAATTGTAGATTTGCTTGTGCAGTTTTCTAGTTTTGTGAAAATCTGAGGAATCCAAAGAAACACACACACAAGCTTGTGATGTGCCCCTACTAGCATGTTAGAAAAGAAATGAAAGCAACTGTAAATTCTCAACACATAATTTTTCAGACTGCTGCCCAATATATGATTCTGGCATAGGAGTTTTTTATGTCATTTGCTTGTGCAGTGTTCTGGTTTTGTGCAAATCTGATGGATCAAAAGAGAGAGAAAAGAAACCCCACTGGAAATCATTCCAAGCTCAGCTAGAAAAGTAATGGAAGCAATGAGAAAATAGAAGACATGGAAAGGGGAATAGCATAAAGTGAAAATTAATCCACCCACCCCAAAAGAATGAAACAAATAGTCTGCAGCCCTGAGTAAAGTGGTTGGAAGCTTGAGTCTCCACAACTTATCAGATTACCTCTATCAGGTAAACCCCAAATTTACAAGGGAAGAATTATGTTGTTGGAGGGTAATGTTATGTGGACTATAAAAATTAAATGGGAATGCAAACACACAGTAAACTCCAGTGTGGACAAGCCAAAAGAGCTATTTAAGTACAGAATGCTCCTTAAATGAATCTGTCATGAAACTCACACTCCATCATTCAAATCCAACTTGACACCAGTGAAATAAAAGGAACATTAGAATGGTGGAGGAATCAAACTATTAACCAAGGTTAGTGACTCAAAGGATACAGCTAAAAATGCAACTGTGCATGCTTACTTATGTATATGCTTCCATTAGGCAGAATGAGGCATCTGCCTCAAGATGCTGATTTTGGATGTCAAAGGGTTACTTAATTTATTATGACTGTATGGTTTTTTTATTGCCAGGGGGTGGTGAAAGGGCTTGGGGGAGTTTGTGCTTCATGTGCCAAAATAACTTGATTCTGGGTACCATGTATGATCCCTGTAAGACAGTCACTGTTTGCTGCTATTCCTCAAACAATACTGAATTGAACAATACTGAATTGATTCAATACTGAACTGCTTTGTATAGGCAGTGCTTTTGCACCAAAACTCCACAGACTGTGCTCTTGTTTTACTGTTTCAGGTTCCCTGTACCTCTCCCTCCTGTATGCCACCTGCTCCCTGAACTTTCCTGTGGCTTCCTCCTTCCTCTTCTTACTCGCCCCACCCTCAAATTTCTGTTTTACCTTTCACCTATCCAAACCTTCTTTAAGTTGTCAATTGTAATTGCTCACGTAAAGACTAGAAGGCCCTGGATTCGACTAGAACATGAACATTCAGATCTCTGTTGTGACCCAAAACACTTTTGGCTATGCCACCAAGAGTTGCTCTGCAGAGGCTATGGTCCACCAGCTCCCTACATGACATTTTACTATTCTTGACAGATACCACTGCAAAGGAAACACATTTTTGCAATTTCATCACCAAAGGGTAAGATATCGGGAATCACTTTCAACTCTCTGTAAATATTCTCATAGCCCAGCAAGATTGTATGTGCATCAATGACATCTCCATATAGACTTAGGAGCTGTCATTTGAATCTTCTCCAAATCTCTCTGCCTGCCAAATTTGATTGGCAGTGGAAGGAAACTCTTTTTACTTCCTTTATACATTTACACTTACTGTCTTCTACCAGCACTTAGGAATGCTTCCGTCAAACACAGTGAAAGCTTGTGCTGAGTGGAATTCAAATGGTTTGCCTTAAATTCCTTCTTACATAGATGAGCCAACGGTGCTAGCAGAGTGGGGTGTTAACAAAAAGCTAGGTTGCAACATGAACCATGGGACTAGGCAAATACATATATCTGGGGTACTGATATAGTGTGTGTGTGTGTGTGTGTGTGTGTGTGTGTGTGTGTTTGGTTAGATTTGGGATGGGCCTAAGCATTTGTTTGGGGGACCTGTGTGTGTGTTGAAAATATTTTTATAGAGCGGGTGCTCATTACAAGATGAAACATGGTGAAGATACTAAAAGGTTCTAATGTACCATGCTTAATGGCTCACTTATGATGGCCACACTGAGACAAAGAATTCCAGAGAATGCCCCATACACTGCATAATGCCTCTATATACTCAAATAAATATTTCAGCTCAGTTTATTTGCAGGTCTTACTTCCTGGAACAAGAGCCTCAAGTTCGGGTTCGATGTACCCAAACTATATGCATTCGGTGTCTAAAATATCAAGCATTCCAGTCAGGCTTTAAGGGCCAGAAGGCATTCACAATGTTCTTCAGCAGCAGCTGGTAACTACTGGGCCTGGTGGAGCATCTAATGGGGTCCCTCGAGGCCAAGGGGTCACTAGACGGGAGCCCAACTTTTTATGGTTTTCTCCCCGCCCTTCTCCTTTGCAAAGATACTGTTACACACCACCCCAATATCCTAGCAGTGTGAGATTCCAGGGGTTCCAGGCGCTTACCCAGGGTCCATGTTTCCTTTGGAAATGAGGCACAGCAGAGACTGGGGCGTTGTTTCTTTACACATATATACAACCTGAGCCTACGGTGGAGGGGTTCACAGTACTGACATCCCAAGAGGGTCTTGCTTCTCCCATAGTTGCACTATTGGACTCAAACTGACCTCAGCCATGGTTCAAACTCTCTCTCCAGCTTGCTTACTTTTACAGAATGTCACATGTACCAGACATCATGCAAAAATGCCAAATCCTAAACTCAACTCTAAAACTCTACTTACTTCAAAACTCTCTTTTGTCTTCTAAACTATCTCTGAGTTGAGACAGGGCCCCCTCCCATGTGGCTTTCTTAATGGCCCATTACCTTCCCATTGACTTTTTAATGGCTCATCTCCCAGGCGATTTACCTGTCTATTTTGGCAATTGAATATGCACTAGATCCAGGAATTACAAAGGGGTCCAGGCATTCAGCCTACCCACACAACTCATAACAAAATGTGGATAGTGCTCTGTCCCTGTTGACCAGGCCTCCCATGATTCTTGTATATGTTCATTTAAGTGTGTGTATAAGTAGGTATTTTCTTTATGAAGATCGGGGACAGTTTTCCTTAAAAGTTCCCTCAATGCCACAAAGCCCTAGAGGACAAATGACAGCTATTGTCTTTTGGAATAAATTTGCCCCTAGACAATATCAAAGGGGAGTGTGTAAAGATTTGTTAAGCAGACAAAAATACTGATTCAATTCCCAGGGAAAGAAAGGAGACAAGCAAACTAGGCAGAAGAGGGATTAGCAGCCTTTTGAGAGTGTTCAAATTTTACAGAAATTGTTAGGAGGAGAAGGAAGGGAGGAAATAGGTGAAACCTAAAAGGTAATGGGAGCTAGCTAGCATAGGAGAGGAGATAAAAGGCCATGAGACAGACACAGAGGAAGAGAAAAGAAGAAAGCGCAGAAAGCAATGGAATGAATTCACAAACCCCAAAATAGAATCTTCACTCAGCATGCCTGGGTTTTTTGAACTTGTGAGTAGTTGCTGAATATAATGAGAACATTTTGGTAAAGAAAAATACTTTGAAAGTGGGCTCAAAAGAGCTGATGAGGCAAAGACTTTTGATCTGGGAAAACAACCCAAACTGTCATCTAACGGGATTGAATCCAAACAGATGTCAACTTTGTTTTTTATTTCTAGTCCACAGTTCAGACATATTTCCCCCCAATCAGAACTGAAAGACAGTATTTGTGTAGCCTAATCGCAAACTTGTGGCAAAGAATCAAAGAGAGAAACTGAAACCCGAGTCTAGATTGCTGCTGCCTTATGGGGGAAACATCATGCCATCAGTTCAGTTTGGCCTGGAGAGGAGAAAACTCTGGGGTCGTATTCTTCAAATGCACACATGCCTGTCCAACCTCTGCTGCAAGACTTCCTATGGGGGAGAGGCCACCCAGCCTCTGGGCAATTGCTTCCATTGCTGAACTGCTGTTGCTGTGAAGATGCTTCTACGAATGCTCAACCAAAATCTGCCCTTCTGCATCACATTCTAATCAGGGGACCATATGCCAGTGGTGAGCAGAGCAACACATGTAATTTTTACTTTTGTACACTAGGCTCATTGCTACACACATTTGCACAGTAGTGGCAGGTGGGGGGTGGGGCTGCACTGCCCTCCCAGCTCCCCAACACCATGGGTTGCTGCTGCTTACCAAGAGGGATGCAGGTGGCACTGCGGTCTAAACCACCGAACCTCTTGGGCTTGCCGATCCTAAGGTCGGCAATTTGAATCCGCACTACAGGGTGAGCTCCCAGTGCTTTCTCCAGCTCCTGCCAACCTAGCAGTTCGAAAGCATACCAGCACGAGTAGATAAATAGGTACGGCTGCGGCGGGAAGGTAAACGGTGTTTCCGTGCGCTCTGGCACTTGTCATGGTGTTTTGTGTGCCAGAAGTGGTTCAGTTATGCTGGCCACATGGCCCAGAAAAGCTGTCTGCAGACAAACTTTAGGCATAGCTGTCAACTGTCCCTTATTTGGCGGGAAAGTCCCTTATCCCAGCGCTGTGTCCCACTGCTGTCCCTTATTGATGATGTCCCTTAAATTTCCCGGGTTTCAAAGGAAGCAGCTCCTCTCCCTCCCTCCCTGCCGGCCAGGGAGGAGGGAGGCTCCAATAAGGAGTCTAAGAACGACTGGGGGGGGTGGAGCTTGCATGCCTTGTGCCAATCAAATCGGCCGCGTTGCCTGGGGACTTGCCATTGCTCAGCGCTTCCCAGCGGAGAGGTGACGGTGGTTTTCCTTGCTGCATCCCCTTTGCTGGGTTGCTGCGCTGTGGGAACCACCGCTTGAGGCTTTGTTTGGCTGCTGGCTGGGCTTTCTGCCTTTGGCTTGGAGGGGCTCAGAAGTTGAACGTACCTGTGCTTGGAAAATCCCTTATTTTGGCTGCTGATCCCTTATTTTCGAGGCTGCTGGTCCCTTATTTTCAAATCTGTAAGTTGACAGCTATGACTCCAGGGCAGGGCAGCAGGGAGCTTGGCACAGTGTGAATTCGGTGGCAGAGCCAGTCTGACCCTTCAGCCACTGCGCCAAGCGCCCTGCTGCCTTGCCTCTCTCCCTTGGGAAGCAGCAGCAAGAGGTTGTGTTGGGAAGCCAGGAGAGCAGCACAGATCCACATGACCTACTGCCCTTTCCTGCAAATCACATTCTCCTCTCTATCCTCCATCCAGACAAGCAAGAGGCATTATCAGAGTTCAAAGACACATCCCAGCCAAGCAGAAATACCTGGGGTGCGAAGCAGAGATCTGAGCAACTGAACTCAATTAAAGCAAGACATAACAGTGGTGGCAGTCGGTGAAGAAAAGAGCATATTTTCTTTCAGAAAACTGAAAACTGCCAAAGAGAATTTGTTCAGGTTGTCATGTTTAACCATGCTACCTCTCCAAAGGTCGCTGGTTCTCCCTTCTTTCAAGTGCCCTTAAAAGGAGAAGCAGAAAGCCACAGCTTTGTTCCATACATCTTCGCTGTGCCTTGGCACAGTGAGATGGAAACTAGAAACAAGGCCAGTGCCTGAACTTATTGCAACATGAAATCATGTGACATTGTCACTGGAGGTGATGAATGGTCATGATCCAGCTGAAGTTTGCTGGGGCTAGGTCTTGCTTTCAGTAGGACAGAGTAAAGTCATGCTGATCTTACTCTGAGGAGACCCACTGAAATTAATGAACCTGACTTTCTTTTCTGCCAGGCCTTTGGATCTGAATTATCTGTGGTCTCCTTCAGTGGGTGTTTTAACCTTGCTTTAAAAATATATATGAATATGTTTTAGATTCTTCTTTTTGTTTTATACTGGTTTAAATGTACGTGTTGTTTGTTTATTGCTGTGTAATAACAACGTAGTTCTATTTATTTCAATGGGTCTACTCTAAGTAACATTTAGTTGTTTAAATATGGTGGTAGAACATGAGACTGTTTAATCTCAGGGTTGTGGGTTTGAGCCCCACATTAGGCAAAAGATTCCTGCATTGCAGGGGGCTGGACTAGATGACCCTCCCTGTCCCTTTCAGCTGTACAAATCTATGATTCTATGGATGTAACCCAGTGGCTTTAGTCATACCAACGCTAAAAGTTAAGTTCTGTTTAATTACTGTACCTTCTACACTGGAAGGGCACTCTCATGAGATACCCACACCACACAGTAAAAACAGATAACAATAACAATAACAATAATTGCAGCGTACAGTCAGAAATGCTATGGAAATATATTTATTTCAGAAGCAAGAAGTACACAGTGTTTCTAGCCTAGATAGACTAGATAGATTTATGGTAACTACAATGCACCACCTCACTTGTTACTGGGGTAAGAGCCCATTTCATTTTCCCATGAACAATGGCAAATTCTTAATCTAGTCTGCAGTTCTTTGGTTGGACACTTCTTCACGTGTTCCAGTCTGGCTTAATTGTAGCTGATTCATAGAAATTCTGAATCTCAGCAGAAGCTACAGCAAAAGCAGAGTCAGTTTAAGATGCTTACCAAAGTTCAGGAAGAGAATGAATGGTGTGTATTTTTAGCCCATGGGGTAGCTGAGTGGTATTAAAATTCAGTCTGTGTTACAGACACTTGGGTTGAATCAGTATTCCAGCATGAGTCTCGCTCTCTTCATACTAGCATTTTCAACTGAGTGTCTGAAAAGCGAGTGTTACCATGGAGACTCGGCTCCAGGGCAACAGCACTTCCTGTCAGAAAGCGGCTACACAGGTAGAAATATGGCCCAACAGAAACCTAAGCAGCTTAGAGAATGTCATACAGTCCATCTCCACAAAGCAAATGTCTTTAATAAACTCCATCTGGGAGATACAGGCTAAACAAGAATTAGGATTCTTGGTCTGAAGATCCCCTGCAGGAAAACAGGCTTCAAAAGGCATCCATTGAAGCACTGTACATTTCCCCAAATTTTATTTCTCTGGTTTTTTTCATAGTTCCAAAAAACCAAAGACATTTTTCTCTCAAAGACATATTTGAGAGAGAGTCAAAGACATTCCTGGAAGGAATCAGAAATGTGTAGATGAAATGAGAATAGACAAGTGGCAAGATTAGAATAAGGACAACAATTTCAATATTAGAACAGCGGAAAGTTGAATGGGTAATGTCCTACCCTGAGGCTGAACATACTTTTGCATACACCCCAGTTCCAAAATCATGCAGTGTTTCAGGGGTGCAGTGCTTGTCCGGGTTTGCTTTGCTGTGGTAGGAGGTCATTGGAGGCTTACTGTCATTGGGTAATATTTGTGTGCATTTATAAATGTGCATTTATAAACGTGCACCATGAATCTGCAACAGATGCCTCCAAACCTGCTGCATCCATGTCAGATTTCATGGAGAACAACCAGCATCCTAAGATTTCCTTTCCTCAGCAAGGTCAACCCACTTCTTCGCTGCACTGAGGTCTTCACATCAAGTAGCTGGTTAGGATGGGCATAGAATTTGAACACCCACCACCACCATTTAGCTAGGAATGCTGCTGCCCCTTGTTCTTGCAGAATAGTGGTCTGCTGTGTTCCTACAGGACTCTTCAGTAGCAGCAGATCACCCATATCTTGCTCTGGGGAAGGATTCAGAGATTGCCTGCTCCTCTGATACTTTGCCACAACAAATACTGTTTAAGGTTTAGCTTTTAATGTTTAAACTTTGCTTGCTACTCTTAAATCTAAAAAGGATTCGCTGAGATATCTTTGAGGCTGCCTGGCCCACCTTGCTTTGCTTTGCTCTGTAAGGACCCCACATTCCCAAGGGTCATTCATCAGAATGAGGCTTTGTCAGCTGGGAAACCTGGATAGCCACAGAACATCTGCACTGCCACTGCTGCTGTAGCTGCAAAGTCAATAGGAGGAGGAGACAGGATGAGTCAGCACTGGAAGGGAACAGCATGTGGGGTGGTGGCAGCTTTGCTTCAGATGGTAGAATGTCTTGCGCTGGCCCTGTTTCTTCACACACATAGCTTGATGACATTGCCATCAAAAAGGCACATTCCCTTCTCCAGAATGACTTTCCCCCATTTACAACTGTCTCTGGCCAATAGCTTGCTCATCAGCTAATCTCCACCCAACAAAGGGAAGGTACTGGCAGATTTTCCAGAACTATTAACAAGTCTAAACCACTGAGCCTCTTGGGCTTGCCGATCAGAAGGTTGGCGGTTCGAATCCGCACAATGGGGTGAGCTCCTGTTGCTCTGTCCCAGCTCCTGCCTACATAGCAGTTCAAAAGCACACCAGTGCAAGTAGATAAATAGGTACCGCTGTGGCAGGAAGGTAAACGGTGTTTCCATGCGCTCTGGTTTCCATCACGGTGTTCCATTGTGCCAGAAGTGGTTTAGTCATGCTGGCCACATCACCTGGAAAGTTGTCTGTGGACAAACGCCGGCTCCCTTGGCCTGAAAGAGAGATGAGCACCGTAACTCCATAGTCACCTTTGACTGGACTTAACCATCCAGGGGTCCTTTACCTTACCTTTACTGGCAGCTTTGCCAGAACTATGATCGAGTCCATTGCATGCCTCAGGCAACCTACACTGATCAGAAGCCCATTCACAGAAATCTTAAGAATCACAAATCAGTCATCTGGAAGGGATGCCAAGGGGTCTAGCCCAAACCCAAACCCAGCATTACAATCAAGACATGTTGACTGTCACGGTAAGTCAAACTATGGCATATCCAAACCATGCAAATCTGCAGCTTCCCAAAGATGACCTCACAGCTACTTTGTTCCTCCAGAGTCTTTTCCCCCTCCCACATCATACTGAGCTTGTCGTCTGAATAGCCTAGCCTAGCCTAGAGAAAAACCTTGGCTACAGTGCATGGTTATTGAGGAGGAAGCTGAACCATGAGTCTGGCTTCAGATAACACACTAAGGCAAACATTGGCTTAGCTCAGCATGCTGTGAGAGAGAAAAAGACCAAACCAGGCCACTCTGACAACAAATGGCCTCCATCAAAAGCATTTTCCTTTGCTTGTGAGTCACCATTCGACCAGAAAGTCCTCCTTGCCATACATTTATTATTCCTGCTGCATTCTAAATGGCATTAGCCACATTTACAGGAGTGTGAAATTGAGCTGGTTATCCTCCTTTGCATGTTTAGTTATTCTTTCATATGAGTTTCTTGCATTTCATTCTATTGATTTTTCAGAGTTTACCATACCTAATTTGGTGCAATCCCTCCATTTTTATGCCACCTAAAGAAACGTTCCACTTCAATGTATAAGTAAATCCATTTTGGCTGTTCCTAATGGCACACAACTGCTATGTGCACAAAGGGCAGCTGTTTCATATTCTAGCATACGGTTAAATACTGAAATTAAAGTGATTGGTCTATAATTTCCTATATAATAATTTCCCCCATTTCAAAACATAGGAATTATCCTTACCTTTTCCCAGACTCCCAGCACCATGCCTATCTTCAATGAAGGCTCAAAATAACTGCCAGCATTTCTGAGTCAGTTCGTTGTTTCTGCTTTTTGACTCCTAAGGTGTGATTTAAATCCATTCAAATGTGGCAAATATTCTTTGTTACCAGGAAGTGCGCTTCTTCCTCCCCTCCCCTCTTTATGTTAATGTTGTTGATCTGTGGCTTTACCTTTTCCCTTTTTGTGACAACAGAAGTACAATTGAGGCATCAGGCATAAGCCTGCATTTTATTAATGTTTGATCAGGACTTGTATATTAAAGAGGGCTTAGACTTTCAAAAGTTTCATGCCAGGCAAGAAGGCTAGCTGCTTAAGAAAACACTGGCAATGTTTTTCCTAGACAAAGGGGCCCCTTGATTGATAGCAGAAAACAATTCTCAAAGTCGTAAAAGCTGAAATTACAGACTGAGTAAGGACACTGACCCTACATGTTATAGAAGATAAAAAAGGCAGAGATAAACATGATTAGGAATGAGTAAATAGTAAAATAATGCCAATGTGCCTCCCAGTAAAATGAGCCAGATCTTCTAAGGTTAAAAGGCCAAGACCAAATGGAGAAGCATCTAGCTGGCAGAAAGAGAGGCTTTTTGGGAAGTCTTTTTAAAGCATTTTTGGGAAGTCTTTTAAAGCTGTTTTCTTTCTTAAACTGAGAGAGTTTGAGGAAGAGCTAATGGAAACAAAGCAGCTGGCTGAAGCAGCTGGCTGAAGGGGGGGGATGTAAACTAAAGAGGCTTCTTTTAAAGCGGTTTTTTACTGTGTTCCTTTTTTACTGAGTTCCCTTTTCTACTTCTACTTTACAAAGGCCTTATTCCTTTTAAGAGGCTACTTGTGTTGTGTATTAAATATATTGGCTTAAATGTAATTATGCAAAGGATTTAAGAAATGCTAGAAGAGTTGTATTTATCCTGGAATTAAGTCAGCCACCAGCCCAGCCCTCTTGCCAGACAGGAAGACGCCATCCAAACGGTTCTGATATATTAGCTGTCAGACATTTGTTTAGAAACCTTCAAATGAAGGAGATCTTTCAATGTTGATGTGAAACTCAAGATCCTTGACATATGTTTAAGATAAAAATTTAAGATTAACCATTTGTTTTAGAAGGCAATAGGGCAAGGAGGGCAAGAGGTGAGCTGGTAATTAAGATTCCTTGTTGAGACACATGTAAGATATATTACTACTTATTTGTCATTTATAGATGTAACAATATATAGCTCTTTGTCCTCCATATAAGGACAGGAGGATATGGGTGTATCTTTTGTGATTGGTTCTAGCAATCAGCCAATAGGAAATCCAACCAGGCTGATTGGACAGAGGCAGCCAAAGGAGGAGCAAAGGGGGCTGGATTAAGGGAATATAAGTGCTGGCCATAATGGCAGGAGGCCAGGCCAGAGCTTGGTAACCATATACCACTGTGCCTCTCATTTATTTGTCTGACAAATAAATTATTATTTTAATTTCTCTATTGCTGCGTTGAATATTTCATTCCAGCTAAGCGTTAACCACAAGCAGGGTGCTACATTTTATGGTGCCCTGTGACTCGGATAAGTGGTCTGCTGGAACGCAGCCCCTTCGCTCTACTGAGCAGGGTACAAGAGAGAGGATCTCTAAACTGCTTCCCAGCGCGCACTGGTAAATTTTTCCAGGGGGAACGCAGAAGTCTCGTCTGTCTGATACCCTGCTCACTGGCGGCGACGGACCGGGGGGAAACGGAACCAACCAAGGGTAAGTGCACAAAGGGATTTTTGGCCCTCCAATTAATTGGGAGGAAGAGAAGTCTTGATCAAACTTCTGCGTCTCAGTAAGTGGGAACTGAGTACGCTAGGTGGTTGGGTATATCAGATGGTGGTCTGGTGGGGGAAAAGGGAAGAATGGGAGGTAGTGTGTGGTGAAGTATCCAGCGCATTGTATGTGTGAGAAAGTACAGAGCAATCTGTAGCTGACCTGAGTGTGGAGTGGGTAGTACTTCGGTTCCCAGTGAGGCGACTCCATCTGGGCAAGGAAACCCACGAAGCGTGTGTGTGAGTGACTGAGTGGATACTTCACAGGGCCATACAATGGGAGTTGGGGGTTCAAAGGGGGGAAATACACCTCTTGAATGTATGTTAAATAATTTTAAGAAAGCCTTCTCAGGGGCATATGGAGTCAAAATGACGCCAGAACGCTTGAGAACGTTATGTGAACTAGAATGGCCAAAACAAAATACTGGATGGCCATCTCAGGGAACTTTTGATATAAATTTAGTAAGCAAACTTTGGTCTAACATCACCAAAGAAACTGGAGGGTGCCCAGAACAATTTTCATATATAGATTCCTGGCTGAGCACATTAAATAAAAATCCTCCATGGATAAGGGAATGCAAAGTCCAACGATGCAAATTATTGGCTGTAAAAGCCGAAGCTAGGAAAGGAATCTTGCCAAATAAACTCAAACCCATTTTTGAGGGACCAGAGGAAGAGGTGCTTCCACCTCCACCCTATGCTCCACATCGAAGGGAGCCTAATCCAAACCCTCCACCAGTTGTAACCCCAAGGCAAGAAAGTGGAACGAATAATGGGGGTAGAGTCACAGAACTTGATTCCTTGATAGATTATGATAAATATCTTCAGGAGGCATTGGAGTCCTATAATAAAGCCCAAGCAGAAGTGGTTATTCCATCTGTGAGTCCCAGTAGAACTCCATCTACAGTCTCTTTTAGTGGAACAACTGATTGCCTACCCCAAACTCCTGTACATCCAAGTCCTAGAGAATTATTACAGAAGTTACAGGGAGACCTTAATCGGTCAGCAAGCAATACAGCCAGGCGTATAAAGCTGCTAAAAGAACGCCTTGGGACAAATACCATCCCCTATGATTTGAGGCCCCTAGAGCAAAGCGAAGAGAAAGATCACGTAGTAGCCCCTCTCAGAAGAGTATTTGATGCACTTGAGGAGCCTGTGCTGGTTAACGGGCAACTCGGACCACGGCCACCTCGAACTTCGACCCTCCAGTACATTCCATTCACAACTACGGATCTGATGAATTGGAAAACACACACCCCATCTTTTGCAGAAAAACCTCAGGCTATGATGGACTTGGTGACTTCAATAATAAATACTCATAGTCCTACTTGGACAGATTGCCGCCAGCTCCTGAATACTCTGTTCACCACTGAGGAAAGGAGAGACATAATTGAAAAGGCACAGATATATTTGCGTGAGCAGGCCAGAGTGGGAAATATTTTTAATATTGACCGTCATCTCCAAGACAACTTTCCCTTGGAAGATCCTAATTGGGATCCAAACAATGTAATTCACCTGGCCAGACTTACCACCTACCGCCAGACGCTTGTGCAAGGTATCTGCAGGGCATGCCAGAAGCCCACTAATATGTCTAAAGTCTCAGGAGGGTAGACGTGTTACCCATAACACTGTTTCGTGTTCGGTGCACACCCACAAAAAGACTTAAGTTGTCACCTTTTGAGCTCCTGTATGGGAGGCCGCCCTCCTTTGTTCAGGATAGTCCAACTGACCTCAAACAAATAAGAGACCATGTGACACAGGGACAAGTGCAATCTCTCTCCCGTGTTTTTGTTTCTCTTAACAGGTGGGCCCTCGAGCGCACGCCGTGCAGCATTGCCAAGCCGATTCATCAGCTCCAGGCTGGCATAGCATATGGGTGAAAGAGTGGAAACGTGATCCACTTGCACCTAAGTGGCGTGGACCTTACACCGTCTTGCTCTCTACTCCAACAGCGGTGAAGGTAGCTGAGGTGACCCCCTGGATTCATCACTCCCGTTTGAAGAAGTCCGAAGGCAGTTGGACGTGCAAAGGTGACCCCTCTAATCCTTTAAAACTGACTCTTTCCAAAAACCCCTGTATCTAGCCCTACGGGGAACGGGCTAGGTCACGGGCAACATTAGACGACCGGCCTGCTGCAGCCACAACCTGGAAGCTGGCTGACCTGCGCACGCCTGAAGCTTGAGGAGCATCTGAACCAGCGATTGTGAAAGGGAAGATTCTCTTATACAATTGATTGACTGCCCCCTTGTGGAACAATTATCAGAGATATTACTCATTGGGGATCCTCGGGATATATGTTTTGGTCTTGGTGGTTCCCCATTCCTGTCACTGGGGGAATTATATTGGGACTAATATTTATTTGCTATCACAATAAGGTAATCTTTTGTGGAAGGAATGCATATGCTAGACATCAACATGATTCTATTATTAATCCTGATCCCTTGGGAAGGGGAAGGGTCCTTGAATCTGGCCAAATTGACCACAATATGTGGGTAGGTTTAGCTGAAATGGTAGCCAATGTTGCAAATAGGACCAATTGCCTTGTTTGCTCTCTTGGGCCAGATGATTCAGAGGGAGGTATGCCCTTATTACCGATACCATTAGATGCCATTGGTATGGTAAGCGAAATACCACACCAAACAGAATTACAGAATTTCCACGGATGGAACTCAACTAAACCATTACGAGTTATACCTGTACAAGGGGAATTCTGTGTACATAAATCATCAGATGCAGCTGATTCTACCATGATAGGCTCTTCTCATTGTCACTATACTTGGGATAATATTAAGAATACCTGGGCACACGATACTACCTATCGAACTCGGAATGCCTTGCCCTGTGCACCTCCTTTTATTCATGCATGGAAAGTGGTATGGAACATAACTGTGACAGAAAAAGGCAATCTAACATACTGCACTGTGAACTCTCTACCTCTTCTGATATTTCGCCTTCTGTACTCCACGTACCAAAAACCTCAGACCCGATGGTTGTGGTGGATATGTGGAGAATGGGCATACAAGAAACTCCCCTCCAAATGGAGTGGGACTTGTTTCCTGGGATGGGTATTACCACCAATGTGGATTATGCCTACTAATTTGGCCAAGCGTACACGAAGAAATGCTGATATTTCTCGTATAGCAGGAGGAAGTACCCAAAGTTGGAGCGGTACTGATGATTGGCCACCAGAGCGCATTATAGCCTATTATGATCCTGCCTCCTGGAATCCTGGTGAGCTCATACAAGGGGCACGGGATCCTATTTATAATCTAAACAGAATAATTCGATTGCAAGCAGTAGTGGAACTTGTAACCAATGCAACGGCCCAGAGTTTGAGACTTATTGCACAACAGTTGGATGAAAGTAGAGCCGCCATTTTGCAGCTGAAAATGGGAATGGATTATGTACTTGCCAAGCAGGGAGGCCTATGTGGAGTCTTGAACTTGACAGGGAATGCCTGTTGCTTTAACATTTCAGATAATGGTGAGGCAGTCCGTGTGTTGGCCACAAAGATGGAGAATATAGCACATGTCCCAGTACAAACATGGGAAGGATGGGATATGGGATGGCTCACCAATTGGTTACCTAATGTCACAGGACTCAAAGGGATATTATTGTCTTGCTTGTTTTTCTTGACAGTAGTGGTAATGGTTTTATGTATGATGCCATGTATCATTTCATGTTTTAGAAGTACAATTAGCAAGATGGTTTCAAATGAAACTCTACCTCATATCATGGCCCTATACAGAGCTTTACCTCAGGAATATGATGAAGGTCAAGCTATCAAGGACACTTGGGACGAAGGTCCTTGAGCTTGAAAGGGGGGAATGAGGCATCAGGCATAAGCCTGCATTTTATTAATGTTTGATCAGGACTTGTATATTAAAGAGGGCTTAGACTTTCAAAAGTTTCATGCCAGGCAAGAAGGCTAGCTGCTTAAGAAAACACTGGCAATGTTTTTCCTAGACAAAGGGGCCCCTTGATTGATAGCAGAAAACAATTCTCAAAGTCGTAAAAGCTGAAATTACAGACTGAGTAAGGACACTGACCCTACATGTTATAGAAGATAAAAAAGGCAGAGATAAACATGATTAGGAATGAGTAAATAGTAAAATAATGCCAATGTGCCTCCCAGTAAAATGAGCCAGATCTTCTAAGGTTAAAAGGCCAAGACCAAATGGAGAAGCATCTAGCTGGCAGAAAGAGAGGCTTTTTGGGAAGTCTTTTTAAAGCATTTTTGGGAAGTCTTTTAAAGCTGTTTTCTTTCTTAAACTGAGAGAGTTTGAGGAAGAGCTAATGGAAACAAAGCAGCTGGCTGAAGCAGCTGGCTGAAGGGGGGGGATGTAAACTAAAGAGGCTTCTTTTAAAGCGGTTTTTTACTGTGTTCCTTTTTTACTGAGTTCCCTTTTCTACTTCTACTTTACAAAGGCCTTATTCCTTTTAAGAGGCTACTTGTGTTGTGTATTAAATATATTGGCTTAAATGTAATTATGCAAAGGATTTAAGAAATGCTAGAAGAGTTGTATTTATCCTGGAATTAAGTCAGCCACCAGCCCAGCCCTCTTGTCAGACAGGAAGACGCCATCCAAACGGTTCTGATATATTAGCTGTCAGACATTTGTTTAGAAACCTTCAAATGAAGGAGATCTTTCAATGTTGGTGTGAAACTCAAGATCCTTGACATATGTTTAAGATAAAAATTTAAGATTAACCATTTGTTTTAGAAGGCAATAGGGCAAGGAGGGCAAGAGGTGAGCTGGTAATTAAGATTCCTTGTTGAGACACATGTAAGATATATTACTACTTATTTGTCATTTATAGATGTAACAATATATAGCTCTTTGTCCTCCATATAAGGACAGGAGGATATGGGTGTATCTTTTGTGATTGGTTCTAGCAATCAGCCAATAGGAAATCCAACCAGGCTGATTGGACAGAGGCAGCCAAAGGAGGAGCAAAGGGGGCTGGATTAAGGGAATATAAGTGCTGGCCATAATGGCAGGAGGCCAGGCCAGAGCTTGGTAACCATATACCACTGTGCCTCTCATTTATTTGTCTGACAAATAAATTATTATTTTAATTTCTCTATTGCTGCGTTGAATATTTCATTCCAGCTAAGCGTTAACCACAAGCAGGGTGCTACACAATCAGCATTGAGCTTTTTTAAAAACACACACACACACACACACACACACACACACACACACACGGTAAGCAGTTCATGCTTCCATTATATAACTGACCCCCTTATGCTTAAGGTATGGATTTAAAATCCTGCTTCTTTTTGCTTGCACCCTCCCATTTTGTTTTTTCCCTTTTTCATTTTATTCAAGGGTAAGTACAGATGTATATAGAAATTAAATAAATAAATAAAGTAAAGGAAGTAGTCATTGCACTATGGCACACAATTACCACATTGTTGGCTATGTACAGAGGCAGATTTAGGGCAGTGTGAGTGGTGCGGTCACACTGTGCAGCTGAGGAAGGCACCTTCTCAAAGCCCATTTAGCACTGGACCAGCTTCAGGGAGGAGGCGTAGGGCTCTGACAAGGTTCTAGAGTCCTCCTTTCTTCTTCCCAAAGCTGAGCAAGTGCTTATTGGGCTTTGGGAAGGAGGTAGGTGGGCTCTAGGACCCTGCCAGAGCCTCATGTCTCCTTCCCAAAGCTCAGCTTAAGCTGGCACAGACAGGGTGGCATAATACCAAGGCAGTCTATACTCTGCATTAATAAAATAAAATAATAAATAAAATAAAATAAAATGTTTAGCCATATTCTGCACCAATTCTGTGATCTGTATAAATTATATATATATATTTTACATAATTTTGCTTATTTGGAACAAGTTATTCTCTTTCTGGTAACCATGGAGAGAAATGAGGAGCTATGTAAGACTGCAACCCTGACCCCACTTACTTGGGACTAACCTGCATTGAATTGAATAGGAGTTACATCTGAGTAGACCTGGCTCAGATAGCACTGTAAGCCACTGAAGCCATAACTGCTGAGCATTGGGAAGTTTACTGGGTTCCTCTGTAGTTTCAGAGATTTCACTAGAGGTTATCACAAGCCAGCTTGTGACCTAGAAACTATGTGGCCTAGAAACTTGTTCTTAAAAATTAAATTCTGGATTCAGTACCCAGAACCAAATTCTGTAGTTTTTTTGGCACTCGCCGTGGAATTCACCTGCCCACTAAATGTAGTCTGAAAGATATGGACTAATATGTAATAAGTATTTGAGTGGCATGTGCCATAGCGAGGAGTAATATAGAACAAGTGATACTATACTGGTCAGACTTTTCAACAGTCAGAACTTTTCCAGCACAACTCTTCTTTCATTCTATAAATGATGGATCCAGAAAATCCAACCAAAGTCAGAAGAGCCAAGCCCATTCTTCCAGAATAAGAAAGAAGCAGAAAAACATCACTGAAAAAGATTGGACTTCAAAGATATAACCATGCTTATTATATGGAAATGAATAAATAAGTACACTGGAAACAAAAGGGTTTGGATGGTTTGGAGTTATTCTGTATTTTGTGCGTGAACAATTTCTCTGTAGTTGCTCTCTGTTCCCTAGTTCCCTGGTTCATATGTCTGCCTTGCACTAAATGTAGCCTCTCTATGTTGGAAGAGAAGGGAATACTCACCTTAGATACCCACAGTGCAAGAAAATAGAACTCAGGCATTAAAGGCCTTCATTCCAATCAGAGGTGACAAGGCACACATCATTAAAAAATGTTTGAGCAACAAAATAGCTTTGAAACATTTCACATTACAAAGAGCACATTTCAAGATCAGGATTGGGGGGGGGGGACTTCTGCACATTTTGAATCATACCTGCCAGCTCTTGTCAGGTCTAACGTTTGTTTCCAAAGGAAAAAAAGCACAATCTCAAACAACATGTGGGTATGACTTTATAAGTTAAAAGAAAGAGAAATTGGGGCGGTGGAGGTGGAGGGAGAGAGAACACAATTCTCTAAAAGATTGTTTTCATTTAATTGAAGATACCCTTTTCTGTGGTGGATGTGATACCATCGTACCAGGCATTGAAGTCCAAAGAGTGTTTGTTGCTAGAAGTGAAAGGGTTTATACTAGCCTCAGAGAGATTATCCTTAGCTTTTGTTGTACAATAAATGCTTGTCCATTTATAACCCAGGTTACTGGGTAGACGGAACAATGTGGAAACGGCTGTCTCGAGGACACCGCGTATCGTATCTGGATCGAGGATCCTGATTGTGTTTTTTGTATTAGGCACAGTTCAATCTGCAGCAGCCAACACCATCTTGGCTCCGTGACCTTGTCAAAGCTCACCAACGAGGCAAGGTCAAGGCTCCTTCATACGGCAGGCATAGGACAGCGGCTGCAAATCATTTCTGTAACTTGACGCACGTTGTATGACTGGCATATGCATGGAAATTGCTTCTTGCTAAAACCTTGAGCTTGATCCTCATGGGAGCTGTCCCATTTCTGGAAACCATGTCATCTGAATTCATCCTTGGGGGTGCTTCATCAGAAACACAAGACATCAAACTCTTCTGAGAAAGTACAGTGGTACCTCAGGTTAAGTACTTAATTCGTTCCGGAGGTCCGTTCTTAACCTGAAACTGTTCTTAACCTGAAGCACCACTTTAGCTAATGGGGCCTCCTGCTGCTGCCACGCTGCCGGAGCACAATTTCTGTTCTCATCCTGAAGCAAAGTTCTTAACCTGAAGCACTATTTCTGGGTTAGCAGAGTCTGTAACCTGAAGCGTATGTAACCTGAAGCGTATGTAACCTGAGGTACCACTGTAACTTCCTGGAGTGTGTGCAGGTACAGAGCAGGTACTAGAAGTGCACTTCTAATAGTACTGAGGAGATCACAACATCGGGGATGGCACAACTCAGGGCTGCCCCACACATGAGGCAAGGTGAGGCGACTGCCTCAGGCGTCAGGCTCCACTGCGGCAGCAGATCCCAGTGTCAATCTTTCTTCCTCTTGTTCCTGATGTAGGTCTTCCCTCTTCCCTGGTGGGGAGGGGGGGTTCCATGTTGGGCTCCACCTCAAGTGCCAAAATGTATTGGGCTGGCCATGGCACAACTTAGCCCCATTGTGTTAATATGCTTGATGCTGTTTAATGGAGGGTGCCCCACTGAAGGAAGCTAAATGGGTGGCCTTGGGTTTGATTGAAGGTATGTTTTGTATTCCCCGCCCCCCGGCTGTTCTTAGCATCTGAGCTTGTTTCCTGTTGCTTGAAATTCCTGTACACGTCTTAATGTGTTTTCTGAATAAATGAGTTTCTCCCTTTTGAATTAGTAGGTGGCTTCTGGCCAGAATTATTGCTATTATTTTTTATAAATGCTAAATGTGCATAGAAAACAGCTGGATGCCCCTATAAATATCAAAAATGTTTTTTTCCCTAGAGTGTGCACCCTCCCTCCTGCAAAAAAAAATTGAGGAGTATGCTTGTTTGTCCACACGAGATCAAAAGCCGAGGAAATGGAACAGAATACGCGTCTAGAGGTAGAGAGTTTGATGCAGAGATTGGTTTGCACAAAAGGAGCTTTGATTAAGATGGAGCTTGAGGGTTGAGGACAAGAGCTGAAGTGAGAGGCATTATGGTGTGTTTGCCCAAACAATCATAAGAGACTTCTCAGTGAGGTTAGCACACATTTTATGAGGTATTGACTTTTGTGCTAAGAAACGGGATGGGAGTGGAATGCTAATTAGATGCAAAGTGCCCAGATGACTAAAGGTTTTTACTGGCACAAAGCATCCAAAACCCAGCTGCTTCAGACACATTGCCAGAGAGAATACTATGGCCTCTTCATCACTTCCTGCCTGAAATATCTGTGAATAACATGCATGTCTGAAAGAGCCAGAACACAGGTCATACAGTACGTTTCCGAGCACAATTCAAAGTGTTGGTGCTGACCTTTAAAGACCTAAATGGCCTTGGCCCTGTATACCTGAAGGAGCGTCTCCACCCCCATTGTTCAGCCTGGATACTGAGGTCCTCCTCAAAGATCTTCTGGAGGTTTCCTCAGTGCGAGATGTGAGGTTACAGGGAACCAGGCAGAGGGCCTTCTTGGTGGTGGAGCCCACCCTGTGGAATGCCCTCCCATCAGATGTCAAGGAAATAAACAACTATCTGACTTTTAGAAGTTTTTAATGTTTGAAGTTTTATTGTATTTTTAATATTCCGTTGGGAACCACCCAGAGTGGCTGGGGAAACCCAGCCAGAGGGCAGGGTATAAATAAATTATTATTATTATTATTATTATTATTATTATTATTATTATTATTAACATTGTGGGCAGAGCTTTTCCATGCCAGCAGTTTGTCCATTCAACTGCAAGCTATAGAGACCAGCGATCAAGTGACTTTGCGCATGTGTGAATTGACCCACTGCCCTTTATCTATTACAATACCACTCGATCTTAGCCCAAAGGCTGAGAAGTGATGATGGGCACAGCATGAATGAGGTGAGAAGAAGAAAAACCAGACTGGTGAGCCTAAGGTGGCCTGAGTCCCGTTCCTGATTCCATAATGAGAATCCTTTACATCCCTGCTGTTTTTCCACACAGCTACCAGCTTTGCTGCCCTCCCACCTGCTTAGAGCATATTGCCCTGCTTCTCATCAGCATCCCATAGTGAGTAGTCAGCAGGGGTTGTTTCCACAGCTCTGGAATCTTAAAACACCATTGGATCAGAATGTATATGAAATGCAAAGTTCTGTTTTCACATTTGGGTTGCTTCCCGCTGCAGTCGCAGTGGACCTGCATTTCGGCTCAATTGCTGTCATTTGCAGTTCTGACAAATCGCTCTCCATACCTTCTGTTTGTACCTGTTGCTCCCTGAGACTGGGGACAGTGTGGTGTTTCAGCTTTGTCCATCTTTATATGCTGATAAGGTTTCTTGGCTGTGTTTTCTGAGCCAAGGGGTAAAATATCAAAACAGGAGACAGCATATGCCCGCGCTGCCCAGGGCGGGTGCGCTCCCGAGGGGGCGGGGCACAGAGGGTGCCCTCCCAGGTGTAGGATAGCTGCTAGTGTGCATAGAGCAGTGCGCACACCCTGCAGTCAGGTGCGGAGCGAGCGACTGCCAAATGTCACCCCCCTCAGCGAAGATACCCCGGGGCGATCCGCCTCCACCGCACGCCCCTTCCTCCGCCCCGGTGGGAGATGGTATTGTTTCTCTTCTGATGGAAAGTGTGCATGCATACAACAAACAGATTTTTAAAAGTACAGTGGTACCTCGGGTTAAGTACTTAATTCATTCCAGAGGTCTGTTCTTAACCTGAAACTGTTCTTAACCTGAAGCACCACTTTAGCTAATGGGGCCTCCTGCTGCCGCCGCTCAGCCAGAGCACGATTTCTGTTCTCATCCTGAAGCAAAGTTCTTAACCTGAAGCACTATTTCTGGGTTAGCGGAGTCTGTAACCTGAAGCATATGTAACCTGAAGCATATGTAACCCGAGGTACCACTGTAGTCGTGTTAACTGTAGCAGCAGCAACAGGAAAACCACTGTGATGTTTTAGAAGCTGCCTGGTTTGCTTAACACAAACTCTCTCAGGCAACAAGAACTAATGGAACTGTGGAGCAATGAAGCTATGCAGGAAGGAGTGGTTGTAGTCTGTTTGATACTCAAAGTGAAAAAGCAACAACAATGACAACATTGCTTCTCCCTGTACTGGTCTCCTACTCTGCTTCTGCCAGTCAACATCCCATATATATAGTTCTTATTTGTGTTATATATATATATATATATATATATATATATATATATATATATAGAGTTTTTATTACATTTTCTAAATTACATTTCAAAATATCCATTTAAAGGTAAAGGTAAAGGGACCCCTGACCATTAGGTCCAGTCGTGACCGACTCTGGGGTTGTGGTGCTCATCTTGCTTTATTGGCCAAGGGAGCCAGCGTACAGCTTCCGGGTCATGTGGCCAGCATGACTAAGCCGCTTCTGGCGAACCAGAGCAGCGCACGGAAACGCCGTTTACCTTCCCGCCAGAGCGGTACCTATTTATCTACTTGCACTTTGATGTGCTTTCGAACTGCTAGGTTGGCAGGAGCAGGGACTGAGCAACAGGAGCTCACCCCGTCACGGGGATTCGAACTGCCAACCTTCTGATTGGCAAGTCCTATTGCTCTGTGGTTTAACCCACAGCGCCCTTAATTCAATGACTTCCCTTCTTCTCTTTTGGTGGTTCATTTTGCATACCATATAACCCTGCATATTTTACATGAACTAAACCATTCAACAATCCCTTGTTACATCTATCAAAACTTAGTTACACTGTTGAATTTATCTTAATGTTACCAGCATTTTTAAATGAACACAGTTTTTACCCATATATTCCGTAAACATTTTCCAGTCTTCTTTAAACGTGCATTCTTCTTGTTCTCTTATTCTATATGTTAAGTCTGTAAGCTGCACGTATTCCATTAGTTTAAGTTGCCGTTCTTCTTTGACTAGGACCTCACTCGTTTTCCATTTTGGGGCTGACAAGACATGGGCCGCAGTCAGTGGCATACATAAATAGTCTTTTTTGACACCTGGGAATTTCCCTCTGAATTATCCCCAACAAAAAGGACTCTGGTGTTTGTTTGGGGGTTTTTTTTTTTGGAAAGGTACTTTTAAACATTTTTTTTTCCAATTCATTATATATCATTTCCCAATATTAGAATATTTCCAGTCAATATCCTCTTCTGGATGTGGTTGTTGTCCTTTAGCCCAGCAGTAGTGGTGGTGAAGTACTTCCAAGATGTTATAGGGCATGTACATTAATTTACAGTCATATTGAAGAGCTCTATAGAGCAATGGGCAATGAAGGGCAATTAGCTAGGGCTGTGCCAAAAATTTATTCCCCATTTTCTTTGGCCATTCTCCATCAACTAATGGGAGAAGAAACTGAATTCACAGGCTTATATCCAATGCAGTGCTAAGGAAGCATCCCATAAGCACAAGGATTCCCACTTGCACCATGGGACTTCCCTCCATCTCCTCCCCCTGCCCTCCTCAATTCTGCTCCAGAGGTTTAGGGGAACACCCAAAACAGATTTAGGGAGTGAATGGGGAGGAGGGCAGGGAGGAGGAAGCGGGGGAAGCCCCCTGGTGCAAGTGGGAATCCTTGTGCTGATAGGATGCTAATGTAGAACTGCACTGGATACAAGCCAACCATTATCAAATAGGAGGATAAATTCCAGTGGTGATCCCATTCATAGGGTGCAGGGTATTTGTTGTGCTTGCTGTGCCTTTCAGGTGACCAAATGAGCATCATTTCTTTCTTTCCCCAAATCTTATCTCCAGTGCTGTGCATTCTGCAGCCTTGCAAGGTGCCCACACTTTCTGAAAACCCCATAACTTCTTCAGATGGGCTTTCATTTAAGCAGGGGAATCCTGGGAGGCTGTCTACCATGCTCTAGACAGCTGTTTATTTTTTAAGTATATCATTTTTTCAAAGAAATCATTGTGGAACTGTTTTTAATGGTAAAAGGCTCCCCTTAGAAACAAAATCACTGAGTGCACTGAACTCAGACACGATAACCAGCCTCCAGGGCTTCCCACACCTTCTTCAAGCTGGAGGAAGATGTTTAAACAACTCCTCCCATTGGGCAGTTTCAGATCAGGAAGTGTGGGCAGCTAGGGAGACTGCAAAGCATTGGAGAAATGTTTAATGGAAAGCAGAAGGAGGAAACACACCACTCTCGGTTACCTCACAATACAACAGTAATGTAAGCTCAGTGCCAAATAGGGATAGGTGAACATGTTAATTTCAATTTCTTTCGGTTTCTCATTTTTTCCAACCTTCAGTTTGCTACATTTCCATTTTAGTCTGCAAGTTGTTGTTGTTGTTATCAGGGCTGTCTTAAGTATATGCAGCACTGGGGTGCAAAGATCCGCCTGGTGCGCCCTGCCCCCTGGTTGCCCAGTCCCAGGCGCGCAGGAGGGCAGAGCCGGCTGGCCGCCTCAGCGTCTCGCTGGCTCAGTCACCCCCAAACCCGTGGCGCAGAGCCGCCCACAGCAGAAGAGCCCGCCGTGGCGCTCCAACCACCGGGTGGGCTCTTCCCCAGACTCGACTCTCGGCCTGACACCCCTGAGAGCCCAGCACCCGGGTACCCCGCACCCCTTTCGCCTATGAGTAAGACGGCCCTGGTTGTTCTTGTTGTTTTAAAAAAGTTCTCATGATGAAAATTCACCAGAATTTTCATGAGTATTTATTCTAATATATGCATTTTTGCAAAGCAAATTCCCCCAGTATCATACATTGTACTATATAGTTTTCACTAACAGAAACATTTCCCTTAGTGTATGCATTTTTGTGCACAATACTCAGCTGGAGAAATGTGCAGATTTGGAAGGATGGCTGCATTTCAGTTGCCTTTCTCTTTTGAAAAGTGTTAATTAGGCAACTTTACCTTTAAATGTGAACTGAATCAAATTTCTCCTCCATCCAGGAAATAAAGAAAATGGATTGAATGTTTCCTAATATTGGACTTTTATAATTTTATTTGGAGAATATTCCTTGGACTTCTTGAATTGAAAGAATTGAAAGAATTAATGATCCAAGTGATCTCATGTAGAATTAGGCACCAGAGCTAGTATCTTTCCGGTCCCAGTTGGCTACATCCACCCCTTTGGAGAAGGTATTTTATTTGCTTGCAGGGGGAAAAATGCATTTCATTTTGGATACTTGTGCATGGAAATGTTTGGGTTTCTCTCTCGTCATGCAGCTCTTGGGTGGTCCCACAGGGAGGCTGTCTATTCTGCCTAGCTAGGGTGGTTCATGCACCGTCTTGTTGCCGTAAGCTTGGAGCTGCAAGTGGGTGCTCATTCCCAGGGAGGCTAGAATTCTGTTCAGTGTTATGTTGCAGCAAATGTGCTAGACTAGAGTGAATGGAAGGCACCCTCTCTGTCTCTCAGCTCCACTCCTCCTTGCTGCCAGGGGCTACAATTCAAAACAGATGTTCTGTGTTGACAGGAGACAAAAGAACCTTCCTGTGTCCTAGAATGAAAACACATGGATGTGAAATCAGGGTGTTCAGGATGATTAGACTAAGTTGGACGGAAACTAAATTTGCTTGTGAGGGAAGAGGAAATGCAAGCACACTGTTGACATCAGTCACATGAGCACAGTTCTCCTCAGGGGAAAACACTGCTGTTACTGCAACTGAAGAACAGACACTTTCAAAGTTTTTATACCCATACACAGGTTGATGACATAATTTCTCATTTTGACTAGGGGACATACTTTGGTTCAGCTTTTTTCTCACAGATGGATGAAACCAAACCAAACCAAAAACCCATCAGAGGACACTTTCTAAAATGGCTTAGGGAGTTTTGTGGGGTGGGGAGCATTGTTGCCGTCATTGTTATTCATTTTTTTAATCTTTATTTTAGATCTGATTTATGTGGAAACCATTTAATGTGTATTTTTAAATGTTTTATTTATTGTCCATGACTACTTTTGTTACGTCTGTAATTATGTGATTTTCCTTTACATGTTGCTAGCCACTTTGAGAGTGGTTTTAACTTTGGAAAGGTACCAAACAAATAATATGATTGATTGATACCAGCAAATTCAGGTTGCACAATTAGAGTCTATTTAGTGCTCTTGCAGAACAAACCCATTTCAAAAAAGAGAAGTATTTCCAGGATAAGGGAAGTGACAGGAAAATGCACTGCAAAGTGTGAGGTAACAATTGCTTGTCACAACTTTATACAATATAATCTTCTCACAATCAAATCAGAATTACTGCTCAATAAACAGGTTGCCTCGAAGCCATCACAGGAATATTTTGAGTAGTTTTGAATTTTTAGAAACAAATCTACTTAGTTTAATGACAGCATTTTGAGATGAGTGTCATTGAATCAGCCTTGTACAGTGGTACCTCGGGTTAAATACTTAATTCGTTCCGGAGGTCCGTTCTGAACCTGAAACTGTTCTTAACCTGAAGCACCACTTTAGCTAATGGGGCCTCCTGCTGCTGCTGCGCTGCCGGAGCACAATTTCTGTTCTCATCCTGAAGCAAAGTTCTTAACCCGAGGTAGTATTTCTGGGTTAGCGGAGTGTGTAACCTGAAGCGTATGTAACCTGAAGCATATGTAACCCGAGGTACCACTGTACATGAGGCTTCAGGCAGATTACCCCCCCCCCACACACACACATCAGCTGTATTGAGTGATGTTGGCTTCTATAATATGGTCCCCACATGAAAGCCACTTTATGTCCCAAGGCAGTTATCATATAAGGGACCATTTGTGCCTTGTGGTTCATTGTGCAGAGTGGCCACTTTCTCTTCTTCTTCATTTTAGCAGCTTGCTGTGACATTCAAAATAATTACTAAGTCTCAAGTGGTGCTACACATGAACACATGTGATAGTGGCCATCCTGAGGACTGATTTAATACAGCCTCCACACTTAAAGTGCAAACTGTGCCCAAGAGTTGTTTCAACATGAGTGCTGATAAAGTGCAAAACTGCTGTCAGTCGACAGATGCCTTGTACAACCCAGCACTCATAACCCACAGACATATCCTGTCCATCTCTCTATCATATCTATACAGGCATATTCGCTTCCTCTTTTTAACCTTCCCCCATCTCCTTCTCAACTGCCAAGAATGAGCCTATCACCACTCCCATGATCGTTAATTGTGGGACCCTCCTAAGGTAGCTGTTATCTCTTACAGGTATTTAGGCTGGGATCCTCCCAAAGTGGTACAGTCAAACCTCAGTTCCCGAACGCCTCTGTTATCGTACGTTTTGGCCCCCAAACGCTGAAAGCCGGAAGTAAATGCTCCAGTTTTCAAATGTTTTTCAGAACCCGAACGTCCAACTTGGCTTCCGCTCAAGTGCAAGAAGCTCTTGCAACCAATCGGAAGCCGTGCCTCAATTGTCGAACATTTCAGAAGTCAAACGGTCTTCTGGAATGGATTACATTCAACAACCGAGGTTTGATTGTACACCTGTACACTATCTCTTGTAGATGTTTAGGCTGGCAAGCAGACAAGTTACATGATTTAGCAGAATAAGACTGCTTAGCAAGATAAGGCGAACTGCTGCCTAGGAGAGCGGTGAAGGCCTCATATCAGTGAAGGAGCAATTATGACAGACCACTATGCCTCAATGCACAATATACATTCCGCTGCGTTTCCCATACACCCTTGCAGTACAAATTTTGTCTGCATCTTAACACAGCACTGAATTGCCATCACCACAAGTGGTAGCGTGTGCAGCCATGGGCATTCAACTCCCCCTTCCCTCCTTAAATGGCTTTAGGATGTCTCACGCATCAGGCAGTTTACCTGAGCAGGTGAGCACTGTGACAGTGTTTCGGAACCACTGTTAACAAAGCAGAATCTAAGCACAGCTCCACATTTTAAGCAGGCACACGCTTACTGCTGGTGTTCCCCACAACAGATGCATACATAAAGTGTTAGTGACAGATACTCTTCCTTAATGCGTCACAGGGCTGTACCTAATCAGGGCTCCCAGACCAGTCTATATGGGTAAAGGAGCAAATGTGCCTGTTTTCCAACACTGCATTTTCGGCAGGAAACCACAGCCTATCTGCAGCAAACACAATTGCTGATAAAGTACCAATCCACTTTCATTTGGTGGATGACTTGTAGAACCCACCAGCCATAAGTCACTAGTGTATCCTGTCCAGCTCACTATCATGCTTGTACAGGCGCACTCACTTCCTCTCTTTTCCTTTCCCCATCTCTTGCTCAACCAACTCTTGCACAAAGCAATCCCAAAGCAGAAGCTGTTGCTTTGGCTGGGGGTTGGGTGGAAACCCTCCACAGTGGCTGCCTGCCAGGAATGCTTCCACACTGCTATACTTCTCTGTCAGGAAACCCCCTTGAGCAAAATGTTGCCCTTATTCCTTAGAAATGCCTCTCCTGTCCAACATGGCCAAGGAAATATGGTAAGGCTACACTGAAAGCAAGTTGGAGGCAGATTAAAGGCAGTCAAAAGGCCATTTCTGATTTAAATGCCCAATGTGTTCAGGGACAGATGTTTTCTAGTGATCACATGGGCACTTCTATATAAAAACGTTACATGTAGACTAACATTACAGTATAATATCATAAATAGGATCTGTCAGGTTCTGTTCCTGGATTTAGCTCTGGAAAACTTTAACGGGTGATTAAGCATGCTATAATGGAACTCCTTGCGGGCACTGACAATATCATTTTCAAAAATGTATCAATAAGCACACGTTTGAATTTTACCAAATTGCTTCTGCCACTATGCCCCAGTTGAGGCAATAAGAAAACAACATTGTTTCCTACTCAGTCCCCCCTTTCTCTCTCACTAATATTATCAAATGTCTTTTTTTAAAAAAAGGTTTTATTTATACTTTTCAAGTTTATACATTTCATTAGTTTCATTAGTTTTACAATCAATTTAACATCTCAAAATTTGACTTCCTTCCCCCTCTTTCTGCGGTTAAATTTATTTTTAAAAATATCTTCTGAATATCCAAATTCATTTAACTTGCTCATTTAATTATCTACTATAAATATATACTCTTATGAAACTGCAGGTTGTTACAATAATCCTGCTAATGTTTTTATCTGTTTATAATTTATCTGTAAATATTAAATAAACCATTTTTTATAAAAAGTTTGTTATCTTGATTTCTTACTCTTCCGGTAAGTTTCACCATTTCTGCATATTCCATAAGTTATTGTATCCATTCTTCCTTTACTGGGACTTCTGCTTCTTTCCACTTTGGGACAAGTTTCCTACTCAGTCTCAGCTATTCAGAGAATGCCATCAACAGCCTCAGAAACAATCCTGACATCATAATTAAAGAAGCCAAAAAAGGGGAGGGGCTGTCATCATAAACAAGTTGAACTACATATGAGTGTCTGAGAAATAACTCTCCAACAGCACGTCTTATAGTCCCCTTGTCCTCATACCCAGATGAGGAATAACAGAAGGACCTACATAACTTGATGGAGGAATTTCCTGCAGATGTGCAGGCCGAAGTCTGCATAGATAAGATACATCCCTGGAAACTCAATGAAGGGTCTTCTATCTGTTACTGAAAGTGCACAAGGCAATCCCAGATGCCCTACAGTTTGGGGCATCAGTACTATCACAGTTGGGGTATCTGGGTATGTAGACTTTATTCTCTGATCAAATGCCATCAATACTCCTAGAGTGAGATCCTAGCCCTACTTGTGAGCTTTGCACAGAGAAATGTTTGACCACTGTGAGAACAAGATGCTGGACTAGATGTGACCAGCTGGGCTCTTCTTAGGCTCTTAGGAAAGTGTATTTGCTGGATGTGCCTCCAGCTACAATCTTATATACAGTGGTACCATGGTAGTCAAATGGCTTGACTTCCAAACAAATAGGCTCCCAAACGCCGCAAACCTGGAAGTTAGTGTTCCGGTTTGCGAATGTTTTTTGGAAGCCAAATGTCTGATGCAGCATCCGTGGCTTCCAATTGAGTGCAGGAGGCTCCTGCAGCCAACAGGAAGCTGTGCCTTGGTTTTTGAACCATTTTGAGAGTCAAACAGACTCCTGGAATGGATTAAATTCAAGAACCAAGTTATCACTGTACTCTTATGTCACATTGCGAAGAGTGGGACTTACTGTTGTGTAACCATGCATATGATTGCACCCGATTCTCTGTTTCCAATATAGAACTTCTACCTCAACACAAGGTGTGAATCTACATGACTTGCCCACTCTAACAGCACTATAATTTTCCATCATTTCAATGAGAAAACATTCTGAGCACAATAGCCAGAACACAATAAAACATAAAATTAATAGTGAAAACAAGAAAATCAGGAAGCAATTAATGCCAAATGGTTACATTCAGAGCACCCTATGATAGAAATATTCTTCACTGTAGACAAAAGCTTGGCAGGGATCAATATAAAATTGATGTATGAATGGGGGTGGGGAGTAATAAACTTACCTACCTCTCCAGAAAAATGCCCATTTAAGGCAATACGATTAAATTGGGAGATTAGTAGTACTGGTGCCATGCCAGGAAAATGATAAGGTATCTTTCATGCAATCTTTCAGGTTTTTTTTTAACCCTTTTACTTCTGAAAAATAAATCAGTGCTTCTGGTCAAGGCTTAATTGGCACTGTTAAAGCAATTCTAGCATGAGTATTCACAACATTCTCTACTACTAGCCCAAGTAGTTCTTAATTTACTATAACAATGAAGAGAAAAGTCAGATATATATATATATATATATATATATATATATATATATATATATGCATAAAAGAAAGGAAGGGCAATTAATGATCCAAGTTTAAAGCGCTGGCACAAAGGCAGCATTACTATAAAGGTTTTTAGTAGGAGAAATCTGGAAAGAGTGAAATTTGAACAAGAGATCAGTTCATCATTGTCGCTTAAATTGAATTTCTATTGGACCTTGTGCATGGCCTTTATCTGCCTGCATTGCAAATGAGATTTGAAGTGGTTTGGCAATGCAAGGAAGACCCCTGTCAATGCTGAATTCCCCCATGCCACATGTAGAGAGGCAAGTCCACTAAGGAGAAGAGAGCACTGTAATATCAGCCTCAGTCTGCCTTCAGTAAGGAAGAGGGGGAATTAGTTGCCTCTGCCTGCATTTGACTTCTGGCTTCAGCTACTGTTTTTGGCCCAAGCAGTCCCAATAGCCAACAGCCACAACTGCATACCGGTGGCGAAGGCTGGCCCATCAAGGCAAATGGGACAGTGCTCCACTAACCAGCGTGTTGCCATCTGCCTTATTGCAGGGCAGATTTTAGGGTAAACCATACACGGAACGAGTCTGCCCCTGCGGCTTGATGGAGGTAGAAACTGTCTCTCATGCCTTGTTATGCTGCCGTTTCTACGGGGATATACGCTCGGCATTTATTACCCCTGCTATGCAAAAATCTCCAAATGAATCCGAACTTCAATGTCTAAAATTCCTCGTAGAGGACAAGAATCCTGAGATCACGTTAAGGGTAGCCAAATTCTGTGCGATTGCCATAAAACTTAAGGAACAAGCTGTACTATCATAATGATTAAGGTTTTAAATGATATGTTAGTGACTAAGTTTTAATTTATATATTTTTAAACTGTTGCTATATCTGTATTGTCCCTGTTATACCTAATTGCAAATTCAAATGTATCCCTATCATGTTTTATGACTTCCTTGATATTGTTTGTGGGCTGGAACTGGTCTGTGACCAAAATAATAAAATTCATTCAGTGCTCCACTAACCAACCTCAGTCTGCCCTTAGCCAGACCCTACCTGCCTGCCTTTTTACTTGCAACCTGTCGGGGGGGGGGGAGCACTACCTGTCCATTTCTTCCTTCTTAGCACTAGTGTTGGCATTATAGAACCCAGTAGGGGCAAAACTAGAATTGGCACTACCTGTCATTGGCTCTGGCTCAAAATTACTGTTGGGCTACCTGTTTTCTGCCCTACTAGCCTCAATGGGCATCAGGTACTACTGCATAGCTCCTTGTTTCTCTCAATATGAAGAGATATTGGGTCACACTACTGCTTCTGTTGTTAACAACTGTAGCAGAGCTAATAGTACAGACTTCAATAACGAGTCGCTGGGGGTTTGGGGGCTAAAAAGTGTTTAAAGAGAGGGAATGAATTTTAGCACTTCATTCACAACACCATCCCAATATATTTTAGACTGCCATGCAATCTTTTGACAAATTGTGGTATGGATTTTTTTTAAATTAAAAAAATATAATTATCAACAGCTTCTAGGAAAGGAAGGAACTTCTGCCATCTTTCCAGTTCAATGAGTGCTCAATTGCCTAGGGCTGCCTGTTCTGCCACTTTCCTCAACTTTTGTCCATTAGTCTCAGAACACTAGAAGAAAGTGGCCAATGATTGCATTAATGGGTCTCTCATTATTTATTAAAACTCGGCACCACCAGTCGTCATTTGACTGAGCTGGGATTGGTACAATTAGGCAGAATTACTCTGGTGAGATGAGACATTTCAATAGATTTTACAGTTCTGTTTCTGGAGGCTCTTGTTACTATTATCTGAGGTCAGGTCATCAACCGCAGATGGAAAAGCACATTTGGAAAAGCAACAGGGAAATTCCTACACGGTTTCTGCCCTCTGCTGGTCAGTGCCAACGAAAAAACATGGTTGTTCCAATACTGTACATGTATTAGACATATCATAGTGCATTTGTCTACCCCAGTCATCCAGTCATAGACTCCCGAAGGGCAAGGGTTGTAGGAGGAACCCCAGCCAGGTGGAGCAGCTTATGACGTATGCTCAGGACAACCCAGGATTGAATCTAGGTTATTACCTCAAATTAGGAAAACTGGTTAGGTCCTTTCAACAATCAGGCATACCTGACCCCATCAGGAGTCAACCTTTTTGGCCCACTGCTGGCAACCCATGTGACCACCCCTTCCTATTTTACCTGATGGGCTGAGCAGATCTCATTGTCCTCTTCCCTCATCATCCCAGCCTCTCTTCTTCACCAACTGACTGCATCCTATATTCTGCAAGGCTTGCCCCATGCAAGAACCTGCATTGGATAGAGCATACATTGGATATGGTGGCTGTCCTGTGATGCAGAGGCAGCGTATCTCCACTCCTGGCATGATGTAAGTAAAGGATTGCTCAGTTTTGTTAAAGCACTTGGACTTCACCAATGGTTTTCTGACTGCTGAAGTACACCGGACTTGCTAATGTTGCCCCTGATAGTATTCTCTGCTCTTTCCATGTCCCAGTAGCTGTGGGACGGCTCCTCTCAGAAAGACCTACCCACCCTACAAAAACAGCACAACGTAACACTGGACTGAAAATATTTTTTTAATGTGATTTTGACAAAGGATACCTTAGATAAATATTTTTTATAATACTAATTTGCAATTGTAGAAAACGTTGCATTATTACCTTCCTTGTGAATGTAAAGAAACTTACTCTAGAAGCATTTTTAGTGATAAAATGGTCATTTTGTATCTCTCAAGACTTTAGGTACATTTGAATGCTAAACTTAAAAAAAAAGAAATGGGGGGCGAGGAAAATGGTTGAGCCTTTGACAGATCCAGCATAGTATTCAGTAAAGCTGTATACAGTAATACTGTATTCAAAAGTGATGTTGAAAAACAGTTTACAGCTGATGACAATCTGGTCTAAATCCCATTAAGATCAAAGCTAGTTGTGTATGCTTTTCTGCTATGTCATCCTTCTCCAAACCCGGTAAAGCTGCTCAAAATAGAAATTAATGAAGGCTCTGTCAATGTGATTTGAAAATAGATTCATGCTAACCATTAATTCGTTTCTATGACACCCAGTCTAACTGAGTATGTTCTTCTGCCTGTCTCCCACACAGATTCGTAAATCTTTATCCACATGAAAGTAACCTATATTGAAATATGAAGTTATCAGCTCTATTGTCTAAGATTAATACATATCGGGCTAATTCAGTGTAATATTTCAGTGTAAACTTTGTAGCCCAATTCACTATACAGCTAAGCTAAACATACTTTCATTTACGGTAGCCCCAAAAGGACATTTACATCTAATTTCTACATTGGGTGAAATTTCTATGTTTGGATGGAAATTTCTCATGTATTCCACTTGGATGTTTCCCCTCCATATGACCAGGTCCGGTAAACAGATGTCACCATTCACCAATCACAGCCACAGACATCAGCTTAAATACATGAGGCTATAATACAAATACTATTTACTACTGAACTAGGCAAATTAACACTGTTATTAATCAGTGTAGGGGCTAAAACAGAATTAGGAAACCTCTGGCCTGGGGGGCCAAATTCAGCCTTTCAGGCCTCTCTATCTCAAGGCTACAGCCTGTTTCCCTGCCCCCCATTTCATCCCGGCAAGCTAGGAGCATTGATGGACAAAATCCACCCAGGCAAAAAAGCATTTGATGAGGGCATAGTGGCTCAGGAGGCACAAGGGACCAGGACCTCTCCCATAACACTAGTAGTAGAGACTCCCATTACGGTCCTTGTCAATCCTGCAGTCCCTCCTGTTCCTCCATCTGCAGGCAGGGGGACTAAAATGCACAGCAAACACAAGGCTAGGGGGCATAATAGGAGGTGCAATATGTCCCCATCACTATCACCCTCACCCTCCACCTCTTCCCATTCATCTGCCAGGGGGCAGAAGAAGTGGGTCACACTAAGAAGTGTAAATACAATACCAAGAGCAGACTTGGCCAGAAGCTTAGTCTAGTCTAGAAGTAAAAAAAAAGCATGGATAGCTGATGCTAGGTCCACCTTTTCTGAGAGGCTGCAACTTGTGAATCTACTGAAATGATAAAAGGTACCCTGGCAACTGTCTCCACCTGGGCATGCAGGGAAAGCATTGGGTTGAAGAGTATCCCCAAGCGGTATACTTGGGTATACTAGGGAGTGTACAGACCCATGGAGGGTAAGATTAATATCCTTTTCTAGATCACCAGAATTTAGGGCTGCCAATGTAAAACAGAACAAGGCTTCTGTACCTTGAATAGTTCTGTACAAGAGGGACTTTCAGCAGCTCTGAGCTTGCATGGCAAGCTACACCTGCTATAATTATTTACACAACTACTAGAGGTGCAAGAGCCCTGCCCTCTTTTGTTTCTGCGCTTGCTACCAGAATGACTGGTTAACAATATCTCCACCTTAAGTTTTAGCTTATTTACTCCCATCCCCTCCTGAACACCAGATGCCGATTCATCTCTTGCACTGAGCTGCTTAGTAAGGACTGATCAATTTGTCAATTACAATCTCTGTTTCTATTTTTTCAGATCCTAAGTCAGTTTGCCACATCTCAGAATTACTGTATTTTCTGATATTTTTACAGTCCTCCTGAAAATTCTTCAGCATTTTAGTCCAGGTTTCTCCTAATATACACATTTTGTATATATGCAATTTTGCCTTTTGCAAGCAATTTTCCCATATATAATGCTCTTTTTTGTATGTTATTTTGCTTATGCAGTTTATATAATTTCCTCCCTACGTACACAATTTCATATGCATTTTCGGATAGGAGAACTGCAGCACAAAATGTGAAGAAGTGGCAATTAGAAAGAATAATAAGAAATTCAAATAATTGGAATGCTTTAAATCTTTTAAAATCCTGTAAGTTGGTGGTAATCACCACATCTTGTGACAATGAATTCTAGAAATTAATTTGGTATTGTGTGAAGTACTTCCTTCTGTATTCTGAGGAAGACCATCTGGGAGCCTGATGCAAGTGAACTCTCTCTCTCTCCTCAACCTGGGCTATCTACTACCACATGCCCTGTGGAAAGGATCCTGGTAAAGTATTATATTCCAAAATTATTGCTGTGGCTTTATTAAAGTATCTCTGTTACTTGCATGCCATCTTAGAAGGGTTTGTATCCTCAAAGATGGGGGGGGGGGGGAGAAATACATATATACACACATATAGTGTGCCCTTAACTACTGCTAATCAGTTTCATTAGATTATCCCTGGTTCTGGTATTACGGGAGATTTTATTCACCATCTCCACACTTCACATAATTTCCTAAATCTCCCTCATACCCACTCCCACCTTCCCCCCCTAAACAACCCCCTACCCAGTGTACTGGCCATTCCTCCTAGCAAAATTGCTCTAACTCCCTTATCATTTTTTCCAGCTGTTTTTTGAGATGGAGCAACCAGAACTGTACATGTGCTTGCACCATAGATTTATATAAGAGCATTATGATACTGGCAGAAATAGCTTTTTCTAGGTAAACTGTTCCCTTTGTCTTTTCACAGATTATCATGATTGAGATAATCATTGGGCAGAACATGACTCTCAAGCTATCCATCTGCTAGGAAATTTTCCTATGCAAATCTCATTGAAATGAACCAAATCTTGTAAGAAATTATTGTCACTATGGTAGAACTCTTCCACACCTCCCACTAATTTCAGTGCAGCTTGTGTATTGAGACTGAGCTCAATGAGACTTGCTCCCGGATGTTATTAACGCTTTCGGGGCTTACTCCTGAGTATACACAGATAGAAGACATTTAAGATGAAATGAACTTTCATAGACAGCGAGTTTTAATACAACAAATACATTATGTGCAGAATTTTAATACAACAAATACATTATGCACAATGTATTTTTTAATCAATAAAAAAGGCTCAATAAAAAAGGCTTTATTCACCTGTTTTTGCTTCTTTTTCTGCTTTAAAGCCTCTACTAAAGAGAGAACCCACTAACCTGAATAAACATGAATTCTGTTTGAACACTTTTTGGATGTTGTTATAAATTATTTTGATTAATTTGATACAAATCGTCTGAAATCCTTAAGAAGCTAAGTAGAAAGGGGAGAATTATTTTAAAGAATTACAGTATATAAAATCCCTGACTCTACCTAATTACTATTAACAGCTTCCACTGTATTCAGGAGGTAAGGAGTGTTTTATGTATTGTCAGATACAAAAGATTACAGGGCACCTGCATCTTTAATCCTTGTGTACAAGAGGGAGAAGCTACACCCTTAATCCCTGACCTCCTTTGCATCTGGCCATCCTAACAAGACAATCTTATCTACGTCCCACTGTGTTCAGTGGGACTTATTGCAGGCAATAATCACGTGACTCCTCCCCAGGCATTTTAAAGATTCATCAAAGTGTTAGGATTTGTTGCATTTCCAGAGTGAAGTGGTATTTATACGGATTTATGAATCCATACACAGTATATGTTTTTGTATCAGGTTTCCCCTGCTACAAATAATGTCAAATGGTGTGACTGTGAGAAGTTAGTAAATCTGCTAGAAATTATTTTGATACTCCTCTTTGGGTACCATCTAATACAGTTACTTGGGGGAAAGTTCCATTAAATTCAATGGGGCTTACTTCTAAGTATACATATATAGGACCACATTGTAGATTATGTGGATTCTGTTTGAACGGTACAATTGCTCCTGAAAACTAGGGTCATTACTTGCCAATATTGTGTATATTGCATGAATGGAAAATTCCCGCCCAACTTCAAATGTGGTCTTCAGTGATCTCTGTGCCGCCTGTGCATCTCAGGAGGTGCATTTTATTGCAGTGCAAGCAGCCTAGATCACTTACTGAGCCCTCCACTTTCCAGGAATTGCATGTGGGGGTAATGAACCTACCACTACTGACCAGGGCCAGCCCACCTTGGGCGGCAGGATCCAGATCCCGATGTAGATCTTTATCCCCCTCTTGTTCCTGATGTGGACTTTCACTCAGCCATTCTTCTTCCCTGGCAGTGAGGAGGATGCTATTTTGTGGTTCACTTCGGGTGTCAAAATATCTTGGGCTGCTCCTGCTACTGGCACAACAGGGCTTGTGAAAACTGTACCACTGGAATACCTGCATCAATTACTGCACGAAGCAGCCTATTTAAAATGTTCAGCGAAAAAAACAAAAAAGAGGGGGCTGCAGCTGTCGCTACGACTGCATGGATGTTTAGGATCTGGATACCACAGAAGAGTCCTCCTCAGTTGCAGAACTTGTGGTGGCCGTTAGGACCTAAGCAATTTTTTTATTCGTTTGGACTTTCAAAGTTAACGTTTATTATTTCGAAGTACTGAATGTATATTCATGTTACGGTGTTTTTACTGTATGTAATGTCTTATATACTACTCTCGGAGCCAAGGCAAAGAGGTTTTTATGGACATTTTATCAGTGCGGGACTCTGGGCGGCCTTCCGTATTTCTGCAGCGGAGGCAGGGCGAGTTCTGAGGGACGAAGGCCGGTGACGATGGAGGAAACGCTGTACGCAGGAAACGCCAGGCTCCGAGCTTTTCCCAGCGGAACCACCAACGCCGCCTTGCCTTCGCGCCTCAGCCAAATCAAACGAGCAAGGCCGCGCCTCAACTCTAGCGACAATCGTCGACAGGCCAATGAGCGGACGGCTACTGAATCTCAGCCGCCAGTTGAAACGGTCGAGTTGGGCATCGCCAACATCCAATCAAATCAAAGTTGAAGCGCGAGACCTCCCCGCCCCGCCCGGTCCCACGCTAATAGGAACAGGGAGACAGGAGCCCGGATTCGAAGAAAATGGCCAATGAATGCTTGGGCGACTCGGGCTGTGACGGAGGGAGAAATAAAGACGACTGACAGGATTTTTGTCCAACCCAATCCCAGCTCCTGCTCGTAGCCTCTCCATAGCCGGCCTATAGTGTGACTCTCCTGCTGCCGCCGTTCAGCGGAGCTCACGGACCTTCGGAGTGACGGGCGCCTCGTCTAATAGGATGATGAGCGCTAGTTAAGAAGGAGGGTTTCCGCTTCCGGGGCTCTGGGCCGATTTTTTCCCCTTCCCCTCGCCTCACACTGACAGACTTTCTGTGCAATTAGAATGGCGGACCTCGGTTAAGTCGTCCAATGGATGCGAAGTGGGCGGAGTTGTCGTGTGCAGGAGGGTTCCAAGATGGCGGCGGGTGCGTGAGGCGCGATACTCGGCGCGCGATTCCCTCTTGCTGGCGCTCGCCGCCATGAAGGGCAAGGAGCGTTCTCCTGCCAAGGCCAAACGGTCCCGGGGCGGCGAGGACTCCTCTTCGGCGCGAAGCGAGCGGAGCAGCAAGAAGCCGAGCAACGGCGGCGGGAAGTCGGCGAGCGGCGGCTCTGGCGAGGGTGGCGGCGGCAGCAGTCGGCGGAGCCTTCATTTGGAAAAGGCCAGCCGGGCCAGCAGCCGCGAGTATGACTCCGCCACGGTGGGCAGCTCCGGGGGCGGCGGGAGCAGCAGCCGCCACGGCTATAGCAACAGCAGCAGCAGCAGCAAGAACGCGGAGTCGTCCTCGCGGGGCAGCCGCGGCGGCGGCGGCGATTCCCGGGCGCCCCCCTCCGACTCCGGCAGCAGCAGTGAGTACAAGACGCTGAAAATCAGCGAGCTGGGCTCTGCGCTGAGCGACGAGGCGATCGAGGACGGGCTCTTCCACGAGTTCAAGCGCTTCGGGGACGTAAGTGTCAAAATCAGCCGCCTGCCGCCCGGCACCGGCACTGGCGACGAGCGGGTGGCCTTCGTCAATTTCCGGCGCCCCGAGGACGCCCGGGCTGCCAAGCATGCTCGCGGCCGCCTGGTTCTCTACGACCGGCCGCTGAAGATCGAGGCTGTCTACGTGGGGAGCAGCAGCGGAGGGGGGAGCGGCCGGCGTCGCGCCAGCCGTTCTCCTGCCCTTTTGGACAAGGAATCTCCCTACGGAGCCGCAGCGGTGGGTGTAGCAGGTGCGGCACCTGCAGCCATCAGACACCCCTCCACTGGGGCTACTCAGAGGGCGCTTTCTCCTGCTGGTGGAGGAGCTGGCTTGGGATACAGAGACTTCAGGCTGCAGCAGCTTGCCCTGGGCCGCCTTCCTCCGCCACCGCCACCTCTGCCTAGGGAGTTGGAAAGAGAACGAGATTATGGGGGCTTCTATGACCGCGTGAGGCCGGCTTACAGTCTGGATCGAGTTGCCGGGGTGGCGGCAGCAGCATTTCGTGGGGTTGGTGGCACTGGAACAGCCAGTGAGGAAGAGATTAGCCCCGAAGATGACCAGAGAGCCAATCGTACCCTATTCCTCGGCAATCTGGACATATCGGTGACTGAATCGGATCTACGCCGAGGTTTTGACCGCTTTGGGGTAATCACTGAGGTGGACATCAAGAGGCCATCCCGAGGTCAAACTAGCACCTATGGATTTCTCAAGTTTGAAAACTTGGACATGGCCCACCGGGCTAAACTTGCTATGTCCGGTAAAGTGTTGCTGCGTAACCCTATCAAAATTGGCTATGGTAAGGCCACCCCAACGACACGACTTTGGGTGGGTGGTCTCGGGCCTTGGGTACCATTGGCTGCTCTTGCCAGGGAGTTTGACCGTTTTGGCACTATTCGCACCATTGACTATCGTAAAGGTGACTCATGGGCTTACATCCAGTATGAGAGCTTGGATGCTGCACAAGCTGCTTGTAGCCACATGCGTGGTTTTCCTTTGGGTGGGCCAGACCGCCGTCTCCGGGTGGACTTTGCTGACACTGAGCATCGTTATCAGCAACCTTATTTGCAGACATTGCCACTTCCACCCCCTCCTCACTATGATCTGGTAGCAGAGACATCTGCCTTTGGGGCACATCGTGGAGCCCCATCGGATCCACTCCGAGGTGCTCGGGATAGGACTCCACCCCTAGTGTATGGCGATCGTGACAGAGATCTCTATCCTGAGACAGAGTGGGTGCCTCCCCCACCTCCAGTTCGGGACAGGGGGAGCAGAGCAACTGTTTATGATACACTAGAAAGTTTGGAACGCCGACGAGATGGTTGGTCTCTAGAAAGAACTCGTGGGGAAAGGGAGTTAGTCATAAGCAGTAGGGATCTACCCAGGAAGCGAAGGCTAGTGGAAGATGGGGGGCGGCATTTGGACCGTTCGCCGGACAGTGAACGGTCATCTTCATCTCGCAAGCGTCACTGTCCTGCTGCAGCCTCTCCACAAGATCGTAGTCCTGAGCCAAGTCTGGGCAGAGACCGCTATAGTAGCGATGCAGAACGACCAACCTCTCGTTTGCTGTTGCTGGAGCGCCCTTCACCCATCCGAGAGCCACGCAGGGGTAGCTTGGAGCGAAGCCAGAGTGAGAAGCGTGACCGCAAAAGCTCTGAGAGGGAAAGAAAGCATCGCACACTTACCACTGCTACCACCCAAGAATGCAAGAGTCCAGCTAAAAAGGATGAGCATGCATCCGAAGGCAGCAGTGGTGGAGGATCTCGGCTGAAACCTCCACCTCAAAAGCAACAGCAGCAGGATGGAACCTCAAAGTCTGGGTCATCCCCCAAACTGTGCCTGGCCTGGCAAGGAATGCTTCTATTGAAGAACAGCAACTTTCCGTCTAACATGCATCTACTTCAAGGGGATCTGAGTGTGGCCAGCAGTCTCCTGGTGGAAGGAGCAACTGGTGGCAAAGTGGCCCAGCTAAAGATCACACAGCGCCTCCGTTTGGACCAGCCCAAGCTGGATGAAGTTACCCGTCGTATCAAAGTGGCAGGGCCCAATGGATATGCTATTCTTCTGGCTGTGCCTGGTACCACAGACAACCGTGCCTCATCTGGGGCTGGTGAAGCTAACACCACCTCTACACAGCGGCCGCTCAGAAACCTGGTGTCCTATCTTAAACAAAAACAGGCAGCTGGGGTGATAAGCCTCCCAGTAGGGGGCAATAAAGACAAAGAAAACAGCGGGGTCTTGCATGCTTTCCCACCCTGTGATTTTTCTCAGCAGTTCCTGGATTCTACAGCCAAGGCCCTGGCTAAATCAGAGGATGACTATTTGGTCATGATCATTGTCCGTGGTGCATCTTAAAGCCCTAATACTTTCTATGCTCTCTCCTGCTGCTTCACACAGCCCCCCTCCCCTCTGTTCCAGTGTCTGCCAGGTGCTATGCGATAAGCCTTAGCCACTTCCCCAAGTATAATTTTTAATTAGATATGTAGTTAATCTTACCTCCCCTCAGTTTTCTATAAACTCTCTAGAAGGCAGACTTGTTAGCTGTTCTTTAGTATGGCTAGGCTACCATGACTGTCTTGCTGATGTGCAGGTAGCAGGAATGGAAGGTCTGCTTCAACTAAAATATGAATCCCAGAACAAGCATATTTCTTTCTCCCTTCCCCCCTTTTTTAAAAAAATACCCTTTAACTTCTTGTCCTCTTTCATTTCATAACTTTAAAGTAGACATAAAAACTTCCCTACATTTACAAATCTAAATGGCCAGATTTAAAGCATTTGTGGCTCATACAGAATCACATGCCTAAAGCAAATGCCCATTGTGAGCCCTATGGTTAAGTGAAGGCCTTGGGCTTGTAGCCTTGAAATCAAAATAATCCCTCCATCAAGAACCTGAAAATAACATCTGAGTTTGAATTGATTCAGGATTGACTTCCCCAAGGCAGATGATACTTTATCTTTTGTGGTACACTAGGCTTCTTTCACTGGGTTTTAGTTTTGTTGCCAAGTTCATAGAAGTGCATGCCCACAAAGAATGTGTACACAGGTGTACTTTTGAATCTCTTATTCATTTTGGGTTGTAGTTGTGATACATGATAAAGAACCAAGAGCATTGCTATAATCCATGAACATCTTGCGCTTCAGTATGTAAGAAGCAGGTGCTTTTAAGACAACTGTGATTACTTGCATTTTTGTTATTGCCCTTTGCTAATTGTGGTAGGGACAGTGAATTCCAAAATGTAACTTGGAAATATAATTTTCTGAGATGGCACTTAACTTTTGTAAAAAGTTCTGCCACATAACCATTTCAATATCATTTTATAGCCATGAAAATAGAAGTGAATGCTACCTGGTAGTTACTTTCAGGTAAAAAATGGGCATTATGCAAGGTTTTATAGTCTGGATTGCACTGTTTTAATCTTGACATTTTTGCAGTCTTGTATTTCCAAGTGTTGGGGAAGCAGTTCAGTTTATTCAAAGAACATAATTTGTTTTGGGGGGAAATGAGGTTTTTTAAACTCCACAGAAACATCCTGATATAGATAGGGGGGAAGTAGTTCAGACATGTGGCTTCATTTTTCTAATCTTTTTATTCAAACATTTCATTAACCCTCTAAGGCATTGTACCAGCCTCTGAGTAATGAAGAGTGCTGTTTTCCACTTGGTGTAAAATCGTTTTGCCCAGGTATAAAGTTTTACATTATTTGAAATGTGGCTTGGTGAAAGCAACACGTTGCTCATTGTAAGCTTAAATTGAGAAGCATGTTAAAGTCACTTTTTAGATTTCTGAAATCAGTCAATCCTTTCACTTTTTCAGAAAAACAGCTTTAGCACCCTAAAACCCATTGATGAGTAATTGCAAGTTTCAAATAACCACCAGCACACACTGAAAATGTCTGCTGTCCTGTAATAAAGGAAGAAAACTTTGAACTGTGGGCTGAAGAGCCCTTCAATGTGCATGCAAAATCTAGCCACTTTCCTTACTATTAATGAGAATTCTGTAGGGAGTTGTTTTCATATATTCTCTGCTTCCAGACGAAGTCTCAGTAAGATAGGCCTATGTTGCCAGTTAGTGCATAACATGACTGTTGCTGAGTTATCCATGTTATTGCACTTGTCAAGCGCTGGTGGCATATAGAGTGGATTCTCTTACGGTTTTTGTAACAGAGCTTGATCTCTATGTTAGACTTCTGAGTCATTTATGGAAGGCCACCTATGTAACCCTTCAAAACCTTTATACTTGTGAACAATAGTACCCATTCTCCAATATGCAGTGCTCTTTTGAGAAAAGCCCTACAGAACTTGAATTTGCAAAAAAAATGTATGAATAGTCTTGCTTACAAGCAAGCCACTGACAACTAGTGTCAGAAAAACTCAACACCATGGGGTTTCCTCTTTGAAAATGGAAACAAATTATGTTCATTGCTGCTTATCTTCATGACTTGAAGTATGTTAAGGTTATGTGAAATGGGCAATTTCAATTTCCAAATCCCTACTTAGAATTTTCTTTTATTATTTAGTAAAAAATCTGGTTCATTTGTTAGCTAGAAAAGGAAACCTAGCATTTTAGGAGCCCTTTGTAGGGTATAACAATTGACAAGCAACATTAAATGTCACAGCACTTAGTTAAAACCGCCATAAAATCTAAATACAAGTTTGGGGGGCTGTATTTACTTTTGAGTGTGCATAGCAGAGCAATTATCCTTTTGAGCCATCTGGGTAAGAGTTCAGCACTAGCAAATGTTGCATTTAATGCCACTTTTATACACAACAGATCAGAGTTATTTTCTCTGTATATGGCATTATGGAGCTTCAGTATGAGCGATGCACACTTGATTGGTGCATATATTCACAACTGTTTTCATTCATTACAGTGTATTGCGTTAGAATGGAGAATTATATTTTTCTGATACATCATTTAATAGCCACTTTTTGTTGCTTAGGGGGAAAAAGTGGCATATTGCCATTAATCCTTTTTTTTTTTTACAATTGGAAACTTTAAACAGCGGTTTGGCTGTTAGCCAGTGACTGCATGCTTGAAAGTTCAGCATAAAGACTGCTGTTGGCTGGCAACATGGCATGAATTTAAGGCTACCTCATTATTGTGAGATCCACTTCTGTGTTCTGTAGAATAGCTTCCTACATGGGCGGTCCAAATGGGAGCAATTGAAGTGGAGGCAAGATTATAGCATTTTAAAAGCAATCTTCAGTGTGGATCACTTCCCTAGGAGTATAATAGGCAAAAGAGATAACTTATTTGGGTGTCTTAAGCAGGCAGCTGGAGCCTGGCCATGATTTAGAGTGAAAAGGTGCATGGAAAAACCTCCTGGAATTAGATGGTTAAATGGAAAAGCTAGAGGTTACCACAAAAGTGTATTCAGGAACTATACTTGGGGGCACTTGATAAAATTTGAATATGAATTAGAAGTGAAGAAATCAATGTAAAAATAAGATGTATAGTAACTTACCCTGGCTTCCATTTAATTTGTGTAGATAAGAATAGATACTCCAGATGTGTCATGGAATATAAACATTTCCAGTTGTATTTGACCAAACTGCAATACTTTAGAAAAACTGGGGGGTGGACTTGTGCAGATGTAATTTGGTGGAATTTGATGTATATCATTGGCTTCCCCTCCCTCCTGCAACTAGTGGGCTTGCTGCTAGTAATATGCAGTAAAGTGAGAAAATACACATACAAACAGAACAGTTAACTTTCATGTTCTTGTTTGAGTTGCCTTTTTGAAAAAGCGAAATTGTGTGAATTGATTTTCCTCCTGGGTTTTTACCTTTTTTACCAGTTCAGTTGAATAACTCCAAACTGTATTTTACGTTTTAAAACCCCTGGGCTATTCATTGTGCATCTATATATAGATGTTAATTCATTTCAAAAGTTTTGTGCCAGTGAAGGGTGATTGGTGCTTTCAGACTTTCCCTAGAATATTCAGGAAAAGCCTTGTAGTTCTATAAATTATCTGTTAATGTAGGGAGAGGACAACTCTGTTGTAAACACTTGTACTGAATAACCTCTTCTTTCCTCCTGAAAGCAAGGCTGGTGCACTGCCGAAGACAACAAGGGATTCCAAGCTCTAATGGACCTTTGCGAAGAAAAGCTTTGGCTTGTGTGGAATTTACATGGGCCTCATGGAAGAAAGCTTATCTGTTTAGTATTTGTGCATTTTACTAAAATGGCAGCTTAAAAAAAAGTTGTGTATCTGCTAATGTGATGCCAATGCCCGTGTTTTAAGTGGAAAATTGACCTCTTTGCTTTGTGCTGTGTACACAAGATTTCTGCAAAAGTAAAGGAAAAAAACCTTTTTATGGCTCACACAGCTTAAACTAGCTGTCACTCAAAACATGCGCTCACAGTCGAGCTAATTTTGTTTCATTCTAAATAAATTGTTTCTTTTGAGGAAAGTGGTTTTTCTGCCTGGAAATGAATTGACAACAAACCTTTGACCCCTTTGTTTGCAGCTGTGGGGGTATTTTGCTGCTGCTGCCACTGCCGCCGCTCCTCCTCCTCCTCGATCTGATAGTTATGGGTCTCAGACAAGAAGCAGGGAGACCTACGCATTGATATTGACCATCCTGTTGTATCAGATCTGAAGAATCTAGTCTGTTGTGTTGCTGTGTCCCATTGTTTACGGTGAATGGGGATCAATGGCTGCTATCTCCTCATCTTTACGAGGAAATGGTGCTGTTGCTGGCATGCAAGAAACAGGGAAAGCATCTTTAAGTCTCAGAACAGTGTACAAATCTGGGACTTCATTGATTTTGAAGAGCTGGAGTTCCTGAATTTTAAGTTCTTGATTTGTTTTGTTCACCTAACTTGTTTGGCCTTAGTTCTGATTTTAGTTTGAAGAAAGTTTGAAATTGCTTTGCATCTTGCGCATAGAAACCTTTCCACCAAATTGAAAAAAAGAAAAAGTAACTCAAAAAAATTTAAGTGATAGCGCGTTTCCAGACACACTTGAAAGAGCTCCTCCGCATCCAGGGGCTTTTCACCAGAGTTGTGCAGTCCTGGGTGTAGTTCTGAATGGATGAAGAGTTCCTGAGAGCTAGAATGCTGTCATTAAAACCTGTACCATTGGTATTGGTGCTCTTGACCAGTTTTGAAGCAAATTGTCTACACACCTTGGATGTGCATGCAACCTTGATCGTTTCCTAGGTACCACTGCAAACTTGTAGTTTGTAGTACAGATGATGAGAGGAGGAAAAAAGTGGTGACACTTTGAAAAATGTGTCCCTGCATTTGGGGACCTTGAGCTTTGGAAAGCTGTTCCCACTGTGCAGGAGTACAACTCTTTGCTGCAGGAGACTTCGGGGCACGGTTGACGTCACACCACCAGAGGTCAAGAGGAAGCGAACAGTGCTGCACCTGCACCGTGGCTGCAGAAACCGCATATGTTTGCCATTCTGTCTTAGAATTAACTAGTTGCCATTTGACATGCAGATGGAAGACATCTTGAAATACAAGCTTGCTCTGGTTGCCTTGAAATGTTTAACCTATTGTGGATAAAGAACACTAGCACTGTCCTGTATTCACGCAGGATGATTGCTAGGCAGCAGGTGCTTATCAACACACGGATGCAACGATTGTGTTCCACAAATTATGTGTTCCCAAGGCAAACTGCTGTTTAAAACACTTAAACAGGTAAGGGATTTTAAGAGGTCAAACTAAATTGTAATTCTAGGGAGCTGGGTTTACTGCTTTTAGGCTTTTCTCATTATAGCCGCCTAAGTCCTTAGGTAACTGGTATATCTCTTACTAACTCGCTTTTACCCAAAGTGCTATGACTTCCAGGATGGCTGAGTACTAATTCAAACTTGTCATTTAATGTCACTTTTAGTTGATTTCTGATTTCCTTTTTTTAAATCTGCAAATAGTTGAGCGGTCAAGCTATTGGATGGTATCTAACTTAGTAGTACTGAGAATAGACCCATTTAAATCAGTGGACTTAAGTTAACTTAAGTCTGTTGATTTCAGTGAGCCTACCAAGTATGACTAGTTGGATACCACCCATTGTTCCTAATAATAAATGCGGATATTTCTGTTGGGTAAATTAAAGTACTGGCTCAAAGGGCTGCTTCACACATGGCTTTCTATATGGTCCAGGACATCACTTTTCTGTATTAAAATCAATGCAGTCATGTGAAAATGCACACTTGGTGTTGTGTGCATACCTAGAAACATAAGCAGATGCTCATCATTTGATCATGCCTTTTCCTGCATGGAATATATATAGGAAGGTCATTGAATGTGAAGAGATAGTCATACTTAGATTTTAAGTGATTCAGATATTGTGAGGATATTGAATTCTGGCAAGTGATACAACAGATCTGCTTGAGTAATGATGGAGCATATTAGAACACAGCTTGGTATCAACAGGCACAGTTTAAATTTTTGTCACAACTGTCTTGGGTTTTGGCAAGTAATTTGAATTTCCCCTCAGTTGTCTTTTAAGTACTGCAAGAAAACAGACCTTTTAAATAAAGAAATGGAAAGAGGTGGTTACACATCCTTTATTGAAATCTGAGTAATTAGGACCATCATCAGCACAATCCTGTGCATGACTCCTTGGAAGTAAATCCTGTAAAGTTCAGTGGAACTTACTTCCAAGTAAGTGTGTATAGGATTGCAGTCTACTCTGATGGTGCGAATGCCACAGATGATTTAGATGTTCACACTTGAAATGCAGTCTGCTATATTTACAGTATTCCTTTAATGATTTTTCTTAGAGGATCGTTCAGGTGAATTGAGTTGATTCACTTTGAATTAAAACTACACAGTTGTTTGTACTTTCCCTCATATTGTTTACCCCAGTATCTTTTAATTGCAGTTCATTTGTGATGCTGGGGGATGCTCTAATGGCTGCTCCATAATAGTGAGTTATTTCTTCACAGGATTGGTCAGCCCCTCTGGATTGGTTAGAGGGACATCTTTGTCTGAAAGGTAAACTGTACATTTTTCTTAACATACTGAATTCCTGCTGCTTAAGTTGGCTTGGGCTATGGCATATAAGAATATGAAAAAATGGATTTACCGTATTTTTTGCTCTATAAGACTCACCTTTTCCCTCCTAAAAAGTAAGGGGAAATGTGTGTGCGTCTTATGGAGCGAATGCAGGCTGCGCAGCTATCCCAGAAGCCAGAACAGCAAGAGGGATCGCTGCTTTCGCTGCACAACGATCCCTCTTGCTGTTCTGGCTTCTGGGATTCAGAATATTTTTTTCTTGTTTTCCTCCTACAAAAACTAGGTGCGTCTTATAGTCTGGTGCGTCTTATAGAGCGAAAAATACGGTAACTCTGTAAGCATACCAAGCAGACAGAAAAGTATTTAAATACTGAACCTGCTTCTTTATAACTATGCATTCTATGGTAAGAATATTTTTGAAGTTCTTTGCTTATCTTGAACTGCACACAGAGTTTGCCATTCAGTATATTTAAGAGCGTGATCCAGCAAAAGTGAAGCCTCATTAAGGGGGAGTGAAGAGGATACGTATTTTTTCTCAGAAATCAATGGGACTGAAAAGTGCTTAGCCATTGCTCTTTAGCATTAGTTAATTTTCATAAGAAAACGATTACAAACAGGAAAACATTTTAAAATAATGTACAACCAATTTAAAAAATATAACTGACATAATTGAAAGTGGATTGGTAGATCAGTGTTTAAGGTTCTAAATCTTCAAGCTAAGCATTTCATTATAAAATGTATATAAGATACACCAAAGAAAATATTTCTGCACCTCAGTAAGAGATGGTTTGTAGTTGTATACAAACTCTTACTTCTACATTCTGTCTCTGAATATTCGAGAAATAGCAATTGCTTACACTTCACATTTAGTAGTGTCTGAAGGAGGACTGGGAAAAACACCTATTCTTAATTAAAAGAAGTATCAATTCGATCCCCATAGAATTCACACACCAGTGTATAGTTCTAGATGTTATGTTACCTTTTCACAACAAGGGCTACAAAGAACTTTCTCTGTATTCGTAGGATGGTATCCAACTCGATTGACTCCAAATCAATGGACTTGGGTATAACGTAGTTGGATACCTCCTGTTGCTGTTTTGTTAGGCTGTAAAGGAAAATTGATTGGTTGAAAGCTATTATCAGTGGAAGCTTATCTAAAGTGTCCCATCTAATATAAATTTTAAGTTTAGCAATTGGTAAAATGTAGAGGTATGGACATGAGTTAGTGTCTCGAGTTATTCTGGTTCAGGTAATTTGTTAAAACTAAGACGATAAAAAGTATAAAATCTTTACTGAAGTTAATATATTCTGGCAGCTGCTAATAGCAGAAAGTAGGCTGTGATCTGTGAGTGGTCATAGACCACTGATTATTTTCTGGCAAATCTCCTTGTACCTGCTGCTTTCTGGGGTTATTGGAAAGAAAGCTTGGGAGTGTGTAGACCTTGGTCAGCCAGCAGGGCACTTGTTGCACAGGTTAGTTATGCCCTCATTTAAAGCTACTCTTAAGTATGTACTTTTGCTTTGAAAATTTAAAAGAAATTGGTGGTCCATGGGGATCCATGGTTAGACCAAACTTCGCTATCTTTGTGACCTCCAGCTATTTTGGACTGATAGACGTTTCAGTCCAAAAATTTGGCATGCATCAGGTTGGTGAAGACTAGATTAGATCCAACATGTAAGAAAGACTAACATTGTTCTTCCCATAGCTTTAGAGCCTTGTGCTCTATAAAGCGTCTTCTCCAACCTTTTCCCCCCAAGATGTTATTGGTTTACTGATTTCCATATCCTTGACAGTTGCCCAACTGATGGGACGATGGAAGTTGTTGGACTACAACATTTAGGAACAAGGTTGGGGAAGGCTGCTTTAGATCATTGGATCATGAGAAATTGGTTACAATTAGCACTAGATCAGGGATGGAAAACTGTATCCCTCTAGCTGTTGTTGGGTTTTTAGCCAGTGGTGAGGGATTGTGGAAGTTGTCCAGCTGCGCAGGTTCCACATCTGCATTACCTAGTGTCAGTACTGCATTTGAACCCGAGAAGATTGTGTGAGCTTTATGGATCCCATTTTGGACATCCTAACAATGTGAGGACTTTGCCTTCTGATGCTTCCAGATCTGGGGTTTTGAATCAGAAGAGAGTGATCCAACTAACTGATCTTTAGAGGTAGAGGAGAATGAGTGCATAAGGTATGCCAGGTTTCATACTTGAAGAGTATATCAAACAAGCAGGTAGTACTAACAAGGTGGCCTTAAAAGTGCTTATCCAAATAATGGAGGGTCTTTTGGTAAGAAATCAACCTTGTGTGTGAAATTACTCATATCTTGGCAACTTAATGTCAGGGGTGTCTACAGTTATAGGCTGCATCCATTTACAGCTTTTATTGGGCATGTGGCCCTCCAGGCCTCTCTAACTAGCACTCGGGACTCTCTCCAGGCCACACTCCCTCCTGAGCCACCAGTCCTGTTTGCATTCTCATTTGAGTACTTTTGCCTGGCTGGAATGTTTTTGATCATGCTCCTTGCTTCTCTGGCTGGAACGTAGTAAGGGATATGCGGATGTGAAGAAATTGGCTTAGTATACAAAGGTAAAAAGTGCACATGCATTGCTTTGCCTGCTTTTTCCCTCTGGGCGTCCCCAACAGTGGCACATGGCTTCTGGAAAGTTGTCTAGAAGGGAATGTGGACCTTGGGCGGAAAAAATGTTCCCCACCTCTGGATAATATTCAGGCTTTTGTTGCACATACAGTGGTATCTCGGGTTAAGAACTTAATTCGTTCCGGAGGTCCGTTCTTAACCTGAAATTGTTCTTAACCTGAAGCACCACTTTAGCTAAAGGGGCCTCCTGCTGCTGCTGCGCTGCCGCTGCACAATTTCTGTTCTCATCCTGAAGCAAAGTTCTTAACCTGAGGTACTATTTCTGGGTTAGTGGAGTCTGTAACCTGAAGCGTATGTAACCCAAGGTACCACTGTAATGCATCCACACTGCAGTCTTCTTTGGGGCAACGCTTAGATGTATTCAGAGCTTTGTGTGTGCTGTAATCCTGCACAGAGGCAGATTTTAAATATTCTGCCCAGAAGGCAGCATTCTGAGGCACTCTGCTTTCATGGTTTAAATTGGGAGTGAAGATGTGTACAGACATGCCTACTACATCTTAAGTAGAGGAGTGGGGACATGTGAATAGGATTCCCACTGGTTAGAAGGGTAGGGTTTTGATGCCCTGTGTAGATTCTTGTTCCTCATTAATAATGGAACCAAAATAAATTATGCAAGATAAGCAAGTATATGTAAGCATGAATAATTTATAATTAGCTAAACTTAGATTTTCTGAGTACAGAATTTTGATTTTGGTGCACACAGCCCTCCATTTACAACCAGTCAGAATTTAATCTCTGGCACCTTCGTCTGTGGCACCTGAGCTTCTGAGAAAATGTAAATGCAAGAAAATGTCATATTTGTTTTCTTACATTAACTTGCTGTGTTTTTCTGATCACTTGGACCTCTTTCACTGCTTAGGTCAGGATGCAAAAGACAAGAAGCTCAGATGTGCACACCAAGCTGTCTTGCATAGCTTGCATATCATTTTCTGCTTGCAATCCAGCCTTGCGTGCTGGAGGTAGATTTTGAGTCTGCTTGGTGTGCGTTTCTGATATTGGGACTGCAAATCTAATTGGAACAGTTTAAAAAATGAACCAGTGTAAAATGAAAGGCTACCGCAGGTTAGATTCTGGTTGCAGTTGAGCTGTTTTATCCAGTAGCCACCAGTCAGTGATATATTGAACACTAGCGATATAGTGCATTTCTCTTACTTCCTATTCTGGGCACCAAGGATTGGGGGATCTGAGAACCATCTCAGTTGTTAACTGAATAACAGAATGGATTTGGGAGCGTTCTGCTTTTTCATATTCAGTACTCTAGGAAAAGAGAAATAATTATTCTGTTATATCAGCCTAGTTGATGGTAAGGGAGAAGAGGTATCACAGAGGTCAAGGATTTCTGTAGCCCAGGAGTAGGGAACCTGGTGCCCTCCAGATGTTACTGGAAAACAACTCATCATCCCTGAACATTGCCTGTGCTGGCTACCAGTGATGGAGTCCAAAGATAGATTCCCCACCCCTCCTCCAGCTGCTTCATACCCTAATTCTATTCTAAATACCTCACCTTGACATCTTTCTAGTTGATAATACTGTAGTCTTGCTGAGTCTGAGAATTTTTGCTCTGGGGAGTGAATGACAGGGGGGTGGGAGAGGAATTAGCAGTCAATTGCTATTTTAATGGGAAGTGGAAGAGAGCAAAGTGTGTAGGAAAGCACTTGTAAGGGCATGGTGATGCTCTGGTCATTTGCTTCTGCTGTGTAACACAGGACCAGTAGTGAGCAAAACAACAGACCGTAATTTGTTTATTACCAAATCTGGCAGTGTAAAGAACAGTGTTTCTTCTGATGGAGCCAACCAGGCATTGGGGCAGTGAGGTGGAGCATAGGACAAGTGTCTTTAAAAATTCCTTAGTCTTTAAAAAAAAAATGTGCTAAAAGGTTGTGACATAGAATTACGTTCATGGAATTAGAGGTCTTGGTACTTTAGGTTATTTTGGAAATTTCCCAAATATTGGTTCAGTAAATGCTGATGCACATATTTCAAGGAAGATCTGGGACTCTTGGAGCCTTTGATCATTTTGGATCTTCTCTAGTTGCTTGAACTGCTGCGTGTAGTAGGACACACTAGGAACCATACTTATACTAGTATAAAAATGGATACTCTGGCTATAGATTGTGAGAGAACGTTATTGTCATTCAACTTTTGGAGGCATAAATGCCCCCCTTTCTACATGGTGGGCAGTCAAGTTAGTTTGGTTGTTCCTAGAAAGCTTCAGGAGTTAGGATATACTCCTAGGGTTCTGAAATCTTACTGTCAGTCTCATGGTTGCATATAATAAATGGTTGACCTAGGACTGCAACCCAGGCATTCATGAGTAACAATGCCCACCAGTTACCCTGTGTTTGATGTGACTGGTTTATGGAAGACCTGAATAACTGGGAAGGGAGACTATTGCTGCAATAAAAGCATCAAAGGGATCACTGATGCTTTCTGTAGTGTGTGATTTGGCCAAAAATTCCAGTTAGCAAATAGATGTCTGAATCTGAGCTTTGCAACGGTGCGCCGCCCACCCGTAACTCCCAAGCCTTCCCCAATCTCCTGACGCCTTCCCCCTTTGTTTTGACAGATCGGGGGAGGCTCGGGAGTCACGGGCAGGCGGCTGTTGCCCAGGAGGGGCGCAAGGCGCATGGTTTCTCTGCTACGCAAGGTGCAAAGGGGCAAGAGATCTGTACCGCCGGACGTCCCCAGTTCCCCTTTGGCAGCGGCAGAGAGCAGCTCCTGAAGCCAGCCAGAGCCAACTGCGCTACTAGGCTGGCTCTGGGCTGCTGAGGCTGCCGCTGCCACGTTTCCTGGGGACAGATTTGCACATCTTGGGGACATTCCAGGGACTGAATTTGTCCGGGGACAGATTTGCAAATCCAGGGACTGTCCCTGGAAACCGGGGACATTTGGTAACCCTTTGACCTAAGGGAGATGCATCATCCCATTACATCATTACAGTTCCTTCTCTGTTCCTTTCTACAGTGGTGCCTCGCAAGACGAAATTAATTCGTTCTGCGAGTTTTTTCGTCTAGCGAATTTTTTGTCTTGCGAAGCATGGTGTCGGAAAAGTTTTGGAAAAGCTTCAAAAATCACCAAAAACCTCAAAAAAGGCTACCACACCGCGTTCTATGAGTTGCTCCTCGAAGTCAAGTCGCAACTGTATTAACGGTATTAAGAAAAAGGAAACAAACTTGCAAAAAACGCAAGACATTTTCGTCTTGCGAAGCAAGCCCATAGGGAAATTCGTCTTGCGAAGCAGCTCAAAAACCGCAAAACCCTTTCGTCTAGCGAGTTTTTCGTCTTGCGAGGCATTCGTCTTGCGGGGCACCACTGTATCTAACAATACATGTTTTCTAGATAAGTTGCCTGAACTGTACATGAAATTCTAAAAGTTTCTGTGCCATGTATCTGTGTAATGGCATGTCTGGACCGTAAAGTTTTATTTTCATTAATTTCTCCAATACTTAACTTGCCCTTTTCAGTGCTATGATACCCTTAGCAGAGTTCTTCTATGACCTTAAAACATTTCCTGGTGAGTTATTGTGAATTTAGATCAACATCATCTAATGTGTAATGTTAGAGTGTGTGGTACTTAGGTATGTCATTTACACTCAGTAAGATTGAGGGCTCTGCTCAGAAGAAAATACTTGGTGAAGTACAAAGCAGGTTGGTTTGCCTTGTACCACTTCAGAGAATCCCAGCTTGGATTTGGGTTCAAAGCAGAGCCTTGCTGCAGAAAATCTAAAGCTTTCCAGTGAACAGGCTGGGGTCATCAGCAACTAGCTCTTTGCCTCCTCTTTACAATTAGATGAAGTTAGCCTCTTCTAAGTAGATAAAGCTTGCCAAATTTCATACAGATAGGTGCAGGGGTTGTTGTGCTAGGCCCCCTTTAAAGTTGTGGGGTGGATTTGAACTGAATTTGGCACTTTTGCCGCTCCTCCCAGTAACTGCATTGGGGCAATGTGAACTTTGCACCCTCTTGCTTTTTCCTTGACAGGGTGGATGACATGTTCCTGAAGCATGGAAGTATACTGCTTGTCTACAATTATGACATCATAGGCTTCAGGTGCTCAAAAAACAGTTACAGGTGAGAAGGGGATGTGTGCATACTGATGCACCCAATGTCCTTGCTTGCTCTACTCACAACCTTCTTATGTGAAGTGGAAGGTCTGAATGGGGCTTGGTAAGCACATTCAAACCCCCTTCAGACCCACTTTTTGGGAGGGGAGGGGAGAGTAGGGACATAGGACTGAGGATCTCTATGCATGTCCTTGCACCACCTTTGAATATCTGAAAGGGCACACTCACACATAACAAAGTACACACAGGAAGATTACAGTACCACCCAAACACATATAATGTTTTTTCTCTTTTTTAATGCTAAACTTAAATGCATGTACAACTTGGGTCACAGTGGGGGAGTCAGAGGTGAAGGCAATTTACTTCACTATAGGAACACAGGAAGCTGCCTTGCACTGAATTAGGCCATTGGTTTATCTAGCTTAGTACTGATTGGCAATGGCTGTCCAGTGTTTCTGACTTTAAGGCTCTCTCTGAGCCCTACCCGGAAATGGAACCTGGGACATTTTTCATTAAAGGAGCTGCTCTTCCAGTGAGCTATGGCCCTGCCTCGCAATAATAAATGCCCCACTAATATGAATAATGAGAAAGACAGTAAGTGAACTGAAAAATAAGAGCACAAGGGATTTGTTGGGGAATTATGGAATGATTTTGAGAATGATTTCTCTGGATATAGGGAATGACTGGTTGTGATTGGAATAAGATTGGATGGGGAACCTGTGGCCCTCCAGATGTTTGACTAATGTGCCTGTCATTCTTGGCAATAGGCCATGCTGGCTGGAGCTAATGGGAGTTGGGGACACAGGAGGGCCAGATGTCCCCCAACCCTGGTTTAGATAACGTAGGACAAAAAGCAATCACCAAAACTTCACCATAAACTCCTTTGTGATCTTCGGATGAAGGGCTGTATAGAAATTTAATAACTAAGTAGTAAAATAATTACTGTTTCTAAAAGTGAACTGGCAAACAACAATGAAGATTGGTGGAATTGTTCAGATACATAACTCGCAAAAGCACTCATGAGTAAGCCCTAAATGGAAGCTGGAGGTGCCAATCACAAAACGTCACCCTCTTCACGCAGGGTGCTTTCTCTTTCTGGAGAGCTTGGTTGTATTAACACTTAACTGACTGTTTGGGGGTGTCTTATTTCATTCTCCATCCTGCTGACTCCAGATCATTCAGGAATACATTCAGTGACACCAGTGCTAAGACATATCAATGAAACTTCCGTTTACGTACCAAAAGTTAGTTGCACTTGTAGGATTCCTGTGTGCTTCTTTTCTTACCCCACTGTTATTAAACCAGCCTACTTACCTACCACCTCGTTTCACTAAACTTGTCCTCCTTAAGCACTGGATTGGAAGATAACCAATGTAACAGCCAATTTATAAAACAAGATACAGGAGGTGATCCAGGAAATTACGCACCTGTCAGTGTAATGTTGGTCCCTTCTCTACTGTAAATCCACTTTGCCACAATGTCTTCATCAACCTTAACCATTGTTAAAATGAGGCCAGTGAGATTCCCTGTTAAGCAGGGGTTGAAGCAGTTTTGCAAGACCAGAGTTAAAGGATGTTTGGTTAGTAACAATAGTTAATGTCACGGCAGAGGTACGGTTAAGGCTTTGAAGGGAAGAGCAGAGATTTATAGATCAACATATTATGGCTGCAGTGACTTTCAGAAGCAGAAGTATGCAAAGTAAGAGAAGCCACTGTGCAGTTAACATTCTTCCAGATGAAATCAGTAGACATAATTAAGAAACGGCAGGGCATAGTCTACTAAAGCCTGTCCTGTCTGCAGCACAAATATAAAAAACCTTGTCCATTCTTTATGAATATACCTTTAACTTTTTATTAGAAAAAATAGGATTTGAGGCTTTTGAAATACTGAAGAACCAAGGGGGGGGGGAATGATGCCAATGTTTTAAAATACAGCAAAACATGTGGGAATAACCAGGTAGCATCCTCCCCTCCTGCTGCTTCATATACAAGAATTTCCTTGTTCTACCTACCACCACCACCAGCAGCATGCAATCTTTACTCATTTTCAGTTCTTACATGGTTCTTTGTCTGGAAGTTGCAGGCTTTTGTTTTGCTGAAATGACATGGATTCTATACCATTATTTCTGTACAGATGTTTGTACATTACTTGCACTATAGCAAAAGATGAGGTCATGGGGACCTAAGATTGTAAAGTAGCTGAGTTCTAGCATTATGAAACGGGTCAGTTGCACATCAGATCAATTAGCATGATGTCTACAGTGAATAAATGCACAAGAAAATACAGTTGAAAAGGAAGTTGCCAAGAAGAAGATGACTCTTTAAACTAGTTGTGGAATGTTTGTCTTCTTTAATGACAGACGTCTACACAGCTCTCCCAAAGTGAAGCAGTGTATAGAAAAAGGGTGACCAATACTACATTATGGTGTAGTTGACAGCACATTGTGTATGTATTGCAGCAGATCATATGAAAAACAGCTGATCTATTTTCATGCACACATACACATTCTGGTGAGGACAGGGAGCTGATGATTCCATGGATGCATGGGCTACATGCAGCCCTGAAAATAGCTAGCAAATGAGCTATCACCCAAAGTAAAGAAGTGTGTATCTGTACATAAACATGAACAACAGAAGCTAGACTGGTTTTGCCATCTTAGTGCGATTTAATGTTTAGATGGAAGGTATGGGATGCTTTTGAGATGAAGCAAGATTTTTGGCCATACTGTAATTAGTTTTCACATTGCCATGCTGATGTTGAAAATCTGAAATCAGTGCATTTCCCTGGAACATGTATTTCTAGTAAACATGGTAGCAGCCCACTGATGGAATAAAATGGATATCTGTTTTGGTGTCCTTGTGAAACTGTGTCTATACAGATGGTACATATCAGGAATTGTTCCTGTTTGCTGGACAAGGTCTGCCCAACTTGGGATTGCTGGTGATGGGGTTCCCTTCTATATCTTTTTGTCTGCAGTTCAACACCACTCTACCTCTATTTAGTAGAAGCACCTTCAGATCTGGCCTGCAAACTTACCGTAACTGCAAAGTGTCAAGTCTAGGTAAATATGAATGATCCCAATTTCCTTCGTATCTTTGTTGTATTTGCATGTTTCTCTGTTCGGCTCGTTCCATATTTTACTGAAACATCTTTAGTAGCATAGTTAATCAAACCAACTCAAATGAAACTAAGATCAGCAGGCCATCTATTCTAGTGCTGCCTGTTACCAGGCTGTACAATGAAAGACTTCACAAGTCAAACCCAGCCCACCCATCATGAATGGTGATCCACTTGGCCGCAATAAAACTAGTGTCTGGAACTGGGAAAGAAGATTGTCAAGTGTGTGACAAGCCACAATTCCTGTCCGTAGGGATACATTAGATTTTTAGCTGGAGTTGCCTGAGATCTTATACAAAAGTATGCACCCTATTATTGGCTTGTGCCACCTTACAGGGTTTAATACCTCACATTTTGGTCAGTTCACCCTCATGGCTAGGAAGTTTTAAATGCCTGCCTGATGTTAAATACAAATGGTAATTCTCTTTGTGCATCCCATTCCATTGGGAAGACAATTTGAGTAGCAGCATTATGTACAAGGATAGATATTCCATTGTTGCCATCTAGTGGGTATTTGCTGGTGGAGTATTCACAGGGGTGATTAGCAAGTGGATACTTTGTTCTTGCTGCCTGGAAAAAGTGTTCTCACATGGAGCCACTTGACATGTTACAAACTTTCTACATCAAAGAACGTGGATTTATATTTGATATAATAATTATTACGTTTTAAAATCACTGCTACTAATAGGTAGGAAACTACCTCACACCAGGTGATACTTTTGTCCCTGACGCCTTGTGCTGTGTGCTCTGATTGGTAGTGTCTTAGGCAGAAGAGTTTGGATTTGGATTTGATATCCCGCTTTATCACTACCCGAAGGAGTCTCAAAGCGGCTAACATTCTCCTTTCCCTTCCTCCCCCACAACAAACACTCTGTGAGGTGAGTGAGGCTGAGAGACTTCAGAGAAGTGTGACTGGCCCAAGGTCACCCAGCAGCTGCATGTGGAGGAGCGGGGAATCGAACCCGGTTCACCAGATTACGAGTCCACCGCTCTTAACCACTAACATTGGAAATGTGAGGTATTGAATCTAGACCTTCTGCATGAAAAGCATGTGCTGAGCTATGGTCCCTTCCCATAGAATACGAAACATGAGTGTCTCAGTCTTAAGTGTATATGCCAAGAAGTGGTGATGCGTGTGTTTATGTACATGCAGCAAAACGTGTGTGTGATGATCAGAAATGACTCTGGGCATTTGTAACCTGTGAACTAAACAAATTAAGGGGCCTGTTGACAGATTTCCTTGTTCATTTTGTGTGATAGCCCCTGTAGGTCATCAGAAGTGACATGATCTTTGATCTTTTTCTGGCCCTTGTTTCCTTTTGAGTATAGGAAAAGATGCTTTCCTGAAGCGTATAGAATTACATATGGAAGCGTGTTCATTCTCAAACTATTACCCCCCACCATTAAACCACTTTTAACATAACCTAAAAGGCCAATATACCATATTCTGTAATGAAAAGGTCTGTTGCACCAATATATGGTACTTGATAAAATTTAAAACTTGATGCCTATGGTTAACTTACTCTCTAATCCTTTCTAGGAGACGGTGTAGTGAGAGCCAGCAGTGTTGTCTTCTGTCCAGATTCTGAAGACAGTTTGTATTTCACAAATTACTGTTGAAATGGAATTGACTTTCGGAGGCGGGAGGGGGACATTTGCTGTTAAATGTCTTTCATCCCCTTAAGCAGCTTTTCCTCCTTGGGTTTTCTGCTTACTCTTTAAGTAGTGACCTCTTTCACACTTTTAGGTTGCTAGTATTTGGACCTTCAGAGGTGAGTTAGCTTTTTCTGTGTTTTGGGATATTGGGAAGGCATGGGATACCAGGCTTGTTAGACTTGGCTATTTAAAATGTTTCTTGCAGTTTTGTTTGTACCTAACAATGTGTTAAAAACTCGGTTTTATGGCAGAGGCATTCAGTTGTATGTTCAGGATTTGAAGGTATACTTAATTTCAGTTTTCATAGTATATAAATTTACTATCACACTGGTATGTTAAGGCACCACAGCTTCAAAAGGTTATCTTTTGGAAAAGTCCTTTAATTTATTTCTTTTTATTACATAGTCAACAAACTGTTATAAATGTTACATGATATGGCTTCTTCCAATTGCTGCAGAATTTTGCTTGCTTATGTAGTCAGTTCAGCTTTTTTCTTGCCTCCATTTTTGGGCTACTGGTGCAAGGAATAGTGAAAGGGAAGAAACAAGGTAACAGCTGCCCGCAAAAATGAAGGAGTAAGCATATGTCTGAGTGTAATCATGTAGCCAACCTGTAGGAGGGAATCTGAGTTCAGTTACTTAAGTTTTTGATATTTCAGTTGAATATCACTTCATTTCCCACAACATTACTATTGCAGAGCTTATATAGAAGGGCCAAGGAAAATAGCTGAGTTTAAATGTTTATTCTGCAAGACTATAGAAGTCCACAGTACAATACTCAAGATTATTTTTGCCCCACCCAAAGCATTTGTTGTACAATACATTTTGGAGCATGAAACAAATACCAGTCTGGCCACACAGCAATCAGATGAGATACGCTCTTACTTTGAGATATCTGACTGGTGTACTATACATACAAATAAATAAATCCCTGTGGCCTTTTTTAAGTAACACTACCAGTTTTCCTCTGAGCAATATTTTTGTCCTCTGCCAAGATGTTCTTAAAATGTGCCACCAGAGGGCCCACTCTTTTTTTCTTCACTGGAATACATGTCTGTTTCAAGGTATTCTGAAATGAACTCCCAGTGGAGGACTGTTTATACAGATTTCCATTCATGGGGTCCTTCCACATGCAAGTAGATCTACCCCATTCAGGGGCCAGTTGACAGTCAGAGGCAGGCTCCATTTAGCTATCAGGGCTAATAGTTGCTGATGGAGTTTGATATGAATCTGGTTTTTCGGTGCAATTCTATGCTGGTTTACTTTGGAAATAAGTCTTACTGTGTTCTATGGGGCTTATTTCCAGGAAAGTGTGCATAGGATTGCAGTCTTACCCCACAAGTTAACTTCATTATGTGAAAGAGTACTTCTGAATCTACTGTGTGTCAATTTTGCTGATTGACTCCATGAAATAATTACTTTTTTATCAACTTCCTCTACACCATGCATAATTTTATAAACCTTTTATGCCACACCATAGTCAACTTCTCCCACCAAACTAAAACACCTTAAAGCCCTAAATCTTTATTTTAGGGAAGTTTATCCAGCCCCCTGTCATTTCAGTTGTTGTTTTTTGTACCCCTTCCAGTCCTTTTTGAATTGTACACAATATTGCAAATGCTGCCACACTAGATTTATACCAAAGAGAGAGACTGTTTTAGTTCTTTTCCTAATAATAACATTTCGTGTTTTATTGCTACTGTGTCCTGAGCTGACATTTTCAGTGAGGTGTGCACTCAAGCAAATGCATTTTCCCCTCATTAGTTTCAGTTAACACCCCATTGCTTTGTATAATAATAATAATAATAATAATAATAATAATAATAATAATAATAATTTATTATTTATACCCAGCCACTCTGGGTGGCTTCCAACAAAACACTAAAATACAATAACCTATTAAACATTAAAAGCTTCCCCAAACAGGGCTGCCTTTAGATGTCCTCTAAAAGTTTGGTAGTTATTTCTCTTTGACATCTGGTGGGAGGGCGTTCCACAGGGCGGGTGCCACTACCAAGAAAGTCCTCTGCCTGGTTCCCTGTAACTTGGCTTCTCGCAGCAAGGGAACAGCCAGAAGGCCCTCGGCGCTGGACCTCAGTGTCCGGGCAGAACGATGGAGGTGGAGACGCTCCTTCAGGTATACTGGACCGAGGCCGTTTAGGGCTTTAAAGGTCAGCACCAACACTTTGAATTGTGTTTGGAAACGTACTGGGAGCCAGTGTAGGTCTTTCAAGACCGGTGTTATATGGTCTCGGCGGCCGCTCCCAGTCACCAGTCTAGCTGCCGCATTCTGGATTAGTTGTAGTTTCTGGGTCGCCTTCAAAGGTAGCCCCACGTAGAGCGCATTGCAATAGTCCAAGCGGGAGATAACCAGAGCATGTACCACTCTGGCGAGACAGTCCACGGGCAGGCAGGGTCTCAGCCCTGGACACAGAATTGACCTGTGCCTCCATGGACAGCTGTGAGTCCAGAATGATTCCCAGGCTGCGCACCTGGTCCTTCAGGGGCACAGTTACCCCATTCAGGACTAGGGAGTCCTCCACACCTGCCCGTCTCCTGTCCCCCAAAAACAGTACTTCTGTCTTGTCAGGATTCAACCTCAATCTGTTTTGCACTTACTCAGAATTGCCTTTGCTATTCTTCTGTTAGTCATTCACCCAGTTTAGAGAGATCTTTCTAGAGTTCATCACAACCTGTGTTTCACGACTCATGAGTAATTTTGTGTTATCCGCAGTCCTGACAGCTCCACTGCTTATCCTTGGCTCCAGGTTTATGAAGTTAATATTTATGAAGTTAAATAGCATCTCAACGCACATCCTTTGAGAACCCTACTGCTCCATTGTGAGAACTATCTTTGTACTTTATACTCTCGCCTTCCTGTTCTTTAACCGTGTTAGCAGTTCAGATCACCCCCTTATCTCAAGCTAAGTTTACTTTGCCTTTTGTGACACTATAATGGCTGTATGATTTCTCCTATCTGCTGCTTTTGACCCAAATAATTCTAATTGATTTTAGTCTTTTAACTTGATATTCTCTCTCTCTCTCTCTCTCTCTCTCTCTCTCTCTCTCTCTCTCTCTCACACACACACACACACACACACACACACACAATTAGCCAACTTGAAAGTGCTAGTAAAAGGGGTACTACCAGTGACCAATATGTGCATGTTCAGTAATTTCATGTTCTTTCTTTTAAGAACTCTCAGGTAATGTGACTGGGTTGCACTCCAGTGACTTGTTAATTTGTAATTTGTCAGTTAGCTTTAAACATCTTCATTTGTTGCCTGTATTGACACAGGACCTCAGATGCCCTCCAAGATAACAATAGATTCTGATTTGGATCTCTCTGCAGCTTCTACCACAGTGACTAGTGATGCAAAGATTCCGTTTAGCCTCTGCAGTCTCCTTATTCAGTACTTCTTTTACACCTTTCATTAAGGTACTATGTCTCCCTGGTTGGTTTCCTACACCTGCTGCATTTAAATACATGTTTTGCTCATGCCTTTAGCAGTTTCCTCTTCATTGCTTTAATTGTTTGCTTTCTTGTTGCTTGATTTCCCCCCCCCCCCAAAAAAAACCTTGTGTTCTTTATTTTCCTCATTTTAAAAGTGCAGGTAGCCAGTGTAGTACCCTTCAGTTGCTACTGGACTAGAGAGCTCCCATCAGCCCCAGGCAGCATGACCAATGTTCAGGGGTGGTGGGCGTTGTAGTTAACAACATTTGGAGGGCACCAAGTTGCCTTTTTCTTCACACTGTTGTTTAACCATGCTAGTAGCCTGTTGGACTTGTATGCCACAGGTTAGAAAGGGAATGAACATTTTATCCAAGTTTCTATTACAATGGTTTTAAACAAACTCCAAGGTTACTGAAGGGATTTGGCCATCCTTTCAACTTCCATTTTATGTTTTCAATTCTGCCTGCTACGTAAGTCCTGAGGCAACATCTAGCCATTTTGAAAAACAGATTGAAGACTAAAATCACACACAAAGCAGGCAACTCGGGGCAGAGTTAAAAGGCATAGCAGCTTCCTGGAGGCAAGCACAAGCAAAGGCCTGGGAGCACAAATGTGTTTTTAGAAGTTGCCAAAATGACATTAACTGTGGCATTTTCCTGAACTCAAAGGGCACGTGGTTCTACAACAAGAACACTACCACAGGAAATGTGAAACTACCCAGTTCCAGGAATGTGAATGTGGAGTTGTAGGTGTGCTTCCTCATCCACATTCTCACCCAGTCATGCAGGACTAAAGACAGCTTGAGGTGAAAGTCTCTCCTAGTTGGCAATGAAATTTGCCAGCGTTACAGGACAAGCCAGCATTGGCTGGTTGCCTGGGGAAATGGGATTTATTTTCTCTTTTGAATGGGTCTGTACCACCTTAAAAATCAAACAAGTCAAGTACATTGGATGTCACAGGAAAGGGGCCTTGTATTCCTCTAGTCCCTGTGAGGGCAGAAAGGGAGAACCAACATTGGGTGCCTACTTCTTGCTGCTATGGAAATCACTGCAGGGTGTTGGGAGCAAACCAAGGGAAGAATTGGATCCAAATCCTTTTTAGTCCCCTGACACCCTTTCAATCTAGGGAGGAAACTGTCAGCCCTATAGCTGGCACAGTGAGAGTGCTCCTCCACCTTTTCTCTCACCTTGCTGGCAAGACCTAGCAGGAAAGTAGATGTGATAGTTTGTTTGCCTTCCATTCTCCTTTTAAAAAAAGGATTCCAGCCTCATTGAATTCAATGGGGCTTACATCTCAATAGGCATGCAAGGGATTTGAACTGTCAATGTCTGAATACAGAGGTTATTCCCCTACCCCAGCTTTTCTGGATTATCTGTCATTTTGTTCCTGGCTGCTTCCTATGCTGCTGCAACTTGATTGGCTAACAGCTACATATGTTCCTTTTACTGGCATGTCAGTTACATGCTAGAGATGCATTAATTTTTTTCCAGGGGAATGAGGCAAAGGAACCCTTTATCACATGGGACTGTGAGAGAGGATTTAGGGCCTTTTTCCATTATCATAATTTATCCTAATGTGCCCATTGATTCTTTTCCAGAGGACTCCACACAGAAAAGGGAAAGACAAAGTAGGGAAAAGGCTAGTCCATGGGGATAACCAACACGATTCCCTCCAGACGTTGTTGAACTCCCAACTCCTATCAGCCTCAGCCAGCTTGGCCAGTGATCAGTGACAATGGGAGCTGCATCTCAACACCCAGAGGACACTACTCTGACTACCCCTGGAATAGAAAGTCTAGGGAAGACCGTGAGAGCGAAAGAGGGCCAGAGCTGTGAAGAAGGAAGGTAGGAGGCAAATACCCAGCCTGCAGCAACCGTGAGCAATATTTTTCCTTACTATTGTTATTTATATTGCATTATCCATGTACCTGGCATTTCACAAAGGTGCTTTACAATAGACAAAAGGGAAACAGAGGAAGTGGAAGGATATGAGATTGTTTAACATTTCAACTGATGGTGCTACACAGTTGCTGCTGCTTATTTCCCTTGTGGGTGGGCAACAGTTCACTGTTACTTCCTAAGGATTTTTTTTCTCTTCTAGAGAGGCTTGTACCCCACAGGCAAGAGGAAGGATTAAAAACACAAATGCATGCTTTATACTCCTTTTCCACACACCTTGAACAGGGTTAAGGAAGACCCTTTTTTGTGCTGACTTTTACTATAAAATGAATGAAAGTCCATAAATAGGTTGGTCTGTTGATAGTGTTTTGGAGGGGAAAACCCAATACAGAATCCAGTGAAGTCATTGTGTGAGTGGAACAGCTTAACACTCGTGCAACTGAACTTTCCCTTCCTTCTCCTCTCCCAGAGGACTCCCTGCACCCTTTGAAATCTGCTGGGGGAAACATCAGAGCAGATATCAGGGGATGTGGAGGGGAAGCAGCTGGAGGAGGAGAGGGAAGGGAAGTTCTGTGGCATGAGTGGAGGTCATTCAGTTTGTGCAGTGACCTTGTTGGATACAAATTTTACTCAGCCTTGCTTTTGACAAGAAAGGAATTCTAGCACTCTTTCAATGGAAGGAAGAGGTTGTTTTAAGTTACCTGCAATAGGAGGTCCAGCGAGGACTGCAAGGCCAGCAATGAATGAGGCATGTCCCAAAGCACTGTGGAATCTGGAGGCTCCTACAAACTCTACCTGTTGAAGCAATCGTTATTTATATGTTTTATAAATATTTTCTACACATTGTCCCCTATTTTGAAAACAGTTTGCATGTTCCCTTCATTTGCATGTTTAGAAATACATTTTTAAAGATAATAATAAAAATAAACCATCTGCAATTAAGCCATAGGTGACCAATCTCTGGCATAGCCAGTAGAGGTTTATGTGATGTGATAGGCACATGGGTCTTTCTCTGGCATAGACTTGAGCAGGGGTGACAAACCTTTTCCAGCCAGAGGGCTACATCCTGACCCTTCACATACCCCAGGGCTACTTTGACACCTGGCACCCTTATGGTGATGTCAGGTGACATCTTCAAAAGAGCTCACTGTCAGTCCCAACCAACTTCTTGGTGCCCACAGTGAGTCTCACTTTTTTCATTTGCAGGTTTTGTTTGGATTCAAACTCCACCTACAGATGGAGACTTTTCTGCTGCAGACAGGCATAGCTATCTACAAGGCCAGTCTATAGAAGAAAAATGTCCATTCACAGGTACATAAACTACACTTGCAGCAGATGTACAACTTCGAATGAGCTTACTGTCAGCAAGCCTCATTTGATGAGGAACAACCTGAAGCACGCTTTAAGCTCCAGATCACAACTGTATGTTTATCTATCCCACACTCCTGACCCCATTTATAATATCAGGTGGGTGATGTTGGGGGAAAATGATTCCACAGAGCAAATTAGGGTCTAATTTGTTCTGTGGGTTGGAAGTTCCCCATGCCTGGACTAGAGTCATATCTCTAGTCCTCCCTGTTTATCCAGTGTTGTACCACTGCATTCTCCCCAGCTCAATATATAATATTTGAGGTCAAACCAACCCAAGGACTATAAATGTATGTAGCTTGCAGTAGAATGGAACAGTCTCATATTTTAGAACTGTGACATGCTTGCTAAAAAAGATTGGCCACTACAGGTTTAAGCAATCTGAAATTAGAGGGGTTGACTATGAAGGGGATGATTTTCAGCAGGGAGAGAGCAATCTATACTTGGAGAACATTTCATACCAGAGCCCTACAACTGATGCCCCCACCCTGCTCAAGTCAAAGGGGTTCAATTAAGCACACTTTCAAAAGTGTGACAGAAGTCATGTGTAGTTTGGTTCTGAGGCAGTACAGAAGACTTGTTTAATTAATGCTTTGGAGGCAGAATCACAGACTCAAAATGCATTGGGTTCAATCAAAGAGATCTTCAGAGCATCTGTAAGGTTTTCTCATGTTCCTATGTACAAATGGGACCTCAGGTATATCATGTTCAGAGCATTTTTAGTTTTCTTGTTTATCTTCTGTGAACTGAAGTAGGTGAAAGTTTTGGATGGGCTGTGCTTTATAATAATTCTGGATCGCTTTGCTATTAGCCTTTTGATGATTAATTGCTTTCTTCTGCTTACCAATACAGGAAGTATCAGAGCCAGGTATCCACCACTGAAAATGGCAAAGCCTACAGAATAGGTCATAAGTAATGGGAAGGTTGTGGCAAGAGGACACAGCAGGTTAGTGACACCACAAAAAATGAGGTACATCTTGTGGTAATGATATTTCTTGATCCAGTTCTGATCTGCAATCCAACCAGAGAGCAAAAGGCTGACTGTCTCTGTTATACCTAAAGGGAAGCAGAAAAATAATGAATTTTCAAACAGAATTTATGTAGTAGAAGCATTGAAAAACACAGATAAAAGGTCAGAAAGGAAAGAGTTTGTACCCTTCTTTTATTTCTGTAATATACATGTGAAAATTCAAAATTTCAAGCCCAGAGGTTGGTGGCAGTTTACATGGAAAAAAAAGAATGTTATTTTACTACCTTTTATCTCTTTAACATTTAATATTTCCTTGCAGAGATCTAATACTTTTTTAAAAAAAAATTAAAATATCCTCCCAAAATAAAATAAAAACAGCTCAGGAAACTTTCTGTCTTTTTTATGCCACTTCTAATTTAGCTTACTACTTGGTATTCTTATGAAAACATCAGTGGCTCACATTGATTGTTTTTGTTTTTGTTCAGGACTAATTTGTTGATCTGCTTAATTGAAAGGTAAGTGCCATCCATTAGAATTTTGTATTTCATCACTACTAATCGCCAACAGTGATATCCTGGTAATCTGCCCGTGGGGGGGGGGGGAGGTCCTCAGGAATTTCCAGATTTTTATATGCCATTTGTGAAATATTTTATGAACAAGTACTAAAAATATTTTCAAAGCCCTGGCTGTCTTTTCCCCTCCTTTCATTTTACAACAAAGTATACTGGCTGCAGTCTAGCAAACTTGTTTATGTAGAAGATTACATGTATATATGCAGCCAGTTTCTTTGTGTTTTGTTTTTTTTGTTAAGAGAAAGTTTGCACATTCGAAATTATGGCCTTTTGCCATTACCTTCAGTCTGCATGACTCATATTTTGTATCCCTGCTCAGTAACTAGCTTTCTTAAAACACTTTGTTGCATGCAATTGCTGGGTTAGGTCCCAAGTCTCCAACTCCTACCTCTCGAAATTGCTTGCTGACAAGTACATTTGCCACAGATGTTACTCCCTTCATATGCCACTCTTGGTTTTTGGTTGGCAAATTTCAAATTGGAGGGAAGGGGAGTATTTTGGGTGGGTGACTGGATTTGGCCTTGGAACTTCTACTTGCTGATCCCTATTATGTATCATTGTCTTACAATGGGAGAAAATGGCTTCATTTAATAAAGTCTTTTTAATTACTGGAGTTCGTTTCTTATTTCATAATACAAATATCAAATGGGGAGGGGAACAGATTCTGTTCAGAACAATTTACTTAGAAGTTGATTAAGACACATTTTTAAAAAATTGATGAGGTGGCAGATTAAACACACCAGTTGGCATATAAAACACACATTAGAGACAAAGAGATGAGATATATTTTGTTATTCAGTGTACAGTGGTGCGCCGCAAGACGAATGCCTCGCAAGACGAAAAACTCGCTAGACGAAAGGGTTTTCCGTTTTTGCATTGCTTCGCTAGACGAATTTCCCTATGGGCTTGCTTCGCAAGATGAAAACGTCTTGCGTTGTTTTTTTTTTAAGCCGCTTGAGGCGCAGTTGCGAGGCACCACGGTATTGTATTTACTATTAACAACACTCTCTTACATTCTTGGTGGCCGCAGCACACCAGGGTCAATGTTTCTAGGGAGCTATTTATTAATCCAAAATCAGATTCATTTTTTCCCAGGATCATTTCTGTTGTGTTGTAAAAAAAATTATCCTTTCTTGTATTGCTATGAGATCTTTTTCTAACTAACATTTTGATTTCATACTTAAAAGCAACAGGTCTTTGGGTTGTTGTTTTTTTAATACAGTTGTATGTTGAGCCATAAGCAGTGTTACATTTCTTTTCTACAGGAATTAGTTTCTCTTCACCCAAAGTGAATTATTAGTGAAGCTGTCATGCAGAGATCTTAAAAAAGCCACTTTAGAAGTTGAGTTTTTCTTACCAGCCACTGAAATGATGTAAGCAGTATCCATTGGCTCGATGCCCAGTGTTTTAGCTCTGGCTGCAAGGTGGAAAGTGGGGATAAAGTAGGCTAGCTGGCTGAAGAGAAAAGACCATGTGAAAATGTAGAAGAAAGGGTTTTTTAGCTGGGAAAAATCAACATGGCATTGCTTGCAAGAAAAAGGCTGCGGCTTGGAATTTCCCTCCTTGTTTGTCGGAAAGCAGTTTTGATTACCATTCCGATTGGGATGTTTGTTTTTGTGGCTCCCGTTCTCTGGCACTTCAGAACACTTGTTGTTTTCTGGGGCTAATTGTAGTCCAACATGCTGTAGATTGTTCATACTGATGGATTCATGATCGAGGGGATCTGCTCTGTTCGGTTCTGTGGTGCCAATTTTATCTTGGCTGTCTTCAATGGTCTCTACAATTTCTAGGTGCACAGGTGTTTGTTTGTCTTCGTGTTTAATACTTACAACTTTCTTTTTCATGTTAATCGGTCGTAGTAGCATGCTAGAAGGAACAAGGTTCAACATCACGCCACCATATATCAGTAGGGCACCTAAATGATTAGACAGAGATTGAGATGTGACAATAACAGGGAAATAGAAATGTTAATAAATTCTATTAGCACCCCCTCTGAAGGAACATTTTGGTGACTTTCAGAGGGTCTAAAATAAGTTAATTTTCAGTCATGCTGGGAGAATTGGCATTCTTTAAGGCAAGATATCAGAGGCTTTTCTACTTCCTTCCCAGGACTCCCCAAGGAGTCTTCTTCCACTTGCAAAAGGTTTTCCTGGTACAGAGATGATTTGAGCCTTGAATGACAAAGACGTACACAGGAGTACCCCAAAGCTATGCACCTGTTCCTTTAAGAAGCAAAGCACACTCTCTCAGTGCTACTCTCTAGACTTGACTGTGCAGGTGGGAATGAATCTACTAATAAAGTGCCTTCCTGACCAGGAAGATACCATGGTCAATAGTATAAAAAGCCACCTAGAGATTGAAGAAGAGTAGCAGGGTTGCACTCCCCTGTCCCACTCTCAAAGCTGATACACATAAGGTGGTAATTACAATGAAATGTGGGAAGTGAAAGCTACCAACCTTGCCATCCATACGTTTCTATCAGGACTTGAACAAATGGTGTTAGTATAACACTCAGTCCCATTCCTGAACGGCCAATTGCATTGGCTAGAGCCAGGCGTTTCTTGAAGTACTTGACAATCATCACAGCTGCTACCTGATACAAGCTAGCAAAACCCAGTCCTAAAATGAAAAGAAACACATAACAAAGATGCTCCTTCTCCTGGGCCCATCCGAAGGATGGTAGGCAACCCTAGATTTGGGTGCCACACAATGAAAGGAGAAGGAGGGAAGCTTCTGTCGTACAGGCTCAAGTTATTGAGCGAGTGGAACTATTTTGTCCAACTATTTTGCCCAAAATGTAATATCTTGATATTTTAATAAGCACGCGCGCACACACACACATATTCAATTTCAAAAGTAATCTTAAGAGCTGACAAAACGAACTCCAGATGATGTCTTTTTCACCTTCTTCAATGTAATTTTTTTTTAGGGCATGTGCAACAAAACATTTTTGTCTACCTAGTGGGTCACATATGAATGAAAGGGGGCACTTGCCTGTAGGTGCCTCCAGTAGCCCAACAGGTAGAGTAGCTCCCTTTGGTTACCCAGAACTTTTTCTAAATTGGGCCCTGTGTCTCAGCAGTGCAGGAAGACCAAAAATAAACAAAATCCCCCCAACCCAACATTAGCCTGACTGTTACTCAGTTTTTCTATTTCCAGTTAGACTTTTCTGTTATTGTGGCTGATTTTTAAAAATATGGTCAAGGTAAGCTCACCTGTCAGGAATCCCATAGACACACAAAGAAAGGGGATGTTTGTGGCCAATATGCTGATAAGACAACCAATGCCAACCAGGCAAGCCCCAATCACTGATGCTGGTCGTTCTCCTATAATTTCACATACTACGGTTACCAGTGGTGCTGCAACAGAGAAGAAAAACAGCTTCATGGTGGCTTGGGGAAAGGGGTACAACTGGCAGAAGGAGAGACATTTTTGCCAGTTTTAGGGAATATTGAACCTGGCATATGCTTAACTTTTGGAAACTATATAATAGAGCTGTCAGGAGAATGTTTTCTGTTGCCTAAACAGAGCTGAGAGAAAAAACTTGCTTCAACATGGCTGATGAGAGTAGTCCTTAATATTAGTGGAGTTACTTATCACATGTGTATCCTCTTTTCTGCGCCGAGTTCAGAGTCGTATGCATGGCATTTCCCCTTCCTATCCTTCTGTGTGAGATAGATGAGGCTGACAGACAGTGATTAACCCAGTAAGTTCTGTGGGCAGCATGAAGATTTCAGTTCAGGTGTCCCCATTTTAAGTCCGGCACTATCCACTACATCAGGGGTGGCCCAAAGGTGGTCTGGGATCTACTGGTTTATCTCTGGGCAATTTGGGGGAGACCAGCAGCAGTTTATGTCCTTCCTTGCTCCACTGGGGAGACCTTAGGGTTCAAGGAAAAAATGAAGTAGTTCCCCTAAACCTGAATTTTGCCACCATATTGACACATGGATGCCGTTGATGTGCATCTATACTAAACAGTAATTTACACATTGTCTGTTCTTACATCCTGGTCTTAGATGCTTATAAGCTTTCAAGTGTTTTCAGGATGGCTGTATACATAGGTTAATGACAGTAGTTACTTAGGCTTTTCTTTCTTATTGTAAGCAACCCATGGTACAGCAAACAAATGCCGTACATGTGTAAAAAGTACCACTAAAAGTGTTTCGGGACTATTCAAATAAAGTATTTCCTCACCAAGTCAACCGTGTTTGTGCTAACCTGCTAGGAATCGAAGTGAGGACATGATAGAGCCAATCCAGCTGATTTGTTCAGAAGAACCGCCAACATGCTCTTGAAAGGCCACAAAGAAAATGGCAAAGTTTTTCGCTGTTCCCATTGTAGATACATTTACCTTAAAAGAAACAAAGCATCCAGTAAAATTGAAGCACGTGTATTGCCTGCTGCCACTTGTCCCTGCCCTACAGAATGTAGCATTTTCCATTTTTAGAATAACACCTGCTATTCCCTGGGCAAATTTGTGATGGCTTTTAACTTTGGATCACTCACAGTTGATATGAAACTAAATGAAATGGTGCTGAACTCCAGTGAGATTTCCCAAGTCCAGAAATTAGCTGACCTGGGAGAAAAAGTAGCCTGGAAGGAGAGGAATGGGAAGAGAGGGATGGATGGTGCAACATCCCTCCCAACTCTCCACTTCTCATTCCCTGACCCATCCACTGTGCTCAATTTATGGCTTTTAAGCAAGCATTGAAAGACACAGATTTGCAGCTGGCGGTCTAGTTCCATCCTGGCAAATTGAAAGGGAAATTTTGTTATGCATGAGTATTGAAAGTGTCCCATAGGCTGCCCAAGGAAGTTCCCAAGGGGGAGAGTTCTTACTGGGAATGGCTTTAGTAAGAGCGCCCTGTCAGTGCAGACCAGCACTGAAAGGGAGCCCTACTTGCCAAGGAGGAATTGGGAGCAGACTTTTAAGCTCAAGGTTGCTCCTTTTCAGCCATGTCTTTACCTGCCTACATAGGTTGTCCAGTGTTGGGTACATGGGTCTGCTCTGGGGAAATGTCTCACAGGCCATATTGGGACCCCTGCTGGGTCTGAGGTCTCCCCCACCACTCTGTGATTATAAAATGTTAGGTGGGAGATTTAATCTCATGGTGTGCACCCCTCCCCTTAATGTTTCTCTTCTTGGCTATTAATATGTTTTGGGGGGGTTGAGCATTCAAATTCTATTCCCCCCCACCGCTGCCCCCAAAGTGGCATTCAACTAAGAAGAAGAAGAAAAAGAGTTTGGACTTGATATCCGGCCTTTCACTCCCCTTAAGGAGTCTCAAAGCGGCTAATAATCTCCTTTCCCTTCCTCCCCCACAACAAACACTGTTGTGCCCAAGGTCACCCAGCAGCTGCATGTGGAGGAGCAGAGACGTGAACCCAGTTCCCCAGATTACGAGACTACCGCTCTTTAACCACTACACCACACTGGCTCTCAGTGGTTGCATGCATGGAACAAAGTCCACCTGTGCAATGGAAAGCAGCCCATATGTACCCCCTGCACTCCCTTAAATTTGTGGGGAGGGTTAAGAAACTCCAGAAAAGTATTAGGGTGCACATAGGGGGTGAGGACAATAAAGTCTTATTGCATGTGTGGACCTCATTCCCTCTGCAAATACCCCCATTTTTTTACGTAAAATGCCATATACATATACTTTGTCACAATTCTTACTTACCAGAAAAAAGTTAAGCATAATCATCCACCCCCAGCCTCCATCGGGAGCTTCTGCACTGTCGTGTTGTTTGGTGCTTTCTTCAGCTTCTGGCTCACCCTCTGTTCTCTCCATTCCTGCTGCAGATTTGAGCTCCAGCAAGTAGCTGCAATTGACTTTGTTAAAGGGCTCTTACACCCAAAAGATAATAGTCCACATTGCTGACAAACCCTCAAAATAAAACTGCCATTGCTGCTTTAACACGGTCTGCAGTTTTTCAACTTAAACATTAACCCAATGTTTTTAAACACTAAAACGGTGGTATCACCCTAGTGAACAAGATGGACCTCTTAATTTTACTGCCTTTCTAGTTGTTTTTACTGCTTTGACATTAAAAGAAAAATATATCAGAGTGGTTTTGTTTTTTTAAAGCTCTGTGGCGGTTAAGGGGTATGTTTTATCAGCTGAGACTTTTGCAGCAAGATCCTTCTGCTTGACAAGGGAAGCCTCGGAAGTAAATGTCAGAACCTGACCTGTATTGTGAGTCAGACAACTGCTGCCTCTCAGGGAAAAGGCTTCTGAATTGACCCTAGTACATCCTGGGCAGGAAATAACACAAAAAGGCTTGTCTCCATAGTGCTTTGCTGAAGCCTGGGCTCTAGCATGTCTTGCATGCTTTTTAATTCAAACTCTGTTTCCCTTTCATCTTAATTGTGCTTTGGTCTCAACTCTTGGTTTCAGCATACACCTGGTGAGCAAAAACTTCAGGCATCCAGTAGGCATTAGTTTAAGGAACAGCCCCAGCACCTGAAAAGAAGGCTTGTTGAAGAGGACAAGAAGCAGTTGCTGTTCTTCTGCACAGGCTTTTTAAGCAACTGCTTGCTGCCTCAGCTAAATTCTACTAGGCCCTGCTTATTTACTAGCTTCCCCTGCTCAAGTCCCTCTCCCCACCAAGGTGGGCTAACAGCAGAGGCAGGAGCCTGGCCATGCCTCCCACATTCTTAATTCCTTCCTGCTAGAGGGTTCAGGAGCAAGGCAGGATTCATTTATACAGAATCATTGAATTGTAGAGTCGGAAGGGACCACAAGGGTCATCTAGTTCATGAGTAGGCAAACGTAAGGTCTAGGGGCCGGATCCGTCCCAATCGCCTTCTCAGTCCGGCCCACGGACGGTCTGGGAATTAGCGTGTTTTTACATGCATAGAATGTGTCCTTTTATTTCAAATGCATCTCTGGGTTATTTGTGGTGACTATCTGGTGCTTCAACCTCCTGCAATGCAGGAATCTTTTGCCCAACATAGGGCATGATCCTGAGATTAAGAGTCTCATGCTCCACTGACTGAGTGATCCCTTTTGTTCAGTGTTCCATTTTAAATGCCTGCCTGCACCTGTAGAAGCTATAAAGAGAACCTACAGTGCCAGTACCCCTAGTTATGCAATGTTCTTTGGTATGAAAGTAAATAATTGCAAAATAACCGTGACAGGTCAAAACACTGGCCATTTCCTCTTAATGGCTCCGTTGTACCTTTAAAATAAGAAACCCTGCATGTTTGAAGGTCAGCAGCTGAAACCTAGCTTCAGAGGAAGCCCTCTGTACCCTGAGTATAAGAGTCTTGATATCATTGGCGAAAACAATGTCTTTTTTCCTACAAGTGGATTGAGCCAGTGCCCCTGGAGGTAAAGCCCTTGTCCTGGCTCACTTTGAATTATTATTATTTTTAAAGAAATAGCTCAGCATACCACCATTGGCATGAATTTATTTGATTTTTAGATTACACAATAAAAAATATTCCCTAGCACATGAAAAGGTAGGTTGGTTTTCATCTTGAGGAATATGTGATATTTCCTTCTTTAAACAAGTATCCATAAAAATAAATTTCTTTATTCAAGTATTCTAGGTTAGAAATGTGTTCTTGTTTTTTTTAAAATAAAAACAACAGAAATTTGATTAAGATTTATCCCCCTGGGGTGAACACTTCATTTTACAGCAGTTACATCCAAAATACAAGTTGGATTGTATTTTTCATGCAGTGTATGATGCACAAGGTAAGGCATTTAATCATATAATTGTTTTGATATGCTCATTAGTAACCACCTTTAGATGGTACTGTTGCTACTATTTCAGTCCCTTTCCACCACACTTGCACAATGAGCAGAGATGCATACATAAAAGGAATATAAACAAACAGCACCATATTCTAAACAGGGAGCATGTTCTCTCTCAACTACACAGGTATAAGTATGTCATCTACTAAACAATAATTTCTTGTAGAGAGAGAGCAAGGTATGTATGGATTCTGTGCATATTTTATAATTACATCTCAAAGCAGGTGCAGGCATATGATAGAATACTCATATTATTCAAATAATCGGTTTTATAGGGTAAAGATCCTTACTCAGGCTTGTAGAGTATGATTTGAAACTGCAGAAGCAGCTATCAGAGGCTCATCAGCAAGGAGCCTGTGTAGAATGTCAACTACTTCACATGAATTAGATCAGTGTTTTCCAAACTTGGCCCTCCCATCATCCCTAGCTAGCAGGACCAGTGGTCAGGGATGATGGGAGTTGTAGTCCCAACATAGCTGGAGACCCAAATTTGGGAAACACTCGATTAGATTAGAAAGGGAAATGAACCTTGGCATACTCCACACAACTACCACAAGGGACCCACTTTCCAGAACCTCCCTACCAGGCAGGAACAATCAGGACAGCTTCAAATCCAAACCCAGACAGATGGTCCAGGAATATATGGTAAATAAGGAAAGGTTGAAAGGAGAATCAACAGGATCACCTTCATCTTGTATTTTCTGGCATAGTAATCCGCTAGAGCAGCTAATACATTTTACTTCAACTGGGATGGAAGCTAGATTGAAAAGGATTCTGATATGTGTCGTGGCTATCCTGCTGCCCTTCATCCTAGGATTAGGTTGTACTTGAGAGAGTGTTCTGATGAGCACAAACCCCACATTCCACACTTGACATGAGTCCCTGCTCTATTTTCTTACACATTGTAGTCATGTGCCTTTTTTAGTGTTACATTTCTGGCTCTATTAACACTTTCCATTGAGTTAACCTATGGCAGAGTTTGGTCTGAAATGTATTGGTCCTCAGGACTCCAGAGGGGATTCAGATTTGTTCGTTCTTAGGATATCCTAAATGCTAGATGTATAGGTCTCTGGAATTAGAACATAAAATCAAGAATTGTAGAGCTGGAAGGGACCGTGAGGAACGTCTGGTCCAACGTCCTGCAATGCAGGAATCGTTTGCCCGTGGAGCTTGAACCTGCAACTCTGAGAGTCCCATGCTCTACTGACTGAGCTATCCCTGATTCATGAAATAGCCAGGTTTACTATCAACCCTGTGTGTATCTCTTGATCAGCTAGTGGAATTCAAGAAACTCAGAAGAGAGCGCTTTTCAGATGGTAGCTAATACACTGCCATCAGCTAACAAGCAGATGACACAAAACAGTTTGTCTCATTAGTCATGCAACTATTATGGTCAAGTCCCTTTTAAATATGTGATTGTTAGTTTTGTACATAGAAGGAAGCTCAGTATACCAAACAACTGCATTTTCTTAAGACAAGTGAATGTCATTGCCTGGCTAGACACACCAAATAAAACAACATTAAGTCAAACGGTAGTGAACAAGCAGTGTGTTCTAGTTTGTTTATTTATTGATTTATTGAGTATTGGGGCCACCTGACAAGGTGCTCTCCCCAGCCATGTAACAGGAAAACATTCCACACATGATAATATGAAATGGCACAAGTTCAGAGCAATTAAGATTCCATACCAACTTGGGAGAATGTTTACAGTCCAATCCAGCTAGGTTCTACCTAGTGATAGAGGATATTCAACCTGTATTAATCTGTAGAAGAGTAGTCCACAAAGATGCATAAATGTTGAAGAGCAAGGAGTATTGTGGATGTATAAGGTTAAGATGCCATTTTGTGTACTGCTACTGTGATGCCATCATGCTTCTGGATCATGATATTGCTGAAAGAAACAGAAGGTTTGTTTTTAAACACACCACTTTCATAGAATGAAACAAGTCCCAAATGCTAACCAAAATAACTGCAGCCCACTGTTGTTGCCTTTAGATCTGTTGCTTTTCATATCACACATAGATTCTCTTCACTTGTCATCATTTGTAATACAGCTATAGACATTTTGATGACACCCCTTTTAATCACCATTATTTCAAATATTAGCAAAATCAGGTAGACTTTAAACCCAGAATTATTTATTAAACCTTTTTCCTTGTAAACATTATCAGTGCCCTATTTGGGCATTGGCTCCACTCACATGTTGACCAACATGGGAGTTGGGGTGCATCACCACCTTTAGAGCACTTCAAAAGTTTTGAGGCTCCACACATACACAGTTTAAAGCCCTGTGCTACTGGAGATCTAAATCCACAGGGAGACTCTGTAAGTAGAAGCTTCCCACCTCAGACCTTCACCCTCAAATTCATGGAAGGCTCCAAATGTGATCATGGTGGCATGCTGGAGGGAACAAGGCCTGGAAGCACACCCCTGCTTACAAGAAACTTAACACTTAAAATAAGGCTTAAGCCAGCCTTATATTTGTGCACTAGCCTGGTACCCATTTCATGTAGGCAACTGAGTGAACTGGCAGAGGAAGGTTGGTACACCCCATCCCTCATCAGTGCCCAACACAGAATGCAGCTCTTCACCCCTGCCAGCCCCAGGCAGACTAGTAACTGGGAGGTGTATTTACAAGGCTTCAATAAGTATATGTTTAAAGCCTAAAATTTGTCCTACAGAACTCCAAAGTCAGTGAAGCCACATGCACCAAGGAAGAATCTTTCAATTTATTCTGTGATATCAGCATCCTAAACAGATGGTCCTATTTCCTCTTATGTTTCCCACAACCCATTAGCAGAAGAGAGCAAATTATTCCATAGCAGAGGGGAAACTACAAGGACGAGGCTCTTGCAACATGCAGTATGATCAAGGGAGGGTGTAGCACTATAGATAAGAAAAGTAGGAAGAACAATAACCTACTTCCCAGCTACACTGAGAGCCTGATGGCAAAACACATTAAGTGAGGCTAGTTAAGATTTTGTGTCTTCTTCACTCTTAAAAGTACTTTTGCAAGTCGGCTCAAATTCCAAGAACAAAAGATCAGAAATTGAAGTTGTTCTTTCCAAACAAGTTACCATGCACATGGAAGACAGAACCCAGAGAGCCGCAAGGATTAACCAATTTATCCATATGAGAAGGCAACTTAAGCAATGGGCCTGTCACGTCAGTTAATTTGTCTTAAGTAAAGGAAGTAATAGCTCCAAATACACATACCCAGTATCTGATTCGAGGCACACTACAGGAATATCTGTTGGATCAGATGTCAGTTTGGCCGCTTGCTGGGCTAGAACAGATATCACACCTGCATGTTCATCTGAGAGGGTACCACGGCCTAGAAGACAATGGTTTATCATTTAAAATGAGTAAAGAAATACAGGATGTGGTCAGTTCAGGGATGCAAAACAAAAAATGCTGACTGAAAAGGGGGAAACCAAATGTAGTCCTTGACCAGAGAATTTTCAATTCCATAAACTGAAAATAATAACAAAGAATGGATGCCAACTGCAGTATTATGGAAGCTTGGCAGTTACAAAGTAATAATGTTTTTCAGGCAATCATCCCAGTGCTAGCATTTTACATTTTATTGAATATTCCAGTAAATACTTTGACACAATATAAAATTTAAACCACATTAATAGGGCTCTTAATTTCCCCCATCAAATATTTCAAATGTATATGAAAGTAAAGGGACCCCTGACCATTAGATCCAGTCGTGACCGACTCTGGGGTTGCGGCGCTCATCTCGCTTTATTGGCCGAGGGAGCTGGCATACATGTGGCCAGCATGACTAAGCCGCTTCTGGCGAACCAGAGCAGCGCACGGAAACGCCGTTTACCTTCCCGCCAGAGCGGTACCTATTTATCTACTTGCACTTTGATGTGCTTATGAACTGCTAGGTTGGCAGGAGCAGGGACCTAGCAACGGGAGCTCACGCCGTCGTGGGGATTCGAACCGCTGGCCTTCTGATCGGCAAGTCATAGGCTCTATGGTTTAACCCACAGCACCACCCGCATCCCCGTATATGAAAGTACTGAGACAAAAAATCTGAAAGTACTGAAGGTTTTTTTAAAAGCTTTGTTTGCTTAATATATGTAAAATAAACATACTAAGTTGCATCACTCTCTAAGGCAACAAAAATTTCCTGATGCAATTTACCCTAATGGGCAAATATTTTTTTTCCCAATTAAAAAATATTTAGAAAACCCAAATAACTATTCCTTTCCTACTTCTTCGGCTCTTCCTCACTCCCATTCCATATCCCATTTTACCACCATTTGCTTCTCACTTCACTTTTCTCTTTCCCCATATTTCCTTTTCCCCCTGCATGCCCACTATCTGACAGTCTGACTTGTTTACAGCTGCTAGGGAATGGTTAAGTGAAGGCCAAGAAGGTCTCAGACATAAGGAACATCTGACAAGTTTTCTAGGACACAGAGATTTTATAGAGGCAGCCTTAAGAAACAGAGCCACTTGAGGAAGAAAGGTGATATGCAAGATTTGTTAGTGTTGTTGCATAAGAAAGTGGAGAGCGTGTGCATAGGGGGTTAAGGTATAAATGAGCTGAATCAAGAGAGGAGGAGAACTAAGTCCCTGCCTTGCCAAAGTGATCCCTGTGTCATCACTTTTACAGATCACCTTTAAAGAAAACTAATAGCAGCAAGAATTTTGTAGCTGTGTTGGGTTAGTGATTATTAACTAGCAGTACGTTTTAATTTGTCATGCCTTCACAATTCTTAAATAGCAGTGTTCAGAAGATACAGGAGCATCCATTACTGATTTACTTGAAGCTAGCTGGCTGATCTAAAGTCACTCACTATAGCTGTGCACTTTAGAACTGTGCAATACAAGGAGACTGTATTAAGTTGTACAAGTCGTCTAGATAGCAATGCAACTACCACATAAGCAAGCAATAGGAGGTTTCTTATTAGACTCTCTTTGCTGTTAATGCTATAACTACCAATCTGACTTTTAAATAATTTCTTTGTATACACAGCACTTTAGATTAAAACAAGGTTTTAATCATTGCCTAATTTAAACTAGTAAAAACGATGCTCAGAATTTATGTAGATCTCTTTTCAGGCACCATCTTGATGCCATAGACACATTTATCGCTGCTTTTCAGTTACATATGTAACTATTATGCACATACACCCAACCAGTGCTTTTTTTCTAAAAAAAAAATGTTGAGGGGTACTCTCATTTTCCTACTCATATTGAAATACTGCCCCTCAATGAGGCCAAACATAGATTCACAAAATGTTTAGGGGTATGCGTACGCCCAGAAAAAAAGCACTGCACCTAACACCAGCCTTCCCAGTTGTGTACAAACGTAGCATTTTGGTAAAGAAACCGTCTGGGTTTCTCCTCTTATCCAATAAGTGTATCTCATTAATTCAATTAGAGACCAGGCTA